>NC_138548.1:40390271-40890258 GCF_964273705.1 Natrix helvetica
GGGCAGCTATATAAATATTATAAACAAATACCACCTTGAGTTGATTAAAATAAAGGTGGGATAAAAAGAAACAAACAAACTTCTTGCTTGCTTTTTTGGGACTTCTAACTTTTGCCACAAAGTTATCATGGTTCTTAAGCTCTTGGTTAGAATTTAGATTTAGAAAATAACTAAAGGCTGAATGAATAATAGTAGCAGTAATGAACATAATCCTTCCTTTTCAAGCAATGTAGGTAAAGAAAAACAAAACCTCTACAATTTCTCAGAAAAAGGTATTGTTTTAGATTAATTATAGTTTTAATTACAATTAACCTATTTACAGGTTACTTAAATCTTCTCGAATTGGATGACATTGCAATATTACATCAACCAGTTGGCTTTTGCCTGTGTGCCATCTATTTATGCCTGTCAATCAATCAATCAATCAATCGAAATTGTGTGTTTTGGTAGAAAAACACACCAGAACATATGATTACTTCATTATGCTATCTGGTATTCTAAATTCAGAAATTATTCTCCATATACAAAGAGATTTTTTTAGGGGGGGAAATCACATTTCACAATTCATCTTTTGAATACAATGTGTATAATTTGTGACTCACCCGTCTCTGGATTTTAAATCGGTAACATCTCTGTGCTATCGGGTATTTGAGGAGAAAGTAGATTCAGCTGGCAAAAGTGGTTTACCCGTCATCCTAATCCCTTGTAGCTGTCACAGGTTTTTAGAGTACTTCTTTATGTTAGTATCTCCTGTGCTGTTGATCAAGAAAGGAAAATTGAGCCTGAGAGAGAAATCTTGTCAAAGCTATCTTATGAGTTCTTGGTAGATGCAGGATACAAAAGGGGTATTTGAGTAGCTGAGCCACTGAAGCTCTACCAGCTGAAGTCCAATCTCTGGATCTGTGATGTTGCAGAAGCTTCAGAAAAGGAAAAGGACAGGCACAACCAAATCTTTAAATTATCGGAGATGATGGGATTTTCATCTGCCTAAAAGCGTGTCTGTTCTGTTCGCTGACTGTTTCCCCATCCTTCTTAATAGGTTACTTAAGGCAAATGCCATTTCAGGAAGTTCCATGGAAACAATTATATGACTGATTGTCCTTATTGAATAATTGAATGCCTCCTTTAAGAAAAATCCTTATTACATCTGTGATGAATTTTTAGGAGTTTCCCTCAACAACATAAAAAGAGAGGACAAATTGGAATCAAATATATAAATCGCATAGTTTTCATATGACTGTGCAATTTGTTGGCATTGGGAATCACTGAGTAATGCAAGAGGAAGAAAACGTGTTTCATTTAATGTATTGAGCAACATGTTATATCACATATATAGTGAAGCAACAATTATAATAACTTTTGAGATTGTTTGAGGAACACTAAACTGAATGGTGCTGCCCTCTGGTGGGTTATCAGCTGAATGACACAAAGTAAGAAAACTAGATTTTTTTACCCCACTAGCTTCTCTGGAATGATAAGCTTATCTTTAAAAAGAGATGCCACTTCCTTTATGCACATCCTTTTGTCTTTGTTACACATAATCTATTAGAAGAAAAGAATATATACATTTTGGACAAAAGTATAATTACTTTTTCTTCATGTCTCCCTTCAGAGAAATTCAGGGTAGCTAAATTACACATGGTAGGCCACCTACAGCTGTCCAGATTTTATTGAACATCAGCTCCATAAACCTCTCAAAACTGGCCATGCTTTCTAGGAAAGCTGAGAATTGTATTAGTGAAATACATTTTCTTGCTTTTCTAGGAAACACGGTCAATTGTGAATTGCATTTCATCAGCATCTAAATCTGTGTTTGTCAATATTAGCAGCTATATGTTGTGTGGACTTCAACTCCCATAATTCCTCAGCCAGCTTGAATTCTGGGAGTTGAGATTCAGATATCTTAAAGTTGCCAAGGTTGTGTAGGAAGTTATCACCCAGCCCTCTCCCAGAAAAATGAAATATCCTAGGAAATACTGAAAAAGCAGAATATTATATTTCCCTGGATGGAAATATAAAAGTAAAGGAAGAAACATGTTTTAAAGACAAAGTAACTCCCTGCAGCTTCCTGCCCCACCCCCTTTGTCAATGGGCCATTAAGATGGCCAAGCTAGCCCCTTTACACAATAAAGACTTTTCCCCTCCAGGGGGATGGGATTAAGGCATGATAATATTGGCCCTTTACCCAACTCCCCACATGGCATCTGAGAACTCAACCAAACCTGGATTCAAAACGCAGCCTAGAGAATTGCCCCTGCATGGCCCCATGGGAGTCTGACAACCAATCAGAACACAAGCCCAATATCAAAGGCCAGAGAGGGCATAAAACCAGGGACTCGGCATCTCAGCCCTCCCTTCTTTTTTTCTCCACCAACACTGAAGCATGTGATCCCCTTTTCTGTTCAGGAGCTCAAGCCATGTGATCCTGCCCACCATTAAACCATCTTTCCAAGCAGCCACCATGTCTCCAGTGTCTTTTTCCCCACTTGGAGCTGAACCCAGAAGGACATGTCCTTCATCAGTTGAAAAACATTGATCTAGATCACGGGTGTCAAACTCGCTGCATCACGTTGCTATCGTGTGACATTTTGTGACATTTTCCCCATTCGCGGAGCTGGGATGGGCATGGTCTGTGCGTGATGTATCTGGCCCATGGGCTGCAGGTTTGACACCCCTGAGATTGTTGTACCGGTAGGCTGTTTAATTGATGTCTATGTTTTACCTTCCTATTTATGGACCTAAGGGAGAGGTTGACAGAGCAGCTGCCAGAGATTGTAATGGGAAGAAAGAATCACCTTAAGAAACCAAGACAATGGTTAGATAAAAGAAATCTGAATCTGAACCAGAACTGTAGCCTGTAACCTAAAACTCAAGCAAGACTCTCCTTAGTTCTCATGAAGATAAGGTCTTAGAGCAGTGGTGGGTTCCAGATCCCGTTGCAACCAATACGGTTGTAACGGGGTCTGGCGTCCTCCACATGAACGCATGCAGCAAGCACGCACACACATGCATTCTACCCTCCAGCAATGCCTCTGCGAGCCTCTGCAATGCTCCAGCTGTTCAGTGGACCATTACTCAGGCACTATATGCATCATGCACATGCGTGGAAGCACCGAAGAGTTTAAAGAAAGGTAAGGACGACAGGTGGACAGGTGGGCCCTCTGGAGCACCATACCGGAATGGTAACTGGTGCTCCAGGCAGGCACCGGTACACCCGTATCAGGGCATACGCCGACAACCCACCACTGTCATGGTGGGGGGAGCTTATTCAGACTTGCAAAAATCAGTTACTATAACCTAAAAATAAAAATAGTATTTATTACTTTTAATCTCACCTACCTGGAAGGACTGACAGATATTAAAAGGCGGGCATAATTATGCAGAAGTCAATAGAACTGATGCAGATTCTTTGTAGAAATGCTGAGTTGTCTCCTTTTTCGATATGTTATGCTAACAATCCCAGTACTGATACATTGAATGGAGGAACAATGGTTGACCTATAGTTTAGTCAATAGAAGCTCCAGTTCTAAAATTTGTGGAAGTAGGCAGAAGCAGTCAGAAGGCCTGGAGAATTAATTTGAATGTCTTTGGCAATTGGAAATGGCATATTCTCATCAATTGCAGAATATTCTAGTTTAGACAAAATTGCTGAGGGAGTTACCTGCTCAGAAAAAAAAATATTAAGAATCATCTACTTTCATAGGACACAGTCCAGCAAGGGAGATGTTTAACCAGGATTTCTTGATTGCTGACCATTAATCCAGGCTGGCTCTTTTTACACTGCACTGCTCTGGTGTAAACAAACAACCAATACTGAAATTACAAGTTGTTTCTAATTATATGAATACTATCCCAGTGGTCTTTCTGAGTTCCACAGAAGACCAAGTGCTCTTTCATGATCATAGAGGGCATTCATTTGTGAAGACCATCTTTGGTTATAGGATGCAGACAGGAAAGGATCAGCTTCTTAAGTGTTTCAGAATAAGCAAAGGTCCCATAAGCTCTTTAATTTTAACTGCAATCATGTTGTTTGTTTCATTACAGTTTGGTTTACTCTTATAATTGCAGGAAGTATATCATCATAAACTGATGAACCTACAGAGACAGGCATACAAAATGGCTTTAAAAGGGGGGGGGGGAGATTTTCCAGCCACTTAAATTTCCACTGAATGTCTTGGAGTTAGTCTGAAAGAGTTATTTAATTGACATGCAAAATATTTGTGTCTTTTCATGGCTCTGGGTCATGCCCATTATTATACAACTCTCTAATCAAAGAATTACCAATATTAATTGCTCAAAGTCTGTCAAATTGTTTCATGTGTCTAATATCACCAGATGACCATCTCTGTGTAAAAAAGCATGGCATACAGTAAATCCGTTCTGAATATGTAATAATATCAGGGAGAGGAAATGATAAAGGGAAAAAGATCTATAAAAAGGAAGAGCAAGAACTTAAGTGAATAAGTTCTACTCAGCTGTACTAAGAAAATGGAACCATATGAAAGATAATGCATTCCTTGAGGGAGTGATTTAAACCACAAATACTAAGTATGCTAAGCACTTTAGAATAGAATAACAGAGTTGGAAGGGACCTTGGAGGGCTTCTAGTCCAACCCCCTGCCTAGGTAGGAAACCTTATACTATTTCAGACAAATGGTTATCCAACATCTTCTTGAAAACTTCCAGTGTTGGAGCATTCACAACTTCTAAAGGCAAGTTGTTCCACTGATTAATTGTTCTAACTGTCAGGAAATTTCTCCTCAGTTCTAAGTTGCTTCTCTCCTTGATCCACCCATTGCTTCTTGTTCTACCCTCAGGTGCCTTGGAGAATAGTTTGACTATTTCTTCTTTGTGGCAACCCCTGAGATATCTGAACACTGCTATCATGTCTCCCCTAGTCCTTCTTTTTATTAAACTAGACATACCCAGTTCCTGCAACCGTTCTTCATATGTTTTAGCCAATGAAATGGCTTTGACCAACGAAATGCCATCCGTTTCACAGGAGTTTAGAATGTCTGAATGTTTGGTTCATGTCTATATAAATGTTTGAATGACTAAATATGAAGTAGTGACTATTATTAGTAAATCTTTCTTATAATATATATGAATGTTTTCAAAAAGCATATCAAAGGAAGGAGAGGACTAATATTTGCTGTTGGAAAGGAATTAGTTATAGTTCTACTGAGTTCCATTTCATTTCTGAAAATCAGTCCTCCATCTTTCTTGTGTCTGTGTGAGATACATATACACATTTTAAAAGACCAGCTAGAGAAAGGCTGAGATCATAATAAGGATATAAATAAGGGATGATTTGGAGGCATGATAGTCTTGGGGTGTTTTTTTTTCTTTCAGAAAGTGAAAGATTAAGGCCAGATGGGGCCTCATGTCCATCTACACTGATTTACTACCTAGCATCATAGTCAATCTCACCCTTCAGTTTCTGCATCAGCCCCAGATGTCCTGGCTAAACTACAGCATATGCATTAGGAAAGCATCCAGATTTTCCTTCACAGGCTTCAAGGGGGGGAAAAGTGGGAGGAGAAGAGCCCCAGAGTGACCCCATTGTCTGTCAGCTGCAAAGGGTCAGTGCTAATGCCATGCAACTGTCCCTTTAAACTCACTCCAAAAGACAAGCATGGTGTCCATGGGTAGTCAAATCCTTGGCCTTTTCTTCTTTTATTTTCAGTTGATACCAGTCCGTAAGAAGAGTTTCTGTTGCATCTTTTTGGCCATCTATTGGAAGATTCTGGTTCAGCTACAACAAAAGGAACATGGGAACAGAAACATAAAAAATAAAGTATAGTTATATTGAATTATATCATTGATCCGTTACACATAATATTGTCAACACCAACTGGCTGAGGTTTTCCAGAATTACAGGAAGGTTTTTTTTTACCCCCAGCCTTAGCTAGAGATGCCAAAGAGTGAACCATCGACTTTACATGGGTGAAATGTGTGCTCTGACTATTGAACTATCTAAGAAGTTTCAAGTTTCAAATCTTAATGTTAACAGATCTATAGATTTTTAAAACACAAAGCCGTGGTACTAGGCTTCTTGTGGAAGCTGGACTTGAAACAGATACAAGGCGTTCAGGGATACAAGAGTTTCTGATAAGTATGTTTATTGTAAAAATGTAATTGTGAAAGCCACTGTGAAAAAAAATTGCAATTGCTGCTATATGTTAAATGTAATCCTTATTTATAGAAAAAATCAAGGTTCAATGCAGTGGTGGGTTGCAGGCGGTACGCCCCAGTTCGGGCATACCGAAGCCTGCCCGGAGCACCGGATACTGTTGCAGTATGATGCTCCAGTGGGCTCACCTGCCCGCCCGAGCTCCTTGCTGGTTTTTTAAGTCTTTGGCATTTCCGCTGAGCAGCTGGACCGTCGCGGAGGCAGTAAGACACATGCGCGTGCTGCGCGTGCACGCACACGCTCTGTCACATCCATGTGGACAATGCCGGGCCCGTTCCAACCATACCAGTTGGAACGGGATCCGAAACCCACCACTGGTTCAATGTCTTACACTTCTTTCTCCCATTTGTGCAACGTATTAGACCAGAAGGTATATCAAGAGAAATGGATTACATCTGCTTCTTGTCCTGGTAATGGCCTGATCTGGTATAAGTCTGTTTGCTTATGACTATGTGAGCATTTGCTATCACATATGGGAAGGAAAATATTCTTCAACTACTGCTCTGGAAAGCACAATAACAGATGGTGCTTTCCAGACTTGCATGATAGTTATCAGTTCATACTTCTAGGCATGGGTAGCCACCAACTCATACTTCTGGGTATGGGCACTGAGTGAGTAAACATCACTGTTAAAACATGTTGGTATCAGCTTTCACAACTGGCATCAATGAAGTGATCAGTGATGAGGTTTCGGGTTGAATGGCGATAGCCTACTTCTGAAGATACCAACCACGGGTGCTGGCAAAAGAAGAAAACAAAACTAGAGCATAGCTATTTAGCTAACAGCTCATCGCTGAAACATTGATTAATTCTTCTAGAGAGTTACAATCAAGATAGTACAATTAATCATCTCTTAAGAAATGATGAACAAATACTTCCTACATAATTGAGTTCACTTTAACTCCAAATTTACATCCTCTCTTCAATGTACAATTCAGTTTAGGATTTGTATTTCTCCCAGTCTTTTAACCAATTAATATGACTTGTTAAAAAAAAGTACACATTAAGGATATGTACAACTAAAATGAATAGATTAATGGGGAAATGTACATAAAACTTCTAAATAAGATGGACAGATATTACCACATTCTTTCCTGCTACAATTTTCCAATTTTTACAATTTTATTATACTTATATAATAATAAAGTGTTGTTTACGGAGATTTCTACTGAATTCCAAGTAGTGACCCCAGAGATTTTTCTAAAACGTTGTTAGAGTTTAAAAGATTATTGTAAAATTCTATTTAAAATATTAGTTTAAACTTGATTGGTCTACAGTGTAGAGCGCTTCTTTTTGTGTTGAACTGTTATACAACTGATTCCTTCTGAAGTAGCAAATTCATTTGATTTTCCCAAGTAGCATTACAATTGAAAGTCTGCACTGCAAAATAGTGCTCAATTATCTAATATGAGGTAGCATTTGAGGTTAAAGGAAAGTTCTGATGATGACTTGAAGCTCTGACCAATTAAGAATAAAGATTCTAAATTACTTTGAACAATGATCACTACGAAGTTCAGTCTAGCCACATTATTCTTTTAATATTTTATATATTTTTATTGGATGTTTGCCTGCTGCCTAGAATTGCTTTTGGTGAGATAGGTGGCATATACAGTACATTTAATAAATACGTAAAAAGGGTCATATAGATGTTTATACTGACCATACTACATAATGGCTGATGACTGCAAATGAACAATTTAGCTCTGCTGGCTACAAGTTGAGGTAGAATCAGCAATTAGTATAAGATTATGGCATACCTACTCTCAAATTGCTCCTATGCTGTGCTTATGCCATCTTGATTCAACAAAATCCTTTCCATTCAAAGTTATTTTGGCAACAAATATTCAGCCCAGACAGCATATTATCATTTCATTTATCAGGGTAATCTCTCTACACTTTCCACCTTTCTATTCCAGCAGAACAATGGCCAATAGCTTTTCTCTCTGTAGGACTGTCTTATGAGATGTACATACATTTATGTGCCTGCATATAAAAATACATGAAAAAGCACACACGTGCAATAAACAACTAAAAAAAATTCTTTCTTAATTGACATGTTAGTCACCCGAAGTTATCAGAAAAATAGTGAAATTGTGCACGGTCAAACTTTTTCTTTTTTCTTTTCTTTTTAAGTCTAGGATGAAGTAGGTAGTTCAGGGAAATAAAAGCACTTAAAAAAGTTCCTGGTGTATTTCCAGCCAGAAACTTTTTAATAGTTTCCTACTTTTGTTTACTAGGAAACTATTATAACATTTCTAGTAAGGGGAGCTCTATAATATATTGGAAATACTTTTCTTTTATTCCAACAGCACTGTAATGCAGTCTAGGCTGTTACATTATGACTGTTTCAAAGTCACCATGGGTCCACTTAACAAAGTAGACCAGACCAAAAAAAAATGCTATATAGGTCAGGGCTACTTTTATTCTAACAGCTATAGTAACAAACTCTTGCAAATCTGAATGTGCCTCCTTCACTCTTTATTTTTGTATGAACTAAGAAGCTGCCTCATATGTTTAGTCAAATTAATATCTTGGTTCAGATTCAAACCCCTCTTACCTAACCATTGGTACCATATGACCTTGGTAGTGCCTCTTCCTCCTGTCTTTCAAGTCCATTCGCTCTGTCCTCTACACCAAGGGAGCCCAAAGAGTTAAGTAGGCTGCTTGAGTCTCAGTCTCCTCATTTCCTATCTGATGCTTTAATCCAAAGATAGTATTTAGCAGGTCCTGATCAGTTCTGGAGAACCGGTAGCGGAAATTTTGAGTAGTTCAGAGAACCGGTAAATACCACCTCTGACTGGTCCCACCCACATTTATTCTCTGCCTCCAGAGTCCCAGCTGATCAGGAAGGAATGAGGATTTTACAGTAATCTTCTCCTGGAGTGGGGTGGGAATGGAGATTTTACAGTTTCCTTCCCGTGCCACGCCCACCAAGCCACACCATGCCCACCAGGCCACGCTCACAGAAACAGTAGTAAAAAGATTTGCATTCCACCACTGCTTTAATCACAACACTATACAGATCCCCCCTCCACAAACACACATCTTCTTGGTGTCCTTGGCCTTGTATTCAGCATTTATTACTCAGTTTTCCAGCTATAAAGTTAATAGGTGTTTCCCCAAAGTTATGGAACTAAAACGCCCAGATACAATTACCTCTCTTTCTCTCTAAGTTAGTAACTTATCACAAGTAACTTTCCTTCTCTTGGCTCTGACAATGGTATGAGAAAGAGAGTTCATGCAGTACGTCCCAAGTCTATATACAATGGCACTTCTTCTTTCCCTTACCTACACTATATCATCTATTGACACATCCTATCTAATATACTGACAGGCTGTTGAGAATATCATTAGTGGACAGCCATGTTAATAATGCATAAATAAATGAATAAATAAATAAATACTCTGTATATTCAGAGGATATGTGGCATGGTTAATACTCATACACACATGTGTCTAATTCACACTAAAGTCATTAACTTCTTTCACTGATGCACATGCACAGACACACAATCTTAAACTTTGGCTGCCCTTACTTAGAGTTATTGCAACCTTTCCTGTTTGAAAACAAGATTGGTCCTCCATCTGTCATCCCCGAATCATTTTTTCCATCTGTTCAAAAGTGTGTGGTTAAGGCCTATGCAATGTCACATATTTTTTCAAGAGTGTCCTTTTCCAACTGCATTTAGCTTCCACCTCTTGAGGATAGTCTTCTATCAACCCTCTCCGGAGTGGGAAGAAAAGAAGGGAGCCAAGCAAAAGTGGAGTCTTCCTGGCAAACACTTCGCTTGAGCAAATTCAACCTCATCCTTGCCATTGGTTTGTTCTTCAGAGAGCAGATCAGATAAAAACCAGGAGTTGGAGAGGGGGGAAAATAACACTAGAAATGTTTTTCATGACCAAGTTACTGAAGAAAAAGAAAAGGCCCGTTTTATAGAGTTGTAATCACTGGTTCATAATCTAGCTCAGAATGCAATTGTTAACAGAAAAGGGGACCATGCTGTTTTCTTCCAGTGATTGCAGCAACAGAGACAGAGCAATGCATTCTTCCACATGTTGCTGAATGACACCACTAACCACTAAGCAAGGGGTCCTGAAAAAGGTAGTTTCAGGGATGGAATTCTACCAGTTCAGCCCAGTTCAGGCTTACTGGTAGCTCTAAAGATCTGCTGAGAGCGAACCGGTTCTCTCCGCCCTTCAGGTGGGCCTGCCCACCCGCCCCCCGGGTTATACTTACCTATATTTCCTTGTTTTTTAGCCCTGCTGATTGACACGGCAGAGTGGATTGCTGCACCTCAGCTGTTTTCCTGTGAACTGCACATGCACACGCTCAGCAAGCCTGATGTTAAACTGGTAGGATGCCACCCCTGGGTAGTTTGCCAATATCTCACTAGTTCTCCATTCCTCAGTTATATACATTCAGCAATACGGCTCCAGGATCTGGTTTGGAAGGCTATCATTAGATTAGAAGTAAATAAAAAGTATACAACATACAGTAAATACTAGCGAGAGGGCAATGACCACTAATCAGCCAGGAATTTGGAATTCAGAAATGGCAGGAAAGAGTTAAATCTACAAAAGGTTAAATGTGGCCTCAAAAATACTACAACAAAAATCTCAGAGAGATTAAAATAATTAATACCTTAAAAACTAAATGTGCATAGCTAACCCAGCATCTCTCCCCCACCCCTCCTCCAGCTTTGAAATACATGCTCAAAAGTTTTGGATCTGGAGAGAGAGGTTTTAAAGGATTAGCTTTGAGAAAAATGCCTTATTTGGATTTCTACAAATAGAACATCTTATTAACCAAAACAAAAATAGTAGTGTTGCCTGAGGTAAAATATTTCCTACCTGTTGAAAGAAGAAAAAAGCAGGTTGCAGGCACTTGCCAATTTTTTTTTTCAGTACCTTTATTTGTATTAAATGCAGAAGCTTTAAAAACCTAATTCTTGTAGTCTTTGTTTTTCATGGGTTCACATTATTTAAGACACTATTTCAAGAAAGCATTTGGCAATTTAAAAGATTTCTTTTCTGTGCACTCTTATTTTACATACCCGTATGTCCCTTGTTACAGAATTAAACCGGGGAGCCAGTTTGGTTTAGTGGTTAAGGCACCAGTTTGGTTGTTAAGGTACCACGCTAGAAATCAGAAGACTGAGTTCTATGCCTTTAAAAAATGAAAGCCAGCTGGGTGACTATGGGCCAGTCACTCTCTCTTAGCCCAACTATTCTCACAAGGTTGTTACAGGGAAAATACGTGGAGAAGAAAGGAGTATTAGGTATGCTTGCTATTCAATGGAATGTGCAAACCAGAATGTGGCTTGTTTCAGTAACTAGGTTAAGTGTGTTGTGGGACTATAGTCAACAATACTTTTATCTCACATTTCTTTGCTTCAGAACAGTAACCATTGCACAGAAAAGTGACAATCAAAGTTAGGTGCAGTGCTATAAATATAAAAAGAGCTAAGGCTCACAATGAAGAAAGGCTTGCCACAAAAGTAAAAATTAACAAAAAAAGCTTCTTCCAACATGTTAAAAACAAGAAAAAAGTTAAGGAAACAATTGGTCCATTGCTAGGAGAAAGTGGCAAGAAGGTGACAAGCAACAGGGAGAAAGCAGAACTATTTAACTCATGTTTTGCATCTGTCTTTACACAAAGGGATAAAACAGTCCAACCTATCAAAAGCAGCACCACAAAATTAGGAACACAAATTGAAATAGGGAAGAAAATGGTAAGTGAGCACCTGTCTACCCTAGATGAGTTCAAATCACCAGGACCGGATGGATTACACCCCAGAGTTCTGAAGGAACTAGCAGACGAGATCTCAGAACCACTGAATTATATCTTTCAGAGATCCTGGAACACCGGGGAACTACCAGAGGACTGGAAAAGAGCTGATGTGGTTCCCATCTTCAAAAAAGGGAAAAAATTAGATCCAGGAAACTACAGACCTATCAGCCTAACCTCAATACCAGGAAAGATTCTGGAAAAAATAATCAAGCAACGAATTTGCGAACACCTAGAAGCAAACAAAGTAATAGCCAAAAGCCAACACGGATTTGTCAAAAACAGATCATGCCAGACTAATCTTATTGCATTCTTTGATAATGTGACAAAATTAGTGGACCAGAGGAATGCCGTTGATATAGTTTACTTGGACTTCAGTAAGGCTTTTGATAAGGTAGACCATAACCTACTACTAGATAAAGTAGAAGAATGTGGGTTAGACAGCATCACCACCAGATGGATTGGTAACTGGCTGACCAACCGCACTCAACGTGTAGTTCTCAATGGAACTGCATCTACATGGAGGGAAGTATGCAGTGGAGTACCCCAAGGCTCTGTTTTAGGCCCAGTACTCTTCAACATCTTCATCAATGATTTGGATGAGGGAATAAATGGAGAACTCATCAAATTTGCAGATGATACCAAGCTGGCAGGAATAGCCAACACTCCAGAAGATAGGCTTAAGATACAGAAGGATCTTGACAAACTTGAACATTGGGCACTATCTAATAAAATGAAATTCAATGGTGAAAAGAGTAAGGTTCTACATTTAGGCAACAAAAACGGAATGCACAGGTACAGTATAGGTGATACCATACTCAGTAGTAGTAACTGTGAAAGGGATCTTGGAGTCCTAGTGGACAACCATTTAAATATGAGCCAGCAGTGTGCAGCAGCTGCCAAAAAAGCCAACACAGTTCTAGGCTGCATCAACAGAGGGATAGAATCAAGATCACGTGAAGTGTTAATACCACTTTATAATGCCTTGGTAAGGCCACACTTGGAATACTGCATTCAGTTCTGGTCGCCACGATGTAAAAAAGATGTGGAGACTCTAGAAAGAGTGCAGAGAAGAGCAACAAAGATGATTAGGGGCCTGGAGTCTAAAACATATGAAGAACGGTTGCAGGAACTGGGTATGTTTAGCTTAAGAGAAAGAAGGACTAGGGGAGACATGATAGCATTATTCCAATATCTCAGAGGTTGCCACAAAGAAGAGGGAGTCAAACTATTCTCCAAAGCACCTGAGGGTAGAACAAGAAGCAATGGGTGGAAACTAATCAAGGAGAGAAGCAATTTAGAACTGAGGAGGAATTTCCTGACAGTGAGAACAATTAATCAGTGGAACAGCTTGCCTCCAGAAGTTGTGAATGCCCCAACACTGGAAGTCTTTAAGAAGATGTTGGATAGCTATTTGTCTGAAACGGTATAGGGTTTCCTGCCTAGGCAGGGGGTTGGACTAGAAGACCTCCAAGGTCCCTTCCAACTCTACTATTGTATTGTAAATCAATAATTCTCAACTTAAAGATGTATGAATGTCAACTCCCAGAATTCCCCAGGCAGAATGTTGGTTCATATATCTTAAAGCTGCTCTGGCTGAGAATCACTGCTATAGATACTTACCTGGGAGTGAGACCAGAAATAAATTCTTGAATATAATTTTATTCAGAATATAAATGTGACTATGATGCATTTAATATATTCCTGAATAGACACAGTTCCATTATTAAAGACTATAATTATTAAAAGACAAAACAAAGCATGAAATTTTTTCAATTGTGGCATCAGAGAAAAGTCATGGTGTGAGTTTGCTACTATTCACTTAGTGATGAAAAAAAGTTTTTGACTTTTCGGAGAGTTTAAAGTTCGGACAGCTGCAAACATAGCTACCACAGAGCTATTTAGAAGAAAGCTGCAAGCAGCTTTTGTTGTTGTTTTTGTTGTTGTTGCTGTGTGTAATCAAGATAGCTAATGATTCTCCCAAATCAACCCAAGGTCATGATGAGATGGCTAACTCAAGATGTATTTGGCAGCTAAAAGCAAACAACCTCCATTAAATAGATCCAGCCCTACTACTGAGGCCAGCAGGAGACATCAAAGCCAGAACGAGCTTTCACTAGCCGCTTCTGAAATTCTTGAGGTAAATTAAATTAATAGACAATTTGAAAGGGGAAAATTGTGGCAGCTGGGGAAATCTTACACAACCTTTCCTTGAAATAACAACACTTTAATGACAAAAGTGTTTTTCCTGAGCATCTGTAAACAACTAGAAATTATTGGAATTCATGCTGCATATTCTATATACCTTTTAGCTAAAAGTAAACACCATTTATCAAATTAAGATTTATAGCTAAGTAATCATAGAAAAATTATACAAATATATATATATTTGTATAAAAGAAGTCATGTGTTGATGTTGTTATTGCTTCATGGTTTAAATAGTCTCTTCCAGCTGTAATTCTGATTGATTGTTTTTTTTCTAACTCAATGCTTAATGGTTTTATATAATAGTCCAGAAACAGTGTTATTGACACAGCACTCTAAAGTCACAAGAATCATTATCAGAGTTTCTCAACCTCAGGAACTTTAAGATGAGTTCAAGTCAACTTCATTGACTGCATAACATAGAATAAACTTTTCATGATAGTTCTTTATGAATCAAGACAATTAGGCAGTTTTCAAGAAGATTTACATAACTTCTATTGGAGTTATACAAATCTTCCCCAGTTGCATGGATATGAATAGGGATAAAGCCCTTTGCTGTAATGCAGGATTTTGTACTATCCTTGGGTTTTTACATTTCTTCAAAAAAACCTAATGTAGATAATCACTGTAATCATAGAAATTAGATGCATACTTAGTATCTAATTATGAGTGACAGTTAAAAAAAATTCCCTTAAAGAAAAAATAGTTGATATTGAAAGTTAACAAAATATTATTTTATATCCTCTTTTCTTGTAGAACAAATCCCACCTCTATACAAAAGAGACTAGTGCAGACAATATATTCCTATTGTCATTGTAATTTGAAAAATTAAGTAGAGGTTTTTATCCATTTCCAGCATTGCTGACACTGTGGAAATCATAGAGATCTGGAACTGTTTTTGAATAAGTACAAGATCCGGAGACACCCATGATGAGAATATGGTACATAACATCAGGTGCGTTTCAAGGTTTTGATTACGATCTTTAAAGCGCTCCATGGCATAGGACCTAGTTATTTGCGGGATCGTATCCTGCCCCATACATCCCTACGACCAATCCGCTCACACAGAGAGGGACTTCTCTGGGTGCTGTCCGCTAAACAGTGTCGGGGGGCGACACCCAGGAGCAGGGCCTCCTCTGTGATGGGCCCAGCCCTGTGGAATGACCTCCCCCTTGACATCAGGATTACTTCCGATCTCCGCTCCTTCCGTGTAAAGCTCAAGACCCACCTCTTTCAATTATCTGGCCTGGCTCAACCGTAGTTTATCCTCCTCCTGACAGTCCTTTTAAATTGTATTTTATCATGGGATTTTAATGGCTAATTTTAATTTTAATTTTCTATTATTATTAAACGTGATATATGTTTGATTACTACCTCCTCCATGTATGTATATGTATGTATATGTGTGTATCTGTATGTCTATATGTATGCATGTATATTTTTTATTGTACGCCGCCCCGAGTCCCCTGTGGAGAGGGAGCGGCTAACAAATTAAAAATTTGAATTTGAATTTGAACATGTTACTCCTATTGTATAGTGACAGTGGTTGGCATTAGAAAGGGCATGCTGTCAACTGGTAGGGCATCTACTCTGTATGCTAAATTCTCCAAGTTTAGTTTTAATATATTCATGTGGATTAGAAGAGCTGTTGATTTAATCCTGAAAAAGTCAGGATCTCCATCATTGATGGCCCTTGATTCAATGCTAGGACAGCCAGCTCTTTGGGGAGCTCTCCTTCCTTGTATCCAGTTCCGATTTAAAAAAATAAAAGGAAGAAAGGAAGTATTTGAATTTTCTTGACCAAAGAAAGTGAATGATCTATACATTTGTAGAACAGCAACTATTTGAATTATTTCAAAACATAGAGGGAAGGTTGCAGATCCTTAAGAAACACAAAATGCAAAAATGTCATGTATTTGATGGGCTCATATTTAGAGATGTGAATGCAGCAACTTTTCCAAAAGTAGATTTTTTCCCCCCTATTCAAAAGTGAATGCTCTGTATGGTAAAAAAAACTTTTCGTGCCACCTCCCATGCTACTTGGAAGATCTCTCAATTGTCTCTGACTGGCATTCTGTAGCTGGAGCGGAAGGATTCAGGCTATCATAAAGAGAATAAAGAAAACTCCATTTAAAGGATCTCCTATATCTAAATGTGAAAAGTCTCTATGGTATTGCTTTATTCTCAAAATGTCCATGGCTTTGATTATGACCAAATTAGAGAATAATACCAAAGGGTTAGCTTTGCTTTCTAAGATTTTGATAACACTTGTCTTTCCCCTCATGTTGTGGGGGGAGGGGTAAACTTCACAGGAAAGCACTTGATGAATTAAAGTGTGAAAAATAATAATGATAATGTGCATTTCAAGAAATAATTGCCAAAATGTCAAGACACTAAGAAATGCAGTATCAGAAATCTGAATACCCCCAACAATTGGGGCCCTCATTTTACCAACCTCAAAAGGATGGAAGCTGAGTCAATCTTGAGTTGGTCAGGATTGAACTCCAGTCTGTGGGCAGAATTAACCTGCAATAGTGCATTCTAACCACTGAGCCACCATGGCTCCATATTATAAGAATCATTTAGCCTAACCCTGTGCAATTTGCAGGAAAACTAACTAATTAAACTATTTACAAGATGTGGTCATCTAGTCTCTTTTTAACAGCCTTCAGAGATGGAGCACTCACAATTTCCATAGGGAGACTGTTTTACTGTTACACATATCTTAACTTAAAAAATATATAAGTTTTTCCTTATATGTATGGAACAGCATACAGTGAAATCTATGCAACAGCAATTTATACTTCTGTTCATTGTTACTGTAGTCATGGAAAAATATTGACAATCTTTCCTGTAGCCTCCCTTCATGCACACAGCTATCTTGTCTCCTCGGAATTCTTTCTTCTGGCATGGTATTCTCAGATCCCAGCTAAAATGAAGTTTCTGAAGTCATAAATTCTGAAACTTAAGCCACATCCTCAATCAACTAAATTAGAAACCTGGTATTATTCTGCCAACCCCCACATTTCCATGTTTGCAATATAGTTGGGAAGGGGTTGGCTGAAAACATACTGGACAACTTTTCAGAACCTGATGCCTTTACAATGGCTGGAAATCAGAGGTGGTATTCAGCCAGTTCTGACCGGTTCTACTGAACAAGTAGTGGAAATTTTGAGTAGTTTAGAGGACCGGAAAATACCACCTCTGGCTGGCTCCACCTCCATCTATTTGCTACCTCCCGAGTCCCAGCTGATCAGCTGGGTTTTCTTCTGTTGCCCTGCACAGGAGAATGGAGCTAGAAAGCAGGTTAGTGGAGTGAGGAGAGAATGGGGATTTTACAGTATCCTTGACCTGGAGTGGGGTGGAAATGGAGATTTTACAGTATCCTTCCCCTGCCACGCCCACCAAGCCACACCACGTCCACAGAATAGGAAGTAAAAAAATTTGAATCCCACACTGCATAGGGGTTTATGATCTAAAGCATTTAGAGAACACCAGGTTAAACATGTTTATGTAAAGTAATGAAAGTCCAACAGATTTAAAGAAAAAATCTAAATGTGGTGGAAAGATGATAGATAGATAGATAGATAGATAGATAGATAGATAGATAGATAGATAGATAGATAGATGATAGATAGATGACCGCAGAACGCAGCCACGCGGGCTGTGATGGGGAGTACGAGGTACTCCCACGTAACACCTCTCCTGCGCGAGCTGCACTGGCTGCCTGTGGTTTTCCGGGTGCGTTTCAAGGTGCTGATTACCATCTTTAAAGCGCTCCATGGCACGGGACCTAGTTACATGCGGGATCGCATCCTCCCACATACATCCCTGCGGCCAATACGCTCACACAGGGAGGGACTTCTCCTGGTGCCGTCCACTAGGCAATGCCAGCGGGCGACACCGAGGAGTAGGGCCTTCTCTGTGATGGGCCCAACCCTCTGGAATGACCTCCCCCCCGACATTAGAACCACTTCTGACCTCCGCTCCTTCCGGCAAAAACTGAAGACCCACCTGTTCCGATTAGCAGGCCTGGCATAATTCAACTGTCCCTCCTGGCAAATGTATTATATCTGGTTATTTTAGGGGCTTTTTAATTTACTGTATTTGTTTTTAGGGGTTTGAATTTATTTTATATCTGCTTTGTACAGTTCTTTTAACTACATTTTAACCTCCTCCATGTCAATTGTCAACTGTACATATTTAATTTAATTTTATTGTATCCTGTTATATTTTGTATGAACTGTACACCGCCCCGAGTCCCTTGCGGGAGAGGGGGCGGTCTAGAAGCATTAAATATTATTATTATTATTATTATTATTATTATTATTATTATTATTATTATTATTATTATTATTATTATTATTATTATTATTATAGATAGATAGATAGATATTGTAGATCCAGTAAGTCTTTACTTAAAGAGAGACACCTCTACAAAATAGCAGTTGAGCTTCCTGTCTGAGTCTTCATCATTCTCAGTTATATAAGTATTTATTTTAGTTATAACCACATGTAACAAAAAAATCCATTAAAATACCAAGCTCCATCACAGGGGACAAAGGCATTGGGTTATCTTCTAACAGCTCTGAAACAGAAGAAAGTGTTGCAAAGCACTCTAGACTTCTAGAACAAACCAAAAATCCTCAGAGGAAGCAAAAATAAGACTCAAATAACAAGAGTTTATATAATCTATTAAGTGCTTGAGTAATAATATAGAGGGGGAGTATGATTGCTTAATCCCATGAGCGTCTGCAAAAACGATTATGGGGAAAAATACAGCTCTGCTTTGCTGTCCTCTTGATTAGATAATATGCACCCAAAATCTCTTTGTTTACAGCAATTTACAATATATGCACAGAATTGAATTGAATGAGATTGATTCCCAAGTGTGTGTACAAAGGATTGCAGTCCTAATGTAAGTAGAAAATAAAGTGCTTGCTACCAATAGGATTTTTCAATCTTTCCAGCAGAGAAAGACTTGTTTGAAGGGGCAGATCTTATACCTGTAGACCAACCAGGGATTGTGTTAATCCTGTGCCTGTTTTTGTTGGTCTGAAAAGCAGGTTGTAATATCAGCATCTATGTAAATAACATCATCCAAAACAGCTATAGTTCAAAAATCTCCTCCAATTGATGTCTTATTTTGTGAAGCATGTCGAAGAGAGACGATAGGAAGTACCTGCTCCAATTATGCCTCTACATGTTCTACTTTCCATCTTATAACTAGTTTCCTATCGATTAGTTAAAACATGGCATACTACTTTATTAATAATAAGCATGAATATATTATCAATGGTTCTCAGTGTTTGGTATCCTGCTCCAGCAAATATATATCAAAGAGATTGAGTCCCACCAGGATAGAAGCAAAAGCCTATTTTTCCTTTATACCAGTGGTGAATTTTTTTTACTACTGGTTCTGTGGGCATGGCTTAGTGGGCATGGCAGGGGAAGGATGCTGTAAAATCTACATTCCCTCCCCAGTCCAGGGGAAGGTTACTGCAAAATCCCAATTTTCTCACGATCAGCTGGGACTCGGGAGGATGAGAATAGATGAGGTTGGGGCCAGCCAGAGGTGGTATTTTCTGGTTCTCCAAACTACTCAAAATTTCTGCTACTGGTTCTCCAGAAACTGTCAGAACCTGCTGAATTTCACCCCTGCTTTATATGTCTACAGATAATCTGCTTTAAACTTATTATTTATAATAAGTTTCAAAACCTGAAAGTTTCAATGATTTTCCCTGAGGCCCTATTTCTGAGTCTCACACTTGGCGTGTGTACCCCACACCAGATCATCCACTCTCTCTGTGTTTAAACAAAATGTCCTATACTCAACAAATTAAAGTTTGATTTCTGAATCATTTACTTGGGGCTCTTTTTGCATACCTACTAAAAGAGGGGAAAGGAATTTTTCAGCATAAAATGTCGCCTGTAGTACTAAAGCCAAAATAAAATGGGTAGGAAGAAAAGAATAACTAAGACTGTACGACTAAGATTTTTTTTAAAGAAACAGGACAGATGAACAAATAACAACAGTATTGATACAGCGTAATGCCTTTAGACAAGGCATTATTGGATTGCGAATAATTGTGAATTATAGGATTGGAACAGAAATGAAAGATTTAAAAAATATTGGAAGTGAATTGGTTTGAGAGAATAAATATGGAAGAAATTATATATGTGTGTATACCACATACAGGTGTGTGTACCATACAAATATTTATGTATGTGTGTGTGTACATATGTGATGCAAAGTAAGTCTCAGATCAATGCACTTTAAAAAGTCCTACTCAAAGAAAAAGAAGTAATAAAAATCAGACTTGAGCTGAGTATTACATAAGATTCTAGTCAGAATCCTGCCCTGGTCTAGCTATATTATGCTTTGCATTATGATTAGAAGTGATAGCTACCAGTCATTCAGCCTCCATTTTGTATTGTTTTCCATACCTTTTTTTAAAAAACAAACTAATACTCTTTTTCAGACAGGAGTTCCATTCAGTTTTATACCTAAAATGTACCTTATATGAATGCTCTGGATAATTCCTCTGTTCCCAGTCTCATTCTGACAATGCTATAATGGAGTCAGGTTCCTGCAGGCATTACATATTCAGCATGACAGTTTGCAGAACTCCTGCAGAGAGTTGCCCTGAACACATGTTGACTGCAGAATGCCAGCATCATTTGAGCAATGTCAGCAGGAGGCACTATTTAATTGGAGTGCTCATATGGTGAGTATTCTGAGTACAACAATGCTTCACCCTGACTGGAGCGGTTGCATTGCAAAACACCAAATAGCTTATGGACTTTGGAAAACTCCACACTGAATTCCGATGAGTGCAGAATCTGCTTCACTTCAGAAAGTTACCTGTAGCCAAATCCAACACAGAGGGCTATACTTAAATATCCTATGCCTTTTTAAAAGGAAGTCATAATTGAGCAGCAAGATAAGAAGGTAAAAATTCCGTAACATATTTTGGAATTATCATTCACATACTGAATCATCAAAAGTGAGAAAAATCATGGGTTCCCCATACTTGCGAAACAATCATCCATTGTGTTACCTCTTCCTTTGTCCTTCAACCGTACATTCTCTCCAATCTGTAAGAAATGTGGTTGGGCTGGAAAAATAGAGATGCTTCAGCAGCTTGATTGGCTTCTATATTTGTTGTACAGAAAGTGAAGCCACTGGAACAAAAGTGGTTATATTCTCACTGGAACAAAAATGGGACCCACTTTTTGTTCCAGTGAGAATATAAGCAGGGCAATCTTTTCAGTGTCAACCACAAAGCTCACCTGGCCAAAGCCATCTTGGAGCTTCACTGCTGCCACACTGGAGCTGAGGGATAGGGAAGAGGGATTAGAGATAGCTGAGGTTTTGTAGTCAAAATATTATTTATTTCTTTGCACTTCTAGACCGCCCCCTCTCCCAAAAGGGACTACTTTCTCTTGAGAACCAAAGACGTTCTCACACCTGACTAGAGGAAGGAGTGATATCACCAGGCAATCAGACAGGGCCTTGATTGGACCACGTGACTGATTGTTTGGGGTTGACGGAAAACTTTTACTTTTAATTAGGTGAAAACCACCTAATTCAGAGCCGGTTTTCCCCAGATCTGTGCCAATATGGTACATCCAATAAAACTATTCTTTGAGGAATCCATCTTCCTTAGAGTTTTTCTTGTTAGCGATCTATTACGTAGAACCCCGACATTCAGTTTAACTGAAGGACACTATACAAAAAGCTTGACTAAGGACTTAACTTTAATTCTGATAACAATGTTTCTTAAGAATACCTTGCTTTTAGAACTGGGCATTGCTAGGGCTTTCTGGTGTCCTTCAATGGAAATGGAATTGGGGTGAGTGGTTGTTCAAACTTCCATCAGGCATACAAAAGAAAACTGGAGGCAACCTACGTAATATTTAGGGAGCTTCCAATTTACAGTGTGTATCCTTTTCAATAATACTCTGAATAAATATCCAAAGCTTAGCTTTTCTATCAGCCTCTTTAACAGGAAGTACTTTCTACTAGCTACTACAAAACAATTTCAGGATGTTGCCTACATTTCCCCTCAGTCCAAACCCATAGCTTACATCCAGCTACTAACATCAAAAAATATCCTTGGGACTATATATATGGATATAGCTTTTCATGGCCTGGATGGTTACTGGTTTCTTTGTTTATTATGCTTATATACCTCTTGGGGGCTAGCTTGGGGGTACTGGAGACAAACACAGTTCTTACTTTTGTATGTGGGAACATTAAACATCAGCGATTTGGCAAGCAAGTCAGCACTATTAGGAGGAACAGTCTGGTTAGATTTCTGGGGCTTAAGCCATGCAGGGTTTTAAAAGTCAAAACCAGCGCTTTAAACTTTAACTGGAAATGTACTGGATGCTAACGTAGTACCTGAAATATAGATGTCACATAGTTGTAGCAGGTATTTCCTGCCAACATGGGAGCAGATTTTATACCAATCACTGTTTCTGAGAAGTCTTCAAAGACAACCCCATATCAAGCACATTGCACAAATCTAGACTAGTGGTGATGAGGGTGTAAATTATTGTTGTCAGGGATTTCCTCTCAAGGTTGAAATTGATCAAAGTCAATGGCCACCACCTGCAACTCCAGCAATAGCTGTGAGTCCAGGAAGACATTTAGATTGCATATCCGTTCCTTCTGAGAAGCGTTAGTCCATCCAGATGTAAGACTGGGGCTTCAGGATAACTCTATTTCTGGCTTGTTCGTGCCTAACCTCATCCTGTTTTGTTCCACCCAGGCCCCAGTAACCTTCAAGCTTTCCACGGCATTTTTGATTCAGCCTTGATGTACAACTGGAAGACAAGGATGGATACTTGTGTGGCCTTATTAGCAGAGGTGGTATTCAGCCAGTTCTGACAGGTTCTGGAGAACCGGTAGCAGAAATTTTGAGTAGTTCGGAGAACCGGGAAATAGGCTGGCCCTGCTCCTGCTACCTCTCAGATGATCTTCTTTTGTTGCCCTGAATCGGAGAACGGAGCTGGAAAGCAGGTTAGTGAGGTGGGGATAGAATGGGGATTTTGCAGTAATCTTCCCCTAGGAGTGGGGAGGCAATGGGAATTTTGCAGTAACCTTCCCCCAGGAGTGGGGAGTGAATAGGGATTTTGCAGTAATCTTCCGTCATGACTGGGGAGGGAATGGGAAGTTTGCAGTGAAGCAATGCCGCCACACCCTCCAAACCACGCCCACCAAGCCATGCCCACAGAACCGGTAGTAAAAAATCACTGCCTATTAGAATGTATACCAGACTAGTGTCTCTTTCTTCACTATCATGACTTGTATTAGCTACTTAGGAAGAAGTGGAACCATGGTAAAACAATGTTTGAATTCCTAATCCTTCAGCAGCTGCTATGTTGAGGCAGTGAAGAGCAACTTATATCTACCTCTTTCTACTTTAGCAGAGGAACACTGTTCAACAGAACTGGATTGTTATTGTGTAAATGTTTCTTATGCTATGATTGTGTTGAGTATGTGCATTCCTCTAAATCATCAAAAAAGTACAATGGTGGTTGGTGAACTCTTTTTCCAGGAATTTATTCTGTTCACACCTAAAGCCCATTTGTTTTGTATGATGAGAGAAGATAAGAAAGCATTTTTATGGGAAGACAAGTGATATTTTGCTAGACATGTCAAAGTGGAGAGTGTTTTGAAAATCACAGAAGTGTTATGGAGATAAGAGAAGCTTCATAATTTTCAAAACTGTAAAGCTTTGGGCATCAGAAATTGGTGTTGTGTTACATAGAAAACATTATAACAAGGTCCAAGTTTGATGTTTTCCATTAGCAGAGGGAAGGAACAGAAAAAGCTGACAGATGCCAAGATGGCATAGAGAGATTTTAAATTGGTCAAACGCATTTGTAGATTTGCTAAATTTATAACAGATATGTGATTTACAGATAAGTGAAACATTCAGTAACAGTATAACTGTAGAAAATTAAATGTTACTTATGAGTCTTCTCAGCATAGATTTCATTCTGCGGTGTAGAATGTAATATATGTATATGTATATATGTATGTATACATATGTATATATGTGTGTATATGTGTATGTATGTGTATATGTGTATATGTATATATGTATGTATGTGTATGCATATGGCTATATGTATGTCTTTTTAAGATATTTCTCAAAATTGATATTCTTTTTCTTATTAATTTCTTTCAGCACAGCTATGCTGATACACAGTTTTATTGTACCCTATATTTTTATCTGAGTCTTTTGGAGTAAAGTTGTGAAGTAAGTAAGTAAATAAATATTATGTCATTTATTTACTGTCCAAATGCAGTAAAGTTAAATTTGAAATATAATACATCTAAAGTCCTTCTGTTTCGATACAATATCTATACCTCTTTAGCCATCCAGATATCTTAGGAAGCCAGTTAAATGTCAAATCAGTTCTGAATTTGAGATGATTTGACTGAAGCTACCCTCTTACACAGATTGCAAGGAATATGATCCAATGAGGGCAGAGAGATTTATTTTCTAGTTCATATTTTTAATGATAAACAAAGCAGGTGACCTGAAAACTGCCAACTGCCAACATCATATATTGCAGAAGATACAATTTTACCTACATAGCCTTAACTCCTATTCACGCGAGTCTTTCCTGCAATTTGTTCATTAATCTGTTAGCTAAAACTCAGTTTATTTTCTTTCCTTCCAAATGCTTTGTTCTGTGCTTCAATGAACATGGCTGTGGTGATGCTTTAACAACAAGATTTCTTTTTGCTTTTGTGCAAGCTCAGTTAGAGACTTCCAGAATTTTCTGAAGTGTATAATGGCCATTCAAATGCCATTTTGTTTGAGCCCAACTGTTCTGCAGCCTCCATCCTCCAAGCTTTGCTTTAGCATACAAGTTGTCCCCTGAAATGGGAAAGGACTAGAGAATGTGTAGTGAAGGAGAGAGTACTGTATATGAAAGGGGAGGAGAAAAATGGTACATGACTATGAAGCACTTTGAATTTGATTACCCAAAAATGCTATGGAATGCTTGGAAGTACAAAAAAGTCAATACAGGATTTGAAATATCAACTAATCCCTTATATTCAGAAAGTTCATTCTGGTGGTCAGTCAGACCCAGAATTTTATATTAAATGAATGGGGAAAGCTGTAGAAGTATTTTATTTGGAAAATCTTGGTGATAAGACCAGCTGTGAGCTGCAGTAGCACAGTGGTTAGAGTGCAGTACTTCAGGCTACTTCTGCTGACTGCTGGCTGCCACCATGTTGGCAACTTTGAGGCTCACTAGGCTCAAGGTGGACTCAGCCTTCCATCCTTCCAAGGTGGATAAAATAAGGACCCAGATTATTGGGGGCAATATGCTGACTCTGTAAACCACTTAGAGAGGGCTGTAAGGCACTGTAAAGCGCTATATAAGTCTAAATGCTATTGCTATTGTTGCGGATTTTTATATGTACTCATAATTCATTATAATTCATTAAGAGGAATGGATCTGCAAAAGAAAATGCTAGATATGAATGTTCTAAGGTGAAAAGTCAGATTCAAGATACAAAACTGGGAACCATCTATTCATTGTATTATTGTATTATTGTATTTTTTAAATTCAAAATGCTGAAACTTTCTGCCCAACTAAGCATGTTATGGTTAAAAGAACTATGCCTGTTTTTAACTTTTTCAGGAGATTTAAAATGTTTTTAAATCTTCTTTTTCCTCACCTTCCTGTTTTTGCTGTTCATTGTTTTGATTGTTTATCTCAACCAAATGCCCTGCACCATCTGGTAAACCCTTTTGCTTTATGTGAAAAATAGACATAAATAAATATACCTGAATCACAGGTAGAAGATAAAAGGGGACGCGGTAGCTCAGTGGTTAAGATACTGGGGCAGCATAGTTTCGAGACCCAAGTATGCAAAGAATGAGGTAGGATCCTTGTCCCAGCTTCTGCCAACCTAACTGTTCAAAAGCATGTAAAAATGTAAGTAGAAAAATAGGAACCACTTTGGTGGGAAGGTAACAATGTTCCATGCTCCTTTGGCTCATCGGCTTTGAAACAGAGATGAGAACCTAGAGTCAGGAACAACTACCACATATGTGCGAGGGGAGCATTTACCTCAGGGGTGTCCAAACTTGGGAACTTTAAGACTTGTGGACTTCAACTCCCAGAATTCCCCAGCCAGCCATGCTGGCTGAGGAATTCTGGAAGTTGAAGTCCACAAGTCTTAAAGTTCCCAAGTTTGGACACCCCTGGTTTACCTTTACATTTAGAGCATAATGATATTATGATACATGAGGTATATAAACACTAGAAAGGCAAGATGCAAATTATACAAATAAAATACTTAAAATAAAAAAAATGGTTTGGCTCCAGATTTGTTCAGCTTTTCTTTTTAATTTTTGGTTTTCATGCCCTTTTGTACAGAATTGTATATAAATAATTGTGTACATTTCTCCTCTAGCATTTGCAATTTTGAGTAACTTTTTGCCAGGAAAAAAAATACATAACATGTTGGTTCAGAATCAAGCCTTCATCTCCAGGTTGCCTTTGGTCTTCCACATATCAAGGGCAGAACCCACTAAAGCGTTGCCCATTTTTGAAGGATGGGAAGCCACCTCCTAAAGGTGAATTGTTCTAGGCTCAAGCTATTGACTTCCCTCTGGGGATCATGGAAATGCAAAGTGTTACTTTCTTCTTCCAGGAATTCAGCAGCTTCTTCTTAGTAAATATTCTTGTCCCCTCTCCCGCTCCAAAAAAGCAGTTAATTTATAAAACTGTAAAAGGTTTTCTTAAAAGTTGGACTCCTTCAGAATTTGGCACCATAAAAGGTTGTTTTATATGATATTGTGCACCATTTAAAAATACATTTTAGTTACAGATGTTGTTTAGCTCTATGATGATGATTAATTTAAAAAGAGAGAAAGGGAGAAAAGCTTTCCACAGAAGGCTCATGGAAAGTTTTCCATGTTCCATTTCTGCCACCTAGTGGATACTAATAACAAATGTTTAAAAATTAGGATTAACAAAGAATATGAAGGCTGCAGAGACTTAAATGTTAGAAAAGAATTAATACTGTTTTTTCTATATTTGTGGCCCAAATATGATTGCTCAACTTTATATAATCAATTTTTAAGTTTGCTGACTGATGCATTTACATCTGAATGAGTCAGTAAATTGGAGGCTGTGCAATTAAAAAAAACCCTTCCTTTTTTCAACCCTATAATCCAGTGGTGGGTTGCAGGCGGTACGCCCCGGTATGGGTGCACCGGAGCCAGCCTGGAGCACCAGATACTGTTCTGGTATAGTACTCTGGAGCGACCACCTGCCCACCTGAGCTCCTTACTGGTGTTTTAAGGCTTCTGCGCTTCTGCGCAAGCACACGGTACGTGCACCACCTGCAGGATGCTTTGCTTCACAGCTGGAGCATCGTGGAGGCGCTAAGACGCATGCGCCGCCGGGCCTATTCCAACCGTACCGATTGGAATGGATCCGGAACTCACCACTTGGAGCAACTGGATGGAGCTGAATGTTTACTGGCCAGATGCCCTTCCTGATGCCACACGGAGTTCACAGCAGATATTTTTTTGTGTCCCAAGAGAGAAACATCTGCCATCACCACACCACTCATAGGTCAGCTTTACATCCTGTATAATATAGCTCAGTTGTTGTTGTTTTCATTTAGCAAGTGCTAAATGAAATTTAGATTGGCTTTGACCAACTCATTCTAGTGAAGCAGAATCATAGGTTTGTGATTTCCTGTTGGCTTGTGAGAAAAATATATTACTGCCTTCACATATCATAGTTTTTAAAAATCTTTGATTAACCAACAGGATTTAGTTCTGCTTGTTATCATTTATAGTAGAGAAAGTCATTCCATTTTCTTATCAATTATTCACAAATGTTAAGTTTTCTCAGCATGGCAATGCATGGTTAATTGAACAATGTTTTATTTAATTAATTCTATTAACTGAATTTTCAAAATAAATTAACCACAACAGATTAAAGCCACACAACATATTGGATCTGTTCCGTTACGGTGTTGTCCAGTGTGTTGTATTCGAGATGTTGCTGCTTCTGAATTTGAAATTTCATGATGTTTTAGTAATCAGCCTGGAGTAGTTTGTCAACTTTAGGATCGTACATGAACTTTGGGGCATCAAGTCCATTTTGTCTGCACAAATTCCAATATATCGTTTTGCCATATACTATAATAACAGAGTTGGAAGAGACCTTGAAGGTCTTTTAGTCCAACCCCCTGATCAGGAAACCCTATACCATGATGGTGAATCTTTTCAGCAACGAGTGCCGAAAAGGAAGTATGTGTGACTTTTAGTTGGCTGGCACGCATGTTCACACCGGAAAATGGAAGACCAGCTCTTACTATTTCCGGAACTGCCACACGCACAGAGGCCAACTGATCGTCAAGAGTGCATGCCAGAAACCCAGAAGAGGAACAGGCAACACCACGCATGACAGGTGACATGGTTCCACATGCCACTTCGTGGCCCTATACCATTTCAGATAAATGGTTTTCCAATCTCTTCTTTAAAACCTCCAGTGATGGAGTACCCACAATTTCTGAAAGCAAACCATTCCACAGATTAATTGTTATCACTGTCAGGAAATTTCTCCTTATTTCCAGATTAATTCTCTTCTTGATTAGCTTCCATCCATTGCTTCTTGTTCTGCCTTCTGCTGCTTTGGAGTATATGTTGATGACCTCTCCCTTGTGGCATATAATATAATCCTATTACGTTTTCTAATCACTGAGGTAAAAGGATTGCAAACTAAAATGAAGCTTCAAGGCTTTGGCATGTTCCACCATCACCCTGAAATATTGATTCCAGTCACTCTAGTTGTATTTCGGAATTCACCTAGAGATTCCAAAATGGGTGCTAAGAGATTAACAGTGGTTTACATCTGGGGTGGTTCGCAGTTTAGATCCACCCCTTGCCTAACCTCTTCTTTATTTATACAGATATAAATTCCTTGTCTTAACTATATATACTGTCCAAAGGGATTTTGGGAGGGTGAGGTGGCCAACTGTCATTTCATATACCTCAGAGCTCTGCAACATAATATATTTTCCATATTTAATAAACATTTTAATGCATGTAACGGATACAAACTTTTGTTGGGCTAAAGATAATCAAGGGTCTTCAATTTTACTCTGCATTATGAAAATATTTCTGTCCAATGTTATATTCTAAGACTATTTGTTTTGACAATATGGATTGTTGGCAGCTTTATTCTCTACAACCGGAGTGAAATTCTGGGCTTTAATCCACATGTAGATTGAAATACTATTTTTTGGGGTTGAACATTTTGGTCATATGCAACAATGCACTGGCACTTTCCCCATTCCATGTAATTACTTCTCCAGATCTTCCTGTTGAACTGGATGTCATCACTGTCAGAATTTTAAAAAATCCATTTTTTAAACATATAAAATGAAGAAGCATACATTTTGTAACTTCACATGTGCATAAACAGAACAGCTTAGAGGGATCTTTTGTGTTGATTTATTTCTTCCCTATCCACCAGTACCACACCACCCCGTAACACACGGAATTTCAGGAATCAATATATGTCCATTGGAGGGAGGGAGGGAGGGAAGGGGAGCATCTGACATCTGCTAAAAATCATTCACACAATTGGATGTTTAAAACATTGACGCAGAATTGTTGGGAGTTAGCTGACATATACATTTTATCACTATTATTATTATTAACATTGATAATAATGGGAAAAATCAACCCAAGTCTATTTTTATTGCAACAAAAATAATTGCATTTGATGAAGTAGATTTATGTTTTCTAATATATTGATCTTTAAAGGGTCCTAGATTTGTTATAGATTTCAGCATAAGTAAAACTCCCCATGAATACAGTAAAAACCATGAGCATGTAATATGTTGGCTCCTGCTATATCTTGATGGCAAGTAAAAACCAATAAGCAACTAAATTTGGGGGCAAGCGAACTAACAGTCCTCTTATTCCTCAAATGTACATAGAGTAAGAGATTTCAGTAAAAAATTGAAAACCCCCCAATTTATTATCTCACCTCTACTCTGAACCAGCTAATTTAGCTTTAAAAATCCATTCTTCCTTCAGTATCATTTTTTCATCACATCCATGGAGGATAATCACACTGATCTATTTATCTTAGTTTTTCTTTATTTCATCCCATTTTACCTCAGAGCTTAAGTACATTGGGATTAACTTTTTTTTATACTTCAGTAACAACTTTGTGAGATACCTTGGATGCAGTGGTGGCAAAGGTGGGTTGCTCCAGGTTTGGCCTGGATCAGGCAAACCAGTAGTAGCAGTGGCAGGAGGCTCCGCCCACCTACCTGGACACTTCTGGGCATGCACAGAAGGGCCGTGTGCCCACAGGAGCAGGCACAGGAGCGCATCCAAACCAGTAATAAGAGAATTAGCAACCCACCTCTGAGTGGTGGGATTAAAATGATTCAACAACCGCTTCTCGGCCCTAAAGATTTCTTCCAACAACCAGTTCACCAAACTGCTCAGAAAGGTAACAACCGGTTCTCCCAAAGTGGTGCGAACTTAATGAATCCCACCACTGCTTGGATGGCAAGATAGGTATGGCCTAGAAATACCCGATCAGATACATAGTTGAGCATAGACCCAATCTCATGCACTAACCACTGGGCCATGGTTTATTGCGGTGATGTAGGGGATGTAGTGGAATGACTTTCAAAGTACCATATATCTATAGTCTTTTCATTACTGGTCATTGCATCTTTTTATTTGGAGAGTAGTATGCTACTATTGAATAAACAGCTGCCAGGGAACAATAATGGAAGAGGTATCAGCTTCTGAATCCAGCATCTAATTAACCTGAGGTTGGCTACTGATTGACCACTGAGGTCAATATAGAATGTTGAATTGCAGAGACTGATGCTCTGATCCAGTATTTCTCAATCATGGCAACTTTCAAGATATGCAAACTTCAACTCCCCAAATTCCTCAGCCAACAAGGCTGGCTGCGAAATTCTGGGAGTTGAAATTGATCCATTTCAGAATGGCCAGGGTGGAGAAACTTTGCTCTTATCTACCAAATGCTCCTAGCCATGTGTCAGAAGATATGGACATTATTTTCTCACTGTTTCAACTGGAAAATATTTGGCCCAAATTGAGGAAAATGTATAACATCAACATTATCAAAAGAAAACAATGACTCCTACAGTTTGATCTGTGTAGCCCTTAATAACTATTTATTCAAAATAACCATTAGAAATTCATTTAGAAATATCACAGTTGCCAAATATAGCACATATTATGACAATAGCTATCTTAATTAAGAATATTGTATTGACTTTTTATTTACAATAACAATAATTCAATGGTGCATATGCCTGTTCAGAAGCAAACCCCACAAAGTATATTGGAACTTATTTCCAGGTGTATAATATAGGATCAAAACCTAAATTAAGTATCATAAGTCTGTAAACATTGGCACATAATATCCCTTCCCTCTACTAAGCCCTGGGGTGATCTTCAGAGCCCCTAAGAAAGTTGCTGCTGAATTTAAAATGTTAGAGAATTTAACAGATTTAACAGATTAACAGAGTTGGAAGGGATTTTATAGGTAATCTAGTCCAACCCCCCCACCCCTTCTCAATCAGGAGACCCTACACCATTTCTTAACAAATGGCAGTCCAATCTCTTCTTGAAAGTCTCAAGTGATGAAAGCCCCACAACTTCCAAAGGCAAGCAGAATGAATGGAAAAGCTATTAAATGCATGAGGAGTAATTGCATTATAGTTAATTAACTAAATAAACTAAAACTTACATTAATTTTTTTAATGTAGGCCAGATTCTTCTGATTTGCATCCCTAGCTTTCTACTCAAGGGCTAAATGTAGCTTTCAGTCTCCAAAGGTTTATGCCAGTGATGGGAACCTATGGCACGCATGCCACAGATGGCACGCAGAGCCATTTGTCAGGGCACGTGAGGCCCTGCCCTGTCAGCTGGCCAGCACGCATGCGTGCGCTGGCCAGCTGAGTTCATCTTTTTAAAAGTCATTTTTTGCCCTCCCCAGGCTCCAGAGGCTTTATAGGAGCCTCCAGAGGCTTCCCTGAATCATTTGGAACGCTTAAAACGACCCCGGAGGCCCTTGGAGGGTTGTTTTAAGCGTTCCGAAGGCTTCAGGGAAGCCTCCAGATGGTCCCTGAAGCCTCCGGAGGGCTTCCGGGGGGGCGGGGGAAGCTCTTTTCACCCTCCCCAGGCTCCTATAAAGCCTCTGAAGCCTGGGGAGGGCGAAAAAAGCATGTAAAAATGGGGGGTGGCGCGTTGTGCGTGCATGCCCACTGGGGGGTTGGGCATTGCATTATGGTGTGGCATGCCCGCACATGGCCCCCCTGTGCTCCCCCCACTTGTGGCACGCGAGCCAAAAAAGCTTCACCATCGCTGATTTATGCAATCCTGGTTCACAAAACAATTGAACTAGAAAACATGTTTGGGAAATGAGTATTTCTCTGGCAAAAGCAGAGCATCTTTATTCTTTGTAAACTGGTCCAAAGCCAGAATTTTTGTCACAGGTAAAAATAAAAATGGACCTATCTCCCTGACATGTCTGGAGCTTGAGGTGTTCTTGCTAAATAAAACGTTTTAGATACACAGACTATTCCTCACCCTGGTTCATCTTCTCAGGAAATATTATATTCACAGAAACATTTTCCTCATCATTTGCTTTTAGAAAGCAATCCCTCTCCTTGCGCAGTAAATGGCTGTATCTGGCATTGGATAGCCACACTTCAAATTTAGAGAAAAATATAATCCCAGTTGTACCCAAAACAACAAGACATGTAAGAAAGCTTAGGACCATGAAGCAGATCACCTGACTCTTAGTCAGCAAGGACTGCCTGTTTTCAATTGTCTGTTTTATGGTCAGTATTTCCTTCTCTTGCAGCTGAGCTGGTTTAAGGTGCCCTCGCAAATGCGGGTGGCGATTTTGATTGTGTCTTTGTTTAGCTAGCACATTCACACTTGTATTTCTAATGGAGAAACTACAGGTGGGCCCAGCAAAGTATGGTTTGCAAATACACATGAAGCCTCTGCCATGGTGTCCATGACATGTCCCACCGTTTTCACAAGGGCTACTATCACAAGCCGGGATGCGGTTACTGCACAACACACCTCCATAGCCAATAGGGCAAGAGCAGCGGAAGCTCTTGCCAATATCTGCACACGTGCCTCCATTTTCACAGGGGTTTGGTTCACAGTCATCAATGTCAAGCTCACAAAACTGTCCAGTAAATCCTGGAGAGCACACGCAAGATGCGTAAGATGCAAACCCATCATCGTCCAAACAACTTCCTCCATTTTGACAAGGCGAGCTGCAATTCAAAAGAAGAGGAAAAAGAAATACGTGAACAAAAGGTGATACTTTATAACAGGGGTCCCCAACCGCCAGGCTGCAGCCCACTTGTTCAGAACTGGGCAAGGGGTGGCGAGTATATGCATGTGTGCAGAGCTCCACTTGCGGGCCATCACTTGTGCAAATGAAACAGCGCATGCACATGCCTACCACTCTCACCGAACTGTCCCCTCTCCCACCTGCCAGGTTGCCAAGCCAGAAAGGTTGGGGGACCGCTGATTTATAATTCACACCAGTAGCAGTTATGTTTCCTTACATTTTTCTCTCTCCCCTTCCCGTTTTTTTTAAAAACTCATATGCATAAAATAAGGGACGTGGTGGCTCAGTGGCTAAGACCCTGAGCTTGTTGATCAGAAAGGTCAGCAGTTTGGCGGTTCGAATCCCTAGCACCGTTTAACGGAGTCAGCTACTGTTACTTGTCCCAGCTTCTGCCAACCTAGCAGTTCGAAAGCACATAAAAAATGCAATAGGGACCACTTTGGCGGGAAGGTAACAGCGTTCTATGCGCCTTTGGCATTTAGTCATGCCGGCCACACGACCACAGAGACGCCTTCAGACAATGCTGGCTCTTTGGTTTTGAAACAGAGATGGGCACTGCCCCCTAGGTTCAGGAATGACTAGCACATATGTGCGAGGGGAACCTTTACCTATGCATAAAATGAAATGTTTTAAGTTTGAGGCAATAGACCACCCCTGGAGGTATTTTACTAGAACATTTCAAACACAATCCATTTGAATTGTTCTGAGTATTACACTATAGACAACACAGCAAAGTCAAAGTAAGATGCCCAGATTAATCTAGGCACACAAAGATTCCTGTTTCACTGTTGTAAAAAGGGGTTGGCAGATTGACTGTGTGGGATCATATGCAACTCTTTAGCAAAACTGCAATTTGATTTGGAAAGGCTGCATCCATATCTTCTTCCTGATTGGGTGTGGAAGAGTAGACAATAGTTGTATTATTATTATTTTGGTTCATTTAGTTTAACCCAGATGTATTCTATAGTATTGCAAAGTTCATTCGTTCTGAGCAGATCTGTTTTTTTTTTAAGTAGTTCTCTTCTTCCTTTTCTCTGCTTTTGTTCCTTTTGAAGAAATTGTATCCTTCAATTGCTGCATTCCAAGAGAATCATCATACCATATGCCTGCCGTGTTTATTAAATCATTTTTGCCTTTTATACTAAGAGCTCATACTCATCTTATTTCCCATGGTCTTAATATTAGTTTATAATTAATGAAAGTCATAAATTTTCTGAGCCAATATTCTGATTTTTCTTTGGGTGCTTTCAGAATCTCATTTCAGCAACTTCTACAGTGCACAAGTCTTTATGAGGTCTTATTGCATTTCCACCACTCATTTGGTTTGCATGTAAAGTCTTTCTGATCAACATATTTTTTATCAGTTCCTGCAAGACACATCCTAACTTGTGCCAGCAACCTATCTACAAAGTTCAGACCATGATTCTGGAAACCAAATGTCTTCCTTTGAAAGCAAGTCAGACATTAAGTCTCTGATACTTGTACTTAAATACAACAAAAACCTAGGACAGTGGTGGCGAATCTTTTTTGGCTCCTGTGCCAAAAGTGGGGGGAGCTCAGGGGGGGTTGTGCGCAGGCATACCACACCCATAATGCTATGCCCATGACCCAGCACACATGCATGCGCTCCCCCCCGTGCACATGCGACCAGCTCTCATCCCACTTTTGGAGCACTTTTTTGTCCCCCCAGTCTCCAGAGGCTTTCTAGGAGCCTGGGGAGTATAAACACCCCCCCCCACTTCTCCGGAAGCCCCCTGGAGGCTTCAGGAGCTTCCTTGAAACCTCTGGAGGACAAAAAAACCAGCCCTATGGGCAAACTGGAAGTTTGGGAACGGACTTCTGGTTTGTTCATAGGGCTGTTTTTCATCCTCCAGAACCTTCAGGAGGCTTCTCTGTTGGCTCCGGAGGGCAAAAAACGGTGCTTTGGCCAAACCGGAAGTTACTTCCGGTTTGCTGTAGGGCCAGTTTTTCGCGTTCCAGCATGCGTGCCATAGGTTCGCCATCACGGACCTAGGATATAATCAGTCTAGAACCAATAGGATGTATTCTTGGCTTTTTGTAATTCTTGTGCCATTGATTTTTGTAATGTTAAAAATGAATGGTAAAAAGTAAATATTGAGGACTGAAAAGTTACTGGTGTCCAACAAATATCTGCAATGCTATTAGATCAAAAAATATTTGAGATGTGTCTCTCTACTCTTATGCTTTGTGTCCTCATGTATTTCTTCTAACTCATTGTATAATTTACTGTGGAAAAATAATCAAAAAGAAATTGATATTGTAATTAGGAAAAAATTACATAGTCATGCTTAAAAGTCTAGGTTTTGTATTACAAATATTATAATTCTTGTCCAAAGCTACTATTTAGGAACATAGTTCTGGAACATAGTTGAGTAGAGACTTTCAGATCAGGTTTAAAAACATTATATAAAACATGGCAGCTAACTACAGAATCTACATTCAGTGTTTTCCTCTAGTCAACTGTGGTATTACCCACAACTTTCCAATCAAAATGACACTCAGTGTTGTCTTTTTTTAAACTCACGGACTAAGAAATGATTTCACCATATCAATTTATTTTACGCTCGAGAACAAACACATCAGTAGCAAAACAGCCTCCTTTTAATGGCAAAAAGGCCAAATCTCCATCTTCAGGTCTTTGTTTTTTTTCCTTCTCTGTTAGGTACTGAAGCCAAAAGTGAGCAGAGCACACCAAAAACAAACGAATATATCAATTTTATCTAAATAAGGAATTTGCTTTCCTATTTACAAGTTACATTCTTTTCCCGGTCTCCATTTTACTAGGATAGGAGAACAGGCACAGAATTAGAAAGACAGACGTTGCGGAGCTGTGAACTTCAGAATTCCATTCAACAATTTTCTACTGAGAATTCTAGCAGCTGCCATGCCAATACATCTGGAAAGTGTCAAATTGAAGAAGATTGATTAGTCACCAAAGTCAAATGTAAATCAACAAACTTGATCCATATTTACCCATTAACAATACAGGGTCCCTTTTTCACATGACAGTTTTTTCCCATATAGCCGGGAGCACACAAGCAAGTGTATCCACCATTTCCAGTCTCGACACAATTCTTTGAGTAATTTGAACAAGGCTTGGAAGAACAAGGATGAACAACTGTATTAAAACAGAAAAAAAGAGAAGCATAGTCTTGTTATGATTGTAATGATATTTCTCTCACAATAAATTATTTTGTCTGTCAAATTATCTAATAAGGCTGTATTACTATTATTCTTCTCTTCCTTCCTGGTACTTATCTCTTTCCACTTATGGCTATAACAATGTTGCTTGTATCTTTAACGTTTATATTGTTTCATTTGTTCCCTAGTATAAGTTTATTGCTTATTAGCAATAAAACATATGACTATCACTAAGTGGTGTATCTTATGATTCTTGATGAACGTATTCTATTTTATTTTTCTTTATGTACAATGAGAGTATATGCACCAAAGACAAATTTCTTTTTTAAATAAAAAGTTTCTATTTTTAAATAATCATAAAACAAACAAACATACACACACACAAAGTATAAAAACCATCCTTGAATTTCCTACAATGTGTCGATTGGTTTGAGTTTTATTAGTTTTATTAAATTTATATACCACCCCCCTCTCCCCGCAGGGACTCGGTTGGTTACCAAGCTTTTGTGCCTCCTCACAATAGTCTTCACTTGCAATTTACATAAAGTCATTAATCTAATATATATGTATAGAATTATTACGATTATTAAACATTCATTGACTATAGCTATTATTGCATCCTTTTTAGGTGAAATATTCTAAATTTAAAATAAATTTATATTATGGCATTTCATTACATCATCCTAGAATCATCCAGTAATATTACATCTTTATATTTTATTCTATATGGAATTATTTATCTTTTATAACAAAGCTTTTCAACATCATCTCCATAGTCCTCATGTACAATTTATGTAAAATTTCATATTATTAATCTAATGTATATATATGCATTATTATCATTGTTAATCATTTATTTGACTATAAACTATTATTACTTTGTCTTATACATAATATTCAAAATTTAACTAAGTTTAACTTAATTTTTATTATGACATTTCATTTCATCATCCTGTATCTTTCCAGTAGTAGTGTAGTCCTATATCTCTTGCCATTTGTAGAATTTGTATTCTAATTGTTTTCTTGAAAAGTTTTATGTAGATTTCTCTTGGCAACTTGTTGTTCATTGCATATCTTGTAAAGACCCAAAACCTTCCATCAGCTTGCCTTTAGCTATCACTGGTGCTTCTGTCAAAGTTTTTCTCATTATTTCTGCCAGATTTCCTCCCTTTTCTTCCTCCATATTTTGAAGTCTGAGATAGAGTTCCAGTTCGTCAACCTCTCCTTTCGATATTCCACTCCTATCATTTCCCTCCATGCTCAATCTACTGTCAATGTCAACAATTTTCTTATCACTTTGTTCATATTTTCCTTCAATTTTTTGAACTCTATCCTCAAATTTCATCATAGTTTTGAAAATATTCTAAAATTTTCCCTCTATTCTTTCTGCTCTTTGTTCCATAATCTCAAATCTCTTTTCAATGTTTTCTGTACTTATTTGTAGTTTTTGAATTTCTAGCATAATTATTTGCAATGTTAATTCCTTTTTTTCTTCATGTTGCACCATTTTTCCAAGTTGTAAACACTGCCACTAAGACATCCAAGGCTTTTTGCTAGGTTTCAAACAGATTCCCACTGTCCCATTCAATAAACAAAGTCAGAAGCCTTGATGTTTCCAAGCCTCCAGCCTCTAGGTGGTAGTGTTACTTTTTCCCCTCTGTTTTTACCCCTCTCTTTAAGCTCCGAGATTGAGAAAAGAAAAAAAATGCTTAAAAGGATGTTCCAGCCGAGTGTTGAAAAGAAAGAGATTCTTGATCCACAATACAAAAAATGGGGAAAAATAGAAGAAGAGAAAAAAAAGACCAGTCCAATTTAAAAAGTAAGAGGCATTTGTAAAAATTCCATCCATAAAAAAACCGAAATTAAAGAAAGAAAGATAACACACTAATTTTAATGCTGGCTTAATTCACCACTTGCTTTCTTCTGTCTTCAATTTTAATTTTACTCTAAGTCTTTTTGGATGTTCTCTTCTCTAATATTAAAATTTATCTCACCATTTCGACACACTCTCTCTCCTGCTTTTCTTCCATTCAGGAGCTGTCCCAACCTTGAGCACCTTCAATGGCTGCTTCTCTTTGGCTGGAAAAAAGGGCTTCTCGTGGATCAATCAGGAACTTTGTGATGTCCCTGAAATCAGTAGGACATGCTCTTCTCTATCACCACCTCTATGGGACGGTTTAGGTCCAAAAGGACCATCTAGCAGCATAGATATTGACAGCAATGCTGGAGCTCCAAGATTGCATGTCATGTCATCGTGACGTGAAGCACCACCTCCCAAAGACAAATTCCTTGTGTCCAATCACACTTAGCCAATAAAGAATTCTGTTCTGTTCTATTCTATAACTAATGTTCTCTTATTTACATCTAAGGAAACTATACAAAACCAAAATTATTCTGTTTTATCCAATCAGAATAGCTCTTTAGAATCTGAACTAAATATTTTATTTATATGTCATGATTTCTGTGGCACTTCAATAATGAGAAAGGGTAGCTTATATACATAAAACAACAAAACATCAAAATATTAAAATCATTCAATGAATCATCATCCTGGTCCCTTGGAGTTAGCCATCCTGAAAGCCCCTAGTATCCAACATCAAAAACTTTATACTAATGAACACTTTGAATTGTACTTGGAAACTTACAGCTACTCCAGTGGAGTGACCAAAAAAAAACAGTGTTATTTTGCTGAATCAGTTTTTGGCCTATTCCAATTACAGTTCCTCCAAATAGCCTTCAAAGGCAATATAAGATGCTGATAGTTCAGCCACAAGGGAATGAGGGCATGAGTGACTCATCTAGCACACCAACCAAAATTGAGCACAATCTCTCTGGGATACAGCTTCCAGGAGGATCCATGTATCCAAAAGGATCCCTAGACAGAGATGTGTGGGGATGGGGAGAGAAGGGCAAGTGACAAAACGTGTCTCACAACTTGAATTCCTTCCCTTGCGTATTTTCATGAAACACTGCAAAAGAAATCTGAAAAAGGAGAGCCTACATCATAACAATACAATGCACAGAACACAAGAATGGATTCCTTTGTTCCCAGATCATGGACCTGCTCTTTTAGGGATAGCACAGATAGACAAAGCCAAAGTTGGAGCCATATGGTTTTAGAGTGAACAGCCATTTCCCCTTGCTGTGTGAACTTGTTTGATAGCTTCCAGATACCCAGGGTTAGTGCAGCCACTACATCTCCTGCTTGGCCCAGGGAAGAGATGTATAACTGGGAATTGTTAACCTACTGATGATTTCAGATTCTGGACTGATATATGACATCTTCTGATGACTTCATTAAGATTCTAGATAAGATAAGGGAGAGGACCAAGCCCTGGTTTTGCATATTGTACTGGGCAAGATCTTGATTTCTCTTCTCCATCACTACTGACTTGAACTGCTTCATTAGGAAGGAATATGACCTCTAATAAAATATTATTTCTGAGATCCAGTCCTCACCTATGTTCCCAAAAACATTCTCGTCTAGTAGGATCAAATAAGTGCTATTCCTTTATCTAGATCCTTTTGGAAATAATCCGTAAGTACTATAAAACAGTTTTTGCCCCTCACTGAAGCCTGAAGCTGGAGTGATGAGGATTCAGATAAACCACTTTTTCCAATGTCCTCTGCAACTGAGACCTAATCACTTTTTGGAATATAAATTGTACTATATTGTTAGATATAGGGAGAATATTTCAGAGGTGGGTAGTATGTTACCTTCTCCTTCAAGGTCCCCGACACTACTTTCTCCTTCATAGAGGCATTCTTATCCCAGCTTCCCAGCCCCTTATTTGGCAGGTCAAACAAGCTAGGAAGGGCAGAGGTCCAGTCCATAAGTCTCAGAGCTCACATAATAGAGGGCTGCATTTATTAGAATCCATAAAATCAAATTTTTCGGCCATGATCTTGCAGATGTTCTTCCAGTCACTTCATCAAGCATGAGCAATTTTATCTTTTGACTTTTTCTAAACTAAAGTTAGCAAGAATTGAAGCCAAGTGCTTTTAATGCAGGGTACATACATTGCCGAGCAACTTCTTGCTAGCAACTCTGCAAGAAAATAACCAAGTTCAGAGAACACCAAGAATCCGCCATACTATCTTCTTTTTATTATTATAGTGCCAGTGTGCGTGTGTGTAAACATTGGATATGTTTTATCTTTTTATATCGTATCTTTTTCTATGTAAATGCCAAAAGTTGTTGCAGCGTAGCAATATGTTAAATAAATAAATAGGATATCTCCAACACCAGATGGAGCTCCAACTGTTTTCATCAGGATTTTCATTCAACAGAAAAGGAAATTATCTCCAAACCTGTGTCACAGCAGCTACCAATCCATCCTTCTTCACACATGCACTGGCCTGGTTTGACACATGTCCCATGCAAACAGCCAGGGAAAGGAACACACCGATCACAGAGAGGGCCTTGCCAACCAGGTCGGCATCTAGCAAAAACACAAAATGAAATAGCAAATCAAGCTAAGATCTTTTTGCAAATAGAATTAAGAAACTAGATGCTGTCGATAAAATTATGGTAATAAGATCCCTTATTCTGATTGTTATGGACATAAGATTCCTTATTCTGATTAAAAACAACTACAGAATATTGGTGTGGTTTTCTTAGTGAAAGTTCCATGATAATCATCTCATCAACACAATTTTCATCACATAGGCAACGCACACTGCATGGCCATGTGCAGTCTCAGTGCTTTTCTGCATCTCTCACAGTTACCCAAGATTTTGGTGCTGAAATATGCTGGCAAGTAGCAGCTTAATGATTTTCCATTTTCTTTTTAAAATAAACACTAAAATACAGCCCAATGCTCTGAACACTTCCATTTCTGTTAAAGTTTCCCAATAAATGAAGGGAGGGGGAGATTTGTCAGTGAACTGAGCAATCTGAGGACCCAGATTGTTGGGGGCAATATGCTGACTCTGTAAACCGCTTAGAGAGGGCTGGAAAGCACTTTGAAGAGATATATACCCTGTTTTCCCCAAAATAAGACCTCCCCAGATAATAAGCCCAATCGGGCTTTTGAGTGCATGCACTAAAATAAGCCCTTCCCTGAAAATAAGCCCTCCCCAAAATATTGCAACACAGCAGTAGCCATGAGGTGACCACGCTCACCACCTCCTGCACCTCAAAAATAATAAGACCTCCCCGAAAATAAGACCAAGCACTTATTTCGGGGGTCAAAAGAAAATAAGACCCTGTCTTATTTTCGGGGAAACACGGTAAGTCTAAGTGCTATTGCTATTGTCATTGTACACTGGGCATTATTTCAGTATGTATGAAAAAAAGTTTATAAATGATTCAAATATAGATGATGCTAACTAACACCACTAATGGCAGAATACATGAATTACGTATGATCACATTAACGAGTCATGTATTAGCATATTATTGGCACTAGCATAACACCAATTATTGTATAATACTACAATATAACAGCTAGTAGTTTTATGCCATTTATTTGTATGAATGGACATGTATAAAAATGGAGTGTGGGAAATTTACTCATAGCAGGACAAAAAAGCAGAAATATAACTTGAGAAAATGTCAACTTAAGGCAGCATGTTATAAATTCATATCAGATTGAAGACTTTAAAGACACTACAAGCTAAGTTTCCAAAGAAATAGATGACTCTCGAAAGAACGGGAGAAGGCTAAGTCGCTAAGTTTAAAAAAGTGTCATCAAGAGTGAGAAAAGGGCCAAGAAAGATTAGCCAAGCTTTTAATGGACTGGTCCATTAAAGTTCTGCTTTATAAGACCTCACCTGCATCCAGTTTTGATCACCACATTACAAAAAAGATGTTGAGACTTTGGCAATGCAGAAAAGAGCAATTAGAATGATTAAAGGCCTGGAGCCTAAGACATATGAAGCATGATTGCAGGAACTAGTCTAGAGAAAAGGACTGAGGTGACATGATAGCATTTGAGGGATTGCCACAAAGAAGTTTCCAAAGCACAGAGAGCAGGACAAAAAACAATGGATGGAAACTAATCAAGGAGAGAAACAACCTGGAATTAAGGAGAAACTTCCTAATAGTGAGACAATTTGCTTGCCTTCAGAAGTTGTGGGTGCTTCATCACTGAAGGTTTTAAAGAAGACACTGAACAGCCACTTGTCTGAAATAGTATAGGGTCTCCTGCTTGAGCAGAGGACCTTCCAGCTCTATTCTTTTTTTTAAAAAGTTTTTCATTTTTCATTTTCATAACAAATAACCACATATATACTGTTACATAACCAACATTATATTATATTGTTAAATGTTTACATCAATTCATCTTACCATCAATCCCCAAGAATGACTATTGGCTCTTCTGCTCACCATATTTCCAGCTCTATTCTGAATTGAAAATTGGTCAAACCTAGTTCAAAACTGTGAAAATGCATAAGAATCATATTCGTCGGGAGCCTTCAAACTCAATGTATGTCTATATATAGTGTCCTATCTTGATTCTTTTTGGAACTCGAATATGGACTGCCTAAGAAGATTTGAGTTGAGAAGATATGCATTGATGTGTTAATGAATTGAGCTTTTAAGTCCAAAAGTGAATAAGAAAAACTGTAAATCAGGGTGGTTTTTTTCCCTCTATATATCTATTATTATTGAACAACATCCAAATTGTCCAAGGAGACTTCCCTTTCCTCCACATCATAATGTATCCAAGAGTCCCCTCATTCCTCTGGAGCAAATTTCAGAGGAAATCTTTGATCTTCCCATTCTTTTTTGTTCTGCTGGTTTGAGAAACCTTTTTTTTTCCTTTTTCTTGAATGGCTGTTGTTTTTAAAAATGGTTGTTAAAAGTCAAGTATGAAGAATACTCTGATTAAAATATTTGGCACTGAATTGCATTTTACATAAATGATTCTTATATAAAAAGTTAAAGTAGCAATAGTGCTTAATCAAAATAATACTTGTCCCTTGTTTTTTTCCCCTCTGGCAGACGTGCTATCAATTAACTTACCTGCATTCATTGAAAACTGCACAAAATCCATTCACTGGATGACAACCAGGTTTGCAAGCAGCTCCTAAAAAAAGGAATTGCTATGTAATATTTCAGACAGTCTTGCAAACATGCTTGCAATGACTTTAGAATTGTAAACTTATCAAGACAATAGTCTATAATTAGCAATGCATTCTAGACATTCTGGGACTTTAGGAAAAGTCATATTCTAATGCTGTGTATGGTTTGACTCATTTTTTGATTTTGTTAAAAAAAATTAAAATTGCCATGTTGTTTCCTTTTTTTCTTCTTCACATTTTTGAGCTTTAGAGTTACAATTTTCAGCCTTGGATGGCTTTTTTCCCTTTTCTCAGACATTTTCACCCTAAGTAAATAATTTTAATTATATCAGCACTTCATTGTTGTCACACTTCAACAATTCTGCAATATTTCAATGACCTGGTGAGCAAGCATGCAAATTCACAGAATGCACAGTTGCTGCTTTTTATTGTTTTGGTTTTTTTTCCATTTGGGTACCCCTAAAATTTGGCACCCCAGGACAGTGCCTATTCAGCCTTAGCAATACAATGTTTCACTGAAAAATGTAGGCATAATTTAAAAACCTCTAGTCACTTTGTATTTTTAAATTCTCCCTTTTTAAAAATTTGGACTGTAAACACACTTTCTTATGGAGCCATATCAACAAGTACAGTACAACTGTTGAGAGAAGAAATGGGAGGGAGAGGAAATGATATTGAATGGCATAGATTCTGACCAATTGCACTTCATACTGCTACGGTCTGTTTCAAGTCTTCCTATTAGAATTGTACAATAGAATATAAACTTTTCAGCTGTGAACATGAATCTGCCATTTAAAGTCATATTAAATAATCCTTGTGAGATGAATCTCAGTTCACTTCACACCTGAATTCTTGTTTATAGGCTTTCAATATGGAAATAAAACACTGTTAGTTTCAGATGCTTGCATTGGTTCAGCAATAAAAGATCAAAGAAAAGGCACTACTAACTCCAAAATGATTTGGCTTTTGGTTTAATCCATGACACCAATAATAAATAAATCCAACATTCCTCAGTTTGATATTAAGTAATTGAGAAAAGCAAAAAATAAGCATAGGAATTAGAAGTTCATTATATTGCCACAATAGTAGAATATAACTCCTAAAATAATTTTGTTCACTCAAAACAGGGTGAAAGGGGCAATTCTGCAAATGTATCTCTGTGAACAGGCTTCAATAAATTTCAGAGGATAAAGTAATATATAATCTTAATTGACCTTGAACCATATCCCACTCAATAGGATTTCTAAAAAATTAAACAATATGTAGCTATTTGATAATGCCACAGCATATCTTACCTGTGATTGTGAACTATAGCTAAAACTAGAATGTCAACTAACATTAGTACATAGGACATATAATTGATTCAACGAACGAGACCTTTAAAGATCTAGAGTAACGTATCATCTGACATGATAAAGTGGGTGCCACGACTGCAGAGTTCTATGATTTTACCTGGCATTCACATGTGATTTTGTGCAAGAACTATAACAGAATTGAACATGAATTGGTTAATTTTTATTTTTAAAAAACCCTACAAATCAGAACATACATTAGGTTGCAATTCTACCGATAGCTGTAATTCATTTGTAATGTGGCTTGACTAAGTAGCATATCAATTGCAATAAATAAATGGTAATTGTGGTGGATGGTCCATCAAAGTTCAATTCCCATTGATTTCATGGGAAAAGTTAACTGCAGGGTGATATCACTGAAATATATGATGCTTAATCAAGCTAGACTTAATGTGCAAAGTTTCAGTCTATAAGATACACACAACACATGTTTTACACAATGTGATTAAAAATATCACATCTGGCTGTTTCATATTTATCAATTTCTCACTGATGATGTCCATTACAGGAGATGAAAAATACAAATGACTTAAGCTCGGATACGCTGGGAAAAAAAACACAAGCAAGTGTACTTCAGTGTAAGAAAAGATATGGGCATTTCTCATTCCAATTTAAAATGAAAATAAATGTCACAGAAAGTTTGTCAAATCTTTGCAGCTGGGGCTCATTGCATTAAATAACGGATCCGAACACATTCAACCCCTAGCTCCTTTTCAGTTCCTAAAAAGGGTTGAAAATTTTTAAAAAGGTCATTGTTTAAAACAAGCTTATTATTGATGTCTAAAACTGTTACCCATTAATAATAAGACTTTCAAAGGAAATAAACAGTTTAAACATAGCACACTCTCGTCTGTCTGTCTGTCTGTATATCCATCCATCCATCTCTATCCTGAACACACACACACACACACACACACACACACACACACACACACACATTTTCCTACTGAAGTACAAACCTACGTTTCTAAAATAGCCAAAGTAGCTGTAGATAATAAGGGTTATAAAGTCAAGAGCATCAGATTGAGGACAGGTCAGTTAACCCACCCTTTTCCACCATCCCGAGCTTTCACAAACCCGACGGGCACATTCAACAACAAAATCTGAGGAAGAGCAAAACTGTCCACAAAACGCATTTTTCTTTGAAAAGTACGCTCCAAAGCCAAGAGTCTCGCACCAAAGAAAATGGTCCGTCCAGGCTTTTATGAACAGTTTTTGGGAAACCTCACGTGAAACCATCGGGGCTCACTCCCGAGGGGAGCCGGGTTTAAATCGGCTACAAAAGAAACCCATCGCGGCTCTGAAGCCCTCCAGCTGCTGAATCCTAGAGCCGCACGGCGAACTAGCGCCCATTCGGCCAAGCAAGAACGTACCCCTTACCGGACCCTGCAGAAGCTAAGACGGGGGCGCATCCCGGGACTCTCTGCTTACCTTGGGCCAGCGGCAGACAGACGACCAGCGGCCAGAAAAAGCAGCCCAGGTATTTGGCGATGTGGGAATCCATCCCCAAAGGCGCCCGGCGAAGGGGCTCATGCCCTACTTCGAATGCCTACGAGGGAAAAGAAGACGGAGCCCGCCGCCGCCGCCGCACGCGGGAGGGGTATTCCCTCCGCCCAAGAAGTGCCCCGGCTGCCTTCGCCTAGAGGCGAGATTTCATGGGAGATTTTTTAATATATTTATATTTTTGTATGTTTGGTCATTTATTTTCCTTTTTTTTTTTTTTTTTGCAGGAAGGAAAGGGAGGGGAACTTTCTGCCGCAGCAGCAGCAGGAGGAGGGATGATTCCCGCTGCGAGAAATCCAAGCCCCACCTAATCTGGGGCGAAGCTCTTCTCTCTAGTCTAGACCAAGGAAAGCGGGACCCAGGAATTCCCACGTTCGCACCCCCACTTTGCCGGGAATGTGCATGGGAGAAAGAAAGGGGGGACGAACACCAGGCGTAGGCGTAGGAATAGCAAAGAGGCGGAGAATGGGGAGGGAGGAAATATAATAATAATAATAATAAAAAGGCGGTTAGGATTGTACTTCAACTAGTTGGGTGTTTTCGCTGCCATTCTGACGCGTGTATGTACTCCTCCTCCCCGCTTCCACTTGTTACCCAATAATCCGCACCCCACCCATCTTTCCTGCGGTGACTGAAGGAAAGTGAAATGAATTTGACTCCTCTCCCCCCTCTTTCAAAACAGATCCTATCCTTTAGATCAGGGGTCTCCAAACTTGGCAACTTTAAGACTTGTGGACTTTAACTCCCAGAATTCCTCAGCCAGCTTTGCTTATTATTATTATTATTATTATTATTATTATTATTATTATTATTATTATTATTATTATTATTATTATTATTATTATTATTATTATTATTATTATTATTATTATTATTATTATTATTATTATTTCTTTTATTCATTAAACATGAAACTCAGTCAAGTGAACATTTAAAGATGTGTCGCAAATATCATTGACTGGTGCTAATGGTTGATACAGGTTGCTGCTAGCGTCCTAGGTATCAACCAGGTATCTTCTTAAAATATATGATGTTTCTAGTAGCGCAGTTTTTTGCAGTTCCACTGGTGTTACTGCAGGAAACTGCAATTTCTTTATGTGTTTTGTAAAATTCTTGGACATGGTACCAAGTGCCCCAAGTGCCCCGATACCCAGTGATACAATGGGTATCACTGTTACATACTTCATCCATGGCTGTGTAGTGTCGATATTTTGCGATTTTTTTCGGTTCTTTTCCTTCAACTCTGACGTCTCCTGGTACAGCGCTATCAATAAACTGTACGCTTTAGCCCTCTAAAACTGTGATATCTGGCATGTTGTGTTCCAAATGACAATCCGTCTGCATTCAAAAGTCACAAGATCTTCACCAATATTATGATGATGATGATGATGATGATGATGATGATGATGATGATGATGATGATGATGATAATCTTTGGTGAGATTCACAGCCTTTGGGGCTGGTTGGTAGCCTAACAGCACGAGTCCTAACCAAGGACCTAGGAACTGTTAAGATAATGTCGGAGGATATAAGTTGTTCCAAGTAGGGTGGTTTTTTGTAGAGTCAGAATGTTCAAGTCAGGTAAATTTAGAATTTTCAAATAGCGAGGTAGCCCTTTAGGTATTGCTCCAAGGGCTCCAATTACAATTGGGACAACACATGATTTCTTTTTCCACAGTCGCTCAACCTCAATTCACAAGTCCCGGTATTTTGTGATTTTTTCTTGCTGTTTATCTTCAATTCGTGCATCACCAGGTATTGCAATGTCAATGAACCAAACTTTTTTCTTTTCAATTATTGTTATGTCAGGTGTGTTGTAGGCCAAGTGACTGTCAGTCTGGATTCTGAAATCCCACAAGATCTTGACTTTCTCATTCTCTAAAAACTTCTCAACCTGATGGTCCCAGTGGTTTTTGTGGTACTCAAATCCAAACTTTTGGCACAATTTCCAGTGGATAATCTTAGCAACGCCGTCATGGCGTTGTAGGTAGTCAGTTTGTGAAATTTTGCTGCACCCGCTGATCAAGTGGTTGACTGTCTCATCTTTCTCATTACAGAGATGACATTTGCTGTTGGTGGTAACATGTTGAATTTTTGCCTTCATGCAGTTTGTGGCTAAGGCTTGTTCTTGAGCTGCCAAAATAAAGCCTTCTGTTTCTTTTTTCAGTACTCCTGATCTTAACCAGTTCCAAGTTAGTTTTTGGTCAGCTTTGCCTTCAATACTTTTCAAGTATTGTCCATGCATAGCTTTGCTTTTCCAATTTTCAGCTCGCTTCTCAATTACTTCTTTCTTATATTCAGCTTTTAATTGAGTTGTCTTCAAAAGGCCTCCTTTATTTAGTTCCTTAATCATTGGTTCTTCACTTTTCTGAATGTAATCATTCAAGCTGTGTCTTTCTTCTTCCACAGTCTGCTTTACTTGTAGGAGTCCTCGACCTCTGCTCTTGGTAGATACAATCGGTCAACATCACTTTTAGAGTGCAAAGCATGATTCATTGTCATAAGCTTCCTTGTTTTTCTGTCCAGATTGTCCAACTCCATCTGGGTCCAGTCAATTATTCCTGCAAAGTATCAAATTACAGGTATAGCCCATGTATTTATGGCTTTTATGATGTTTCCTCCACTCAATTTGGACTTTAATATCTTGTGAATTTATCGAATGTACTGGGCTAAGGTTAATTCCTTGACTTTATTATGCATTAAGTCAGAGGCCTCTAAAATCCCCAAGTACTTGTAGCCGTCTTCTGGTTTTACTGCCTTTATCATTTCTTCATTCTCGAAGTTGTATTCCATCATCTTCTAGAACCTTGCCTGCATCATCATCATCATCATCATCATCATCATCATCATCATCATCATCATATTATTATTATTATTATTATTATTATTATTATTATTATTATTATTATTATTATGGGAGTTGAAGTCCATAAGTCTTAAAGTTGCTAAGGTTGGAGAGTCCTGCTTTAGATTAGAAGAGAAGCAGTCAAGATTTCCAGACATTTTGGTTACTCATCGGTGTTTAAGGAGCAGTGGATTGTGCAAGCAGGGCCCCTGGGATTCTGTCCCTGTGCTAAACGGAAGTGTTAGTCCATTAGATGATGGAGCATTTGCTGGTGAGACATTGGATTTAGCTAACAGCACTTGTTTGATTTCCAAAAACACTGGTTAGACACTTTCTATCTTATTCAGTCGCATTGAGAGCCTGAGGGGCAGCTTCCTTTGGAAGCCGCCTGCAAAGATGTAATGGAAAGATAAATGGAAAAAGGCCTCCCACAGATGTGTACAATAATGAGATCCATAGAACATAGAACCATAGGGCTGAAAGGGATCACAGAGATCTTTTAGTCCAACCCCTGCTCAAGGAAGGAGACATTATACCATCCTATTCAAATGGTTATCCAGTCTATTTTTTAAAACCTCCAGTGAACTTGCTGCTCACCTTATATCTCCCTTGACAAGTTGGACCTTCAGATCCCACTGGTGTTTTTTTTTTTTGTCCAAGGATTATTTAGAGTTTGATCAATGGTGGGATTCAAATAATTTAACAATTGGTTCTCTGCCCTAATGACTTCTTCCAACAACCAGTTCACCAAACTGCTCAGAAAGTTAACAACCAGTTCTCCCAAAGTGGTGCGAACTGGCTGAATCCCACCACTGGGTTTATTATATTAGTAGAGGAAACCCTTGAAGACCTGGCCCCCTTCAGTCCAAGAAGCAAAGACATTGGGCAGAGATTGTGATGGTTCTAATCCAGCATCAGGAAAGCCATAGATTCCCCACTCTACAAGGCAATATGTTCTTCAGCCTAACATCAGATGATTTTGTGGAAGGTCCATAACCTTTTAGTTCCTTGCAAATGTTAAGGTTCTTTAACAGATGTACAACTCTTTATTTTTCAAAATGAATTTTATTTCTCAGTTCCCCATAGGACTTTAGGAGAAAATTGCTCTTGATTGTTTCAAAGTTGCAGCCCATCTGCAGTTTCTTATATAGTCTTATGAAAATCTGTTTATCAAGCAGCCTTTTGCTTAAGAAGCATCATTCCCTAGTTTGGAAACTAGTGGCAGACTTAAACTTATAAACTTATGATGTTTAAGTTCTCAATTGGTTAGGTAAATTAATTCTAAAAAAGTGAATTATTTTAAAAAAAATCAAAACTAAAATGTGATTAGATTTGTTCAGGGATAGGAACAAGGAAGGAAGGAATCGTCTTTGTTGCCCAAATATAAGTGCTTACTTAAACTACTAGTTAGGACATAAAAGCATTCGTGTTGTCCTGATGGTTCAGAGCCTTGGACCATCTGGTCTGGCAACCTGTTCTCACAGTGGGCAACCAACTACACAAGAATGTCCCAAGTCTTACAGAAGATGGCCTTCAGAGGTATCAAGCCATTGATCCTCATGACTTTCATGAATTGGTCCAATCCTTTTTTTGAAACCAACCTACCAACCAAGCTCACTACATCTCAAATTCCAAAGTTTCATTATGTGTTGTGTAAAAAAAAAAAGTCCACTTGTCTTCAAATGATTGAATCAAATCAAGTCAGTGATATTTGACCAAGATTTATTTTACTGATGATCCACCTAGCTTGTGTGCTACAGGAAAAAAAAGGCTAACCTTTTCCAGCTCTTATGGACCTTTTGCAGTAGCCTAAAGATAGCCTTAAGTGGATTATTACAGATGTGGTGCTTTTCCTTTTATTCCAGGCAAGACTTTCTTCTCTGACATCCATGGTTAATGGAGGGGGAGATTTGAAGCAATATGGTCAGAGGCAGCAGGTTGGTTGGTCTCGTTATGGCAGATTTGCTGTGGAATTGCTTCTTCCATCCAGTCTTTGGAACCAGCACCTGCACTTCACTGCTGATTTGAGACCCAGCTTTTGCAGTCATCTAGTTTCCTCTTTTTAACTAATCCACAACGAAGTGAAACTCTGAAATTGATCGGTCTCTGCTTCATGCGTGTAATTGAAATAATTTGCCTCTTTGTTATAGTGTATATGATATGGAATTCCCTTACCTGGTTGCTGCTCCCAAGGGTTTCCTGGCTCCTTTGCATGTTAGGGTAATTTACAGTTCCTGCCCAGGTCTTTAACACTTACTGGTTGTCTGCCTCTACACAAATCCAAACAACCACTAGATGGAATTCTCAGAGTTTGTTGTATAAATTCAAATTCAGAAGCACACACAGATAAGTGATGCAGCAGGATTCATTAACTTCTTTATATACCAGTACATAAGAATAGATGAATAAATGTACAAAACCAACAGGTGATTCTTCTGAGTAAACACAAGGCAGGAGTTACAGGCAAACACAAGCAGTTAGTTTCATTTTAGCAGACAAGTCCAGACAGACTGCTAGTTTACTTCTCAGAGCAGCAAATTGCTTAAGTTTCTGTTTCAATTCTCTGCACATACTCAGATCTGTTTAAGTTCCCATTGACTGACTTAGTTGCTGTGCCTATTCATTGGCTGACCTTGTTCCCATATCTCTCCCAGTCATGAATATTTTAACAGGAAGCTGGAGGAGGAGCCAACGTTGCGACGATATGGACATACAGCCTTGATGCTCCAAGAGAGCAGCCAATACTTTTGCCGCTGGATGGTCCAATCGGACCTAAACCGTCCCACAGAGACAGTGAACAGGAAGAATATGTCTTGCTGATCTCATGGACATCGCAAAGTCCCTGATGGATCCAAGAGAAGTTCTTCAAGCTGGCGACAAAAAATCCAGCCATTAGGCTGATTAAGTCAGGGTGGCTCCAAAACGGAAGGATACAAAAAGAGAAAGCGTTTCCAGCTGGTGGTGAATTTTTGCCATTTTAAAAGAGACTGCCTATAAAAAACTTAAAGTTAATTTAAATTTAAATTTGAGAACAGAAGAAATAAGCAGCAGAATTAAGTTTTGAATGGTTTTGGACAGTGGGTTATCTTACTTTTTAAATGCTATATTCATGGATGGAATTTATGCAAGCCTTTTAAAATGAATGGATTAAGTTTCTTCTATTTATTTTATTTTATTATTATTCTTTGTAACCTATGGACTAAAATTCTACTTCTTCACTACTGTGGGTGTTTTTTCCCCTTTTCTTCTCTAACTCATTCAAGAATTTGACTTTTTTTTTAACTTGGAATATAAAAAAGATACAAAAGGAAACAAAGAAAATTGTTACAACAGAGGGAAAGAAAAACACTGCTGCTCAGAGACTGAAGGTTTGTGCATTGGAAACAAAACACTTTTACTTTCCTCACTGATTATTCTGGCTTGGCACTTCAAGGTCTCACTGTTTGTTTATAGAGAGTGATAAGAAGAAAAGCATACAGATATTCCTTTGAAGTATATCTTTAACCAGAGAAAAGTGAAAATAAGATCTTATTGTGAATTTATGCTTAATCTTGTAAAACCCTTCCAAGCCAGAGCAGCAGTGTTTGTCATCTGGAGATAATGGCACAACTTCAACAGCAGAAAGAAATTTTAAGCCTGCAAAAGATATTGTTAGAAATTCAGAAATTATCAAATACATTTGAGAGAATGGAGAAGAAGTTGGAAAACCTAGAGCATCTAACAGTAAAATATAATGAAGAAGTTGGAGATATTTATCAAGTGGAGAAAGTGGAGGTTAGAGTCCTAAAAACCGAAGAGGAAAATGACCATAAAGAAATTAAATCCTCTGATATCTATGGTGATTGGTTTGTGTCTGGAAATGGAAAGAGTGGAACACTGAAAGAAGAATTAAATGGAGGGGAACTCTACCCTAGATGGCAAGATACAGAAGAAGAAAAGACAAAAGAATTTATGGATTTAAAGAGAGAAATTTTATTAGCAATGTCATTGATAATACCACTGACAATTAAAGATAAGCTAATTAAGGAAACAGAAGAAGGGCATCAAAATTACATGAGAGACTTAATAAGCAATGAGTTGCTAAGAGGAGTCCATAGAAATTTGATTAAGGAGATGATTAGAGGACTGATACCACAAATGGCAGAAGACATGAGACTGTTTTGCTACTGGAAAGTACAGGTTGATAGATGGAAGTGTATAATTTAAAACTAGTTAAACTTAGTGAAATTTAGTGACAATAGATATAGTCAAATAAATAATTGATAATGATAATAATATATACATATGTATTGTTATGTTAAGTAATAATTGGATATGAATATTTGAATGGTACCCATGAAAGGAAGATTAGAAATCTTTTCGGTTATATATAAAGGCTAATAAAAAAAACTAAGTTAAATTTAGGTAAATTTTCATTATTAGGGGGGAAAATGTTATGATACAGGATATAGTCAAATAAAGGAGGAATAATGATACAAAGTAAAATATATATGTATGGGTACAACATAAGGAAACTGGATGTAATTTGTAAACAGTGATTTGGTAAGGAAGATAAGAATTTTTTGTTTCTAGTTTATTATGGATGTTTAGCTAGAATAGGCCATAAGGATTTAGTGTTATTGGAGGATTTTAGAAATAGCAAATGAAATGCCAGTATGTGGTTATGTTTTAAATCTTGATATATTTTATGATGAAGGACATTTAAACAATTGTACTCAAATGAAAATGGAGGTATGATGATGGTAATATGTATAAATACCTGAGTTAAAATACTTGAGTTAATATGAATTATGATTGATGATTGTGGAAGAGATGCACGAAAGTTTTTTGTAACCAACTGATACATTTTCTACAGTATGTAAAAAAGGAGAATTCTTTGTGTTGTGTTTGTTTTGAAAAATAAAAATAAAAAAATATTTAAAAAATATTTTAAGAGGAAGCTAAGAGATACCTCAAACTCCAACTCTCTATTGTCATGAAGTGATCAAAAAGTCAAGCCATGGTTATAAGGAACCATAAAAATGTCCACTCAGTGGATGATATGATGAAAAATACAACAAAAAAAGAATAACCGCAACATTGTGCCATTTGGAGGAGGCTTTTGACATGATCAGCAAATGAGATTGAATATAACTGGAATTTCAGCTGAAGGAACCACTTCCAAATGGCCTTATAATATGTGTTAAAGATGTATAGATGGCAGCAGAGCCCAATTCTGGGGGCTTACAAAAGGCATGTTGAAAGGGCAGCAAAATGTAGTATGATATACATATATCATTTTTTAAAATTAAAAACTAAAGAGAGGTTGTGATTGGCTTTCTGGCATTAACATAAGTTTGAACCCATTGGGTTTAATCCCCTCATTCAGTTCCGGTTATTGAAGCTCTTTGAGGATAATATTGTTTTTGGCTTTTGGTTTTCTCTACACTCAATTTCTTTATTTTGCCCAACCATAAAGATTTTTGCAAGTGCAGGGTCTGCTTTTTGGGGGATGGGGGAAACCAACAGAGTATTCATCTATTGATTGTGACAACTGGCCCAAGGTCAGGCAGCTGGGTTTCATGTCTAAAGTGAGACCAGAATTCATAGTCTCCTGGTTTCTAACCTGGTTTGTGATCACTTTGCCAATTGGCAAAGAAAAGCTTTAAGGCACAACGTTTTATGAAGTTTAAATAAATACGTGATTGGCAAGATCTGTCAAAATGTAAGAGCCTAACAAACTGATTTGGGTTTCTCTGGATCACAATATAATAGCAGAAAATAATAATAGTCTTGAGTATTTTAAAATAGAAGCTATATAGCACATTCTCTCGTTAACTTTGCAGCAATGCTAAAGGAGAAGAGAGAGAAAGAGAGAGATTAATCATATTGTTTTGTTTGTTTATCTTACTCTGCCACCTTGCCCAGCCTGGTGCCTTCTGATGTGTTAGGTCATGATCCTTATCTGCTCCAGGAGTACCTGCAAAAAATTATTACAGCAAAACACTGTTCAAAGAAATCAGAGTTAATATGACAATGTCTTTCTGTGAGATATACTCCAGGTAAAAATATATCTCCTTTCAGATCTTAAATTAACAAATGTCTGCTTGTAGGAACACAAGACAAAATTGTACTGCCTGTGAAGATTATGTTTTCTGTCATTTGGGGACATTCCCCTCCTGATTCCTCCCTCTTTCCCTCCCCATAAGTAGATAAAATCAGATTTCACCTTCCTTCTCCAACCTCAAGATTCTTTCCAGTAGCCTGACTTCATTTCCTCACCATTGTTTTTGTTTTAAAATGCCTTCCTGGTGTTTAACCTAAGTCTTTCCTTTGCAACCTAAAACCATTTCCTTCTCGCTGACAACCCTCCCCCCTCCTCCCCAGAACAATAGACTGCTCAGAGCATAAAAAAGGAATGGCAGAGGAAGCTGCATGTGCAGATCTGTCACTGTTCTTTTATTTTGAACCGTAGAGTGCAGCCCTGGGAGTCAGAGATTTGATCAAGTCCACCCATGTACTAAAGGTACTAAAGTGGTACTAAACCTTTCTCTCTCTCCCCTCCCCCACACCTTCTTCCCTGAACCTTTTACCCATTAAAAATACCCTGAAGTATTTATTTATATATTCTCATTTAGCATGACTTTTTTTATTTCTACTTTCATCCAGGAGCTCAAAGTAAGATAAAGGTAAAGGTTTCCCGTGTCCAGTTGCGTCCACCTCTAGAGGGGTGGTGCTCATCCTTGTTTCCTAGCTGAAGGACTCAACATTGTACAAAGACATTTTTGTCGTCATGTGGGCAGCATGATTAAATGCTGAGGCTCCTGGAATGCTGTTGCCTTCCCACTGAAGTGTATTTCTCTACTCGCATTTGCATGCTTTCAAACTGCTAGATGGGCAGGAGCTGGGGCAAGGAATGGGAGCTCACCCTATCGCGTGGTGCTTGGGACTTGAATCTGGGCTGTCAGCTTTCTGCCTAACTCCTGGCAGTTGCATAGTGGAAAAGAGTTTCTAATGGTACAAAGTGCTACATCTGTGGTACAGTTTACGTATCTGTGGTATAAAAGTTTAATCCTGACCGGTTCAAGGTTGACTCAGCGTTCCATCCTTCCCAAGGTTGGTAAAATGAGGACCCAGATTGTTGAGGGCAATATGCTGAGAGCAATATAAATCATTTAGAGAGGGCTGTCAAGCATTATGAAGCAATATGTAAGTCTAACTGCTATTGCTATTGCTATTCCGAGTGAGGCTCCAAGTTCATCAAATCTTGAAATGCTTGAATATTGTTCCAAAAGTGCTCCAAAATTTTCCATAACTGTAAAACAGGGGTGAATTAATTATTTACAGCTTAATTTATACTAATTGTTGTTTTGACTCCATGCTTTGGACTACAGCCCTAGCGCACCAGGATGGATCTGGTCCTCCCAAAGGTACAAAGTAGAGCAATCTGCCCAGAAAAGTATTAGATTCTTTTTTTAAAAAAATATTTTTTTCGAATGGGAGATGAATGATGATCAATAGCAACACATTTCATGAATCAGATGTGCCTAAGACTACACGATCTTTGTGGTAATTTTAGGATTTATGATTTTAAAATTCGATATATCTTCCTTGGAGAAGGACTTTTTTCCTGAGGAAAAATGCAGCAGGTGCATTTTCTTCAGCAAAAGAAGCAGATGGTTGAGGAAAAAATGCCTGTCTGGGGAAGCCCAAATTAAGAAAATTTTAAAAGGACGGGGAATGAAAGAAAAATCTTCCCTCACCACCATTCAACAATTCCCTCCAGTTATTTTTCATTCCTATACATCTTTCCCTTGTGAAGAACTCTATGGTTTATGCATAGGGAATGAAGGGTCTATTTGCATGCCAAAATAAGTGATAATGAATTAGCTGCTTAAGTCAGTGCTTCTGCTGCTGCTGCTCTGAAGATGAGAGATCTGCTAATTTACATTTCATCTCCCCTCTGGGTAGAGATGGTGTTATTTTGCTAGCACTCTTCCTCTTGTCTTAACCCAGTGTTTCCCAAAGTTTTGCCTTCAGCACCTAAAACCTTTTATCAGAGAGGCCTTTTTATGGCTTATCAGAAAGCTATTCATTCACTCATTCATTTATTATCAAGCTTGTATCCTGCCTATCTCACCAAAGGCGACTCTAGGCAGCTTACAGACTGCGAAATGCCCTATAAAAAGGAACAATAAATTTCAAATTCAATTAAAATAAAGCTAACCAGGATGGGGAAGAAGGGAGCAAAGGGCTCACAGGGGGAAATGGGATGATATCTACTCCATTACAGATGTGGGCTCCTACCGGTTCGGACCAGTTCAGCCGAGTAGGTAGTAACTTGGCCTGCCATGCACCCGAATCGGTTCTATCAGCCATCTTGTTTTTTTTTTCTTTTACTATTGTGCATGTGTGCAATAAGCACGGGTGAGCCTGAAGAATGTCCCTGAGTGAACTGGCAGCAGCAGAAGCCGGAACCCACATCTGCTCCATTAGCCACCTCCAAAGTGACACACACACACCATTAGGACCCCGGGCTGGTTAGCACAGCCATGTCTTCAAGGCTTTTCGGAAGGCCAAAAGAGTAGGAGCAGGTCTGACCTCAAAGAGCAAAATGTTCCAGAGGGCTGGAGCCTTGGCAGAAAAGGCTGTTTTTCAGGACTTCGGCAGCTGGAATTCGTTGGCTGATGTTCCTTGGCAGCATTCCCCTTCTGCCAGGTGGGTGGTATAAACTAATCCTATTGGGTGAACTAGTTACACAGATAGCCTGCACCCATGTCATGGAGGGCTTTAAAGGTAATAACCAACCCCTTGAATTGGACCTGTAAGTAAATTGGCAGCTAGTACTTGTGGAACAAATGGGACGTGGCGGCTCAGTGGCTAAGATGCTGAGCTTGTCGATCAGAAAGGTCAGCAGTTTGGCAGTTTGGATCCCTAGCGCCGCGTAACGGCATCAGCTCCCATTACTTGTTCTGCCAACCTAACAGTTCCAAAGCATGTAAAAATGCAAGTAGAAAAATAGAAACCACCTTTGATGGGATGGCAACAGCGTTCCGTGCACATTCGACATTTAGTCATGCTGGCCACATGACCATGGGGATGTCTTCAGACAGCGCTGGCTCTTTGTCTTTGAAACGGAGATATGCTCCGGCCCCTAGAGTTGGGAACAACTAGCACATATGTGCATGGGGAACCTTTACCTTTACTTTACTTTTACTTGTGGAACAGTGATGTAGCATAGGCCACCCTAGGGCTACCCAAAACTGTTTTCTGCACCAGCTGAAGCTTCCAGATACTCTTCAAGTGTGACCCATGTAGAGGCATTGCAGTAGTCCAAATGACAAGGTGACAAGGGCTTGAGTGACTGAACGCAGGGAGCGCCAATCCAGGAAAGGGTGCAACTGATGCCCAACATGAAGTTGTGCAAAGTCTCTCCTAGCCATTACTGCTTCCTGCTCATCATGCATGAGTCACAAGTTCAGCAGAACCCCAGATTGCACACTGGATCTCTCTGGGGAAGAGCTACCTCATCCCAAACAAAAGGTGTTAAAGTTCTGGAGCTGGAAGCTCCATGGACCCCAAAACACTTGGGTCTTACCAGGGTTCATCCGAAGTCTGTTGTCTCCCATCCAGATCCCCACAATCTCCAGGCATTGGGGGTCCTCTAAAGCTGCCAAGCAACCACTCACTCTACAATCTTTCCTTAAAAAAGGAGATGGGACATTGGATGGAAGACAGATAGGGTCAAGATTTTATTTAGTAAGAATTTTTTAAAGCAAGAAATGCCTTATTAAATGTACCTGTTGTGACTGGGTAATAGAAAAAGCACTTTTATCCAAATTTTGGATAATTTACCCAGGTTTACGAAGCACTGCTTTAACCCTTTACTGGCTGAATCCATGAAGTCACAATGACAGCTGAACTGAGCTTCAAGCAAGTGAAGAACCTGGGGTGGGGGGAAGGTCATTTTCCCAGGAATTGTGAATCCTTAGTAAGATTTTTGCTTGTTTCTGAAGTGGAGGGTTCTTGATTTTCTGCACTTGCTTTCTCATCTAGCAGCCTCATCCTACATTTCAGATGTGGAGGGATGATTTTTGGTAATCGAATGTTGTCACTGGAAAATCCTGTAAATCCAAAAGCACCTTTCAGGCTAGCTTTGTAAGTATTTCTGACACGAATACAGGCAGCCGTCAGAGGAGAAATAATCCTTTTTTCCTGGGCAAAGGCTTTTCAGATACAGCCTTTGAACAAGTTACTGTGTTTGACGGAAACAACGATTAAGGATACTTTCCCACAAGAATGCTATCCAGTTTTAAAGTAGTTTCAGACCTCCGCCATTCCATCCTGTTGGTAGTACCTATAAGCTGAGCTGACTGAGTGCTGCTTCAGCTGCCAATATCCTCAAAGCTATAGTAAAACCCTTCTTTTTTTTTTTTTGCTTGAAATGCTATAGTTTTGGAGACTGCATGTGGTCAGTCTGTTTCACATTTGCAGGAGCTCTGTCTCACTACGCCTCCTGGGAGCATCCAGATCTTTTCACATAGGAACTACTGAGACCTATTTGCATTTAACAAGATAAATATGAACAACAGGAAGAAAGGCCCCGGTGAAGGTCGCATATGCAATCTATTGCATTTTTTTGTGTATGAAATGAGGAAAGAGGAAGTTTTTGTTACTGCAACACTTGCATCAGTTTAGGCAACAAGAGAGAGATTTGCGCTCCTTCCTCTTAATAGATTTGTGCATTATCTTCTGAAGGATTGGGGAATGTTGTGGATGGCAGTGCCCTATTTTTTTCCTTCATTTCCCCTTAAAATAGGATAAGGATGGTGTCAAGTTCATTGAAAACATTCAAGCAAGGAACTACCAAGGAGAAAATAGCACCACCATCCTAGAGGTGGGTTCCTACCGGTTCAGCCCGGTTCAGCTGAGTAAGTAGTAACTTGGCCTGCCATGCCCCCAAACCGGTTCTCTCAGCAGCGCCATAGGCACCACCATCTTCTTTTTTGCTGCGGTGCATGCTCAGAAGCATTTTTTACTACTGCACATGCATGTGGAGCACACATCAAGTGCACGTGCGTGCGTCCCTGAGCCAACCAGCAGTAGCAACAGCTGGAACCCCACCCCCACTCCATCCCAACAACATTGACAGAATAAACTACTGTATACCTACGGATCTCCGCTCCTTCCGTCAGAAACTTAAAACCCACCTATTCCAGCTAGCCGGCTTGGCCTAATTCCTCCTATCCCACCTCAGTTCTATTTCTAAATTTTTAAGATTGGTTTTAAGGTCTGTTTTTTAATTTTTATAAATTGTACAGGGGTTGTTTAATTTGATTTTTACCTATGTGTATGATTGTTTGTATGTTTTAAATTTATTCCTGTACACCGCCCCAAGTCCCTCCGGGGAGAGGGGGCGGTCTAGAAATTTAATAAATTATTATTATTATTATTGTATATAAACAAACTCTGCTCCCTTCTAGCGCTAAAGACGTTACCTGCTCTGGTAATGGAACCTCTGCAAGCAACCAACCAACCTTGGAGAACACCAAGGACTCTGCAGTTCAACCCTGAGCTACAAACATTCTCATCCATTGGTAATTGGAGTGTATGCCTGAATGAAAGTCTTATAACAGAAGCAGATTCACCGATCAAGTGATTAGCCAATGGTAGAGTTGCATGCCTCTGTCCAAATCTCAATTCCAGCCTGGATGTTTTGGAGAGAGAGGCATTTAGGATTTTGCAGTTTCACTGGGTAAACAAGGGAGTTTTGCTAAGGAGTTGAATACAGGGACAGAACATAAACTTCCTACTTCTAGGAGCTCAGTATCCAGGCAAATTAATAATTGAAGGAGGAAGCCATGGTTTTAAATTCTTAAAAAATATAATCCTTTACATATGGTTTTAGATCCGACAAACGTAAGGGCAAAAACAACCCCAAGTTATTTAACTTCTATGAAGCTAGAAGGCTAGAAAGGGATAGGGTGCATTCCAGCTTACTGCACCAACTATTAAATGTATTACTATTTGCCCACAAGCTTGTGCTTGGTGCAATATGCTCCTGGCTGTCAGGGAACTAAACTATACCATTGAAATTTGGAGTGAGGGGGAAATGAGCTAGAGATGCTTAGAGAAAAATACATAGATGAGACTGTCTAGTATGAAATAGCTTTATCTCGCTTCCAGAATGATAGCTTACTAGAGCTTGTGGAAAGAAGACATCACTTGGAGGATAATGGAGATAGACTTTTAGAAATAGCTCAGTCCTTTGGTTGTAAACACATTTCATTGGATCAAAAGTAGCTAGAAGATGGACAGATTTGCTTGTGGGTGATTTAGAGATCTATATCAGTATAAATTACATGTGACTTGCTTGCCTGATGTGATGTCCTTTTCCATCTAGGTAAATCCTATTTATCTAGATATGCTTCTCCATGTAGATCAGGAATGGCTAACCTTTTTGATGTTGTGTGCTGAAAGTGTACAAGTGTGCAACAGCCCCCCTGCACCTATAATGCAATGCACCCCCCCCCCACACTCTCCTGGGTGTGCATTGCATTTCTGTTCTCCCCCTCGACCATTTTTTGCTTCCAGGCAGCGCGCTCGCCTCCCCTTGCCCCATTTTGGGCCCACATCAACCTGGGAGCCAAAACGGGGCATGGGGGGGGGGCTGTGCAAGGCCCCAAAATACAATGCGAGCCCCCCCACCCACCTATGTGCCCTGCCTCCCACGCATGCCCGGCAGAGACCCGAAGAGAAGCTGGTTGTCAGGAGGTGCGCGTGCATGCATGGGCTGGAGCGATGGCTGGCGTGCCTCCAGAGAGGGCTCTGCATGTCACCTGTGGCATGTGTGCCATAGGTTCGCCATCACAGATCTAGATAAACTAATTCTAGATCTAATTCTAGATCTTCTGTTTCATCTAAATAAATAGTGAAGAGTAAGAGGTTATAGGCCAGCAACATTAGGAAACCTAATCAGCTAATCATGAAAGCCAACATTTAATTGCTAGGAAGCAGAATAAAGTCTAACTTTCTCTGAGTATAGGAAGCTCAACAAAGGATCAGACAGTGATATTAGGTACAGGATATTTGTTAGACACTAGAGAAATTTTCGGGAAAAGAAAAATAATGGGGTCTGTTGAAATTGAAGTGAAATGAGGCTATTGGCACATAATATCAAAAGGATGGCAGAGCAGCTATTAAACTGATCTATGTTCAGTTCAGAGCTATAACCACTATAAAATATTGTAGATTTTTTTTAGAAAACATTATGAAAGAAGAAGCAAACATTGGAAGTGTAGTATTTATAATCATATAATATATACACTGTTCAAGATGCTGTTACTAGGGTATCATTTATGGAAGACATAAATTAGAACATCTCTACCTAAAGGCAAAGAACACTGAACTTGGCTTTTTTCACACTATATTCATGGATGACAGAAGGACTCAAATTCATGCATGCAGACAATTTTAATTTAACGTTCTTGATCTATTCTATAGCATTTAAGTACAGGGAAGTAATATAAAGGTAGTCTTTGACTTACAACCAAAATTAAGCTTAGAATTCTGATCATAAATCATGCATGTCATTAAGCAGGTCACCATGTGACTATGCCCAATTTTATGATCTTTTATACAGTGATCACTAGCAAACAATTTGTTTTGCCAGAAAGCAGAAGTAAACACCGTTTTCTGGCAAAAAAAGTTTTCATAAATTGAAGTCGTGTAACTGCAAGATCCTGCAAATGGACCTAAGTTCAGGTCAGTTGCCAAGGACGAAAATGTGATCACGTGACTACCGGGGTGGGGGTGGGGGTGGGGAAGGGATTGGGCTGCGGCTATCAGAACTTCGAAACTGGGGTGTAAGTAGCTCTAGAGTGATCTGCCAAAGTTTTAAACAGTTGTTACACTATCGGTTGCCAGGCAAGGACTACCTGTAACTTGAAATCTGAAAATTACCTTAAATTTAATAAACTTCAATTATCCTGTTTTTTTTTATTTGCAAACTTAATACTATTTGAATTGCCATTTCCTACTTCATTTTAAAATTTGACATTGGAGATAGGAAACTGTAGGTCTGTTGTACCAGAACAGCTTTCTGCTAGGCAAGTGCCTACATTGCTTACTTTTGATTTTCCAAAGACATTAGTTAATGCACATTATAATTATGCCTGCCTTAGCACTATTCAATTGATGCCTAAGCATAACATAATTATACCTTCACTATAGGGTTCCTGCTTGCAGTAGTTTTTCCAGCAGGAAGACCACTGCACTGCCATCAAACTCTCAGATGGGAAATTAGGGTTAGCAAGTCCTTATTTTTATGTTAATTTGATTTTTTTTAAAACTGAATATTCAGTAATGGTGCCCGCTCCTATCAAGCAATAGACTGTTAACTGCCTTGGAGAGGATAAAGATGACCATACTGAGCTATAACTAATTAATTTTTTTCTTCCACTTTGATCAAGTTAAATCTTCAAAAGACCGATTTTTCTTCCAATATTTTCTTTTTTCTTTTTAAAGATAATCTGTCCACAAAAGGAGATTTCCATAATGACTTGGGGGTGTGGCCATCCAGTAAAAAAGTACCTTAAAAAGAGAATAATACACTACAAACAAATGATTTGTGAATGACTTGTGACTGGTCTTTTTATCACTCAGCTGTTTATTAGCAATGTACCCACCTTTTGATGCAAAAATAATGCAGAATTTATATAGCTTTTCATTGATCAATTGCTTGTTAGTAACCCGGAACAGGACTAATGCTTACTAAAGTGTTATCTATCACCAACGTTTGTTAGTGAAGATACAGTAATGTGTTTTTAGACACAGGTGCATTCTCCTCCTTAATATGTAAGTTTGACTTCCCCTTAGACAGAGGCCATGCTAAATAGTTAAAACATTTGGATGTCTTTTTTTAAGGGCAATACAATGGTTTACATTTTGTGAATTGAAAATAATAGCTGGGTGTTTTATATATGACAGCCGCCCTAAGCACTCAAAAAGATGATAATTAACAGAAGGAGTATATCCCTCCCTCCCTCCCTCTCTCTCTTTCTCTCAGATTTTCTGATCTGAGAAAACTCTATATTATTTGTTAATGAAGTAAATATGTGAAAATCACATATTTTTGCAAATCTTTGAGAAGCTAAACAATGCATTTACTAAAAATGTATACAACACAATTCAAATGAATTCCAGGATGACATGATAAGCATAGAAGGACTCCATCTCTTTAATAATTCAATTTCCAGGAGAGGAAAAAAACCAGCATTTTTAGATTTAGATGCACATTTCCCTTTGTTTTGGGTTAAAATCTACAACATTTATCAATAAGCTTGCAATATTAATACAGTACACATGACATTTACTCAGAAAATTTAGACATTAGGCACAGTACAGGGGATTATAGCAAATCATTGGGATGAGCCCCTATGCTTACTTTTTGAAAAAGCTAATAATGAGGGCTTATATGTTTTTTAAATGCCTTGATTTTCTAAGTGTAAAAAAATAAAGGTTGCCCTCGCACACATGTGCTAGTCATTCCCGACTCTAGGGGGCAGTGCTCATCTCCATTTCAAAGCCAAAGAGTCAGCACTGTCTGAACATGTCTCCCTGGTCATGTGGCCAGCATGACTAAATACCGAAGGGGCACAGAGTGCTGTTACCTTCCCACAAAGGTGGTCCCTATTTTTCTACTTGCATTTTTACATGCTTTCAAACTGCTAGGTTGGCAGAAGCTGGGACAAGTAATGGGAGCTCACTCCATTATGTGGCACTAGGGATTAGAACGACTAAACTGCCAACCTTTCTGATTGACAAGCGCAACGTCTTAGCCACTGAGCAGCAAAGGCAGAGGTGAGTTGCTCCCAGTTTGGCCCGGATCAGCCGAACCAGTAGTAGCAGCAGTGGGAGGCTCCACCCACATGCACAGAAATGTTGTGTACATACACCCGAACGGTAGTAAAAAAAATTGGCAACCCACCACCGAGCAAAGGGCTAAAAGATCAGAACAATATAAAATCTGTATAATCTTGAGAATGAAGAGATTGAAAGACGTGATTGTTGCTGCTGAATTCCAATTCCCATTATTTGCCATCAATAGAATTTCTTCTGTAAAAAAATGGGTGTCTGGGGATTGTCCTGCCCTCATTTTTGGGGGGGCAGTATGAGCTTCAATATACAATTCAAAGACCAGACATGGTCCTTGACTTGAAAACGGTTATACATTCCTAGTCCAGACTTGAATGATGGCAATCAGGGATATTGGGAATTTATATCTCAATTTATTCACTTTACTTGTTTATTTGATGACATAAACCTTCTGGGTAATCATATGCATCATCCTTGATTGGGACAGTGGAAGGTCTAAAGCAATCACTGGGGGGGGGGGATCAAGATGAATTCCAATTTTACTTTATATGGCTGAAAAGGCAGTTTATAAATAGTCCTTGAAGAATGGTTCAGTTAATTATTTTCATAATTGGAACGTGCATCACGGTTTCTCTTTGTCTTAATTTTCTTTCTCTGGAACATGACAGATTCAATGAGAAATGAAAGCAGATTCTTTGATGTCTCTACCAAGATACCTTTTGAATGCTAACTCAAAACATGAGCACGGTACTCCTTTTCATCTCATTGATGTTCTTCTCCTTTTCAACTAGTGACGAAACAGTTCTAATTTAGGAAATATGTACAAGGGAGGATGTGAGGAGGGGGAAGGAAGGAAAGAAGTATTCAAAACCTTAAGTGCTTATTACTGAACACTGCTTTCCATGTAACACAAATCTAAGATGTACACTGAGGTTTCCTTCCCATATATTTACTTTAATTTAATTTCGAGAGAAGGAATTGGGATAATGCTATATGTTTCTGGTTTATATGGTTCAGATCTTTTAGTTTCTCATTTGTTTGTCCTTGAGGTGGCCTTAATGGCAAGATTTCCTCCTGTCATTGTCATATCATTTTGTGCAGTGGTGGGATTCAAATAATTTAACAACTGGTTCTCTAATGATTTCTTCCAACAACCAGTTCACCAAACTGTTCAGAAAGTTAACAATTAGTTCTCCCAAAGTGGTGAGAACTGGCCGAATCCCACCACTGATTTTGTGCATCAAAACATTACAAGAGATGTTACAAAAAGGCAAAAGAAGGAAGAAGGTTACCGTCCTCCCCGTCAAAACCTGCCAGCCAATCACTAGCATTTGCTGGAAAAGAGCTGCTATATAGAAGCAGATAAACACAAATTGTATATATTTTCTGCTTAACAAGCACTCTGTTCATGAGATATAGATAAGAGTGGCGCAGTGGTTAGAATGCAGTACTGCAGGCTACTTCTGCTGACTACTGGCTGCCTACAATTTGGCAGTTTGAATCTCACCAGGATCAAGCCTCCCATCCTTCTTAGGTGGGTAAAATAAAGACCCAGATTGTTGGGAGCAATATGCTGACTCTTTAAACCACTTAGAGAGGGCTGTAAAGCACTGTGAAGTGGTATAGAATGTTATTGAAATGCTATATGAATATATCCAATGGAGGAATACATAGAGTCTCCCATTTGCATGTTCAGCAATATCAAAAGATGGAATCAATATTAAAATTGTGTACATTTGATTAAGGAAAGGTTATATGCACAAGATTTTGCATTAGGGCAGGAACAGAACCAATGTATCCTGGAAAAAGTAATTCTATCTAGAGAAAATCCACACATTGTTTTCTAGCACGTTTTCATTCAGTTTGATGGAAGAGTACTCACAAGAGTAGGAAAGAAAAAAGAGAGCCACCTTGGGCAAGATGGGCAGCATACAAGTTTGATAAATGAAAATAAAATAAATAGAAGAGTTGAGGTTTCCTTACATACATTCTTGTTTAAAGAATAGTCAAGTGGATTTTATTCTATAATGATCTCTCAGTCATCTGCAAGCCTTCCTAGCTTCTCACACCATTCAGGCATGAGGAAGGACATCAGAAGGGAATTCCTTCCATAGTGGTGTGCTACTGACACGAGTAAAGGGGATTTCTGCTTCTGAAACATTTTTGGAGAATTCTGGAGAAAATGGCCACTCCATTTCTCCACCCACCATTTCAGTAGAGCACTTCAAAAGACAATGCACAGCTCAGGGGTGAAAGCCAGCAGGTTCTGACAGGTTCTGGAGAACCGGTAGCAGAAATTTTAAGTAGTTCGGAGAACCGGCAAATACCACCTCTGGCTGGCCCCAGAGTGGGGAGGGAATGGAGATTTTGCAGTATCCTTCCCCTGCCATGCCCACCAAGCCACGCCCACCAAGCCACGTCCACAGAAGAAAACATTGAATTTCACCACTGGCACAACTCCAAGAAAATAGGCTTTGGAGAGATTTAGGGCCATTATATCTGTGCTGCAATAATCCAGATAATCGCTGAATAGCAACAATGAGTTTTCTGTATCCCCTTTCGGCCACCTAGTCATTCAGCTTTTTGCAGCCCAGATGTGATAGCCCTACATTTATTAAAATGCTTTCAGGAGAATTTGAGTAAAGTTCAGTTCTTTGGTTTTTTTACAAGTTCACCAATGGGCTCTGCTCTCTTCTCTGAAATGAAATCCAACTATTATTTTAGATGTTTAGTGGAAAAGAAAGCTATATTTCCAATCGGAAAGGCATGTAAACGGTATGATTAGGATGGTGGTGTATATAGTATTGTATACGATGCTCAGGAAATGGACAGAGAGATAATCACCAACTAGAACAGGAAATTGGACACATTCACAGAGGATAAGCCTCCTTCTCCTTATTTATCCATTTATTCCATCTTTTATCATCTTCTCAGAGCACTCATAGTATTATACCTATGCATAATCATAAAATGAACCACCACTCTCAACATAAAAGAGTATACACTCCATGCAACATATGATAAAGAATGCATGAAAAATGTTCTCACATATCTTTAAGTTGCAGATCAGTAAAGGAAAATAACCAATCAATAAGTGAAATGTATTGTCCTTTCCCATTATAGAGAGGCCTGTCAAGAGTCAAAGTTTGGCAAGTCTTATTATAAATTGAGACATGATGTTGCATTAAAATGATACAACTACTTTGGCATGAACTACACTGAACAATATTCTATTTAGGTCCACATGACACAGAACTATTATTTTTAACAATTCAATCTCATTTTGTGTTCTGGTGAAATGTTATGACTCACCTATATTGAAAAGGTATCATTTAGCCCAATAACACCTTTGCTGGGGTGGGGGGCGAGGCGGAGGGAAAGGAATAGATTGTGCCACTCATTTCAAGGCTATGATTCATGAATTATTTAAGCCAAAACAGTTAATCATATTTTCTTCTTTTAAATGAAATCAAAATTACAGAAAAGAAAAGGAATAACATGCTCCAATGATTACAGAATGGCTAATAGTAAAATTTAATTGCCCCAAGTCTATGTGCTCTAGCTCAGAAATAGACATTTGGCTCAGCTAATCTCTCTCACACCCTACTTCCCTCTTTTTCTTTTCTTTTCCCCTTTCTCTAGAATCCCTGCCTTCACAGACTAGTTTTTGTACAAACGACATACAGTTAAAGAAATTGGAGTCCAGACATTTACTTTGAATATCAGGAGTGATTGGAACACTATGCCCTTTTATGCAAGAATCTGCTTTTGTTCATGTCACACTTTTTCCACTTAAACGATATCATTTAAAGGGTGTGCAGGAAGGATCATTTTCCTGCTTTTATTATTCAAAAATGGTGAATCAGAAATGTCCCCCAATCTGCATTAAACTATCCAGATAGCTTGCATTCTGTTTATCTTAATATTACTCTGACATATTTGATTTAAGGTCAGGCTGCCTCCTTTCTATTTACAGGTTAAACACTTAGTGTTAAGTAGTACTGGCTAACTGAATAATAGAGTTGGAAGGGACCTTGGAAGTCTTCTAGTTCAACCTTCTGCTCAAGCAGGAGTACCTATACTATTCTGGATAAATTGCTGTCCAATCTCTTCTTAGAAACCCCCAGTGAGGGAGCAACCACAACTTCTGAAGGCAAGCAGTTCTGCTGATGGCTTGTTCTCATTAACAGAAATTCCTTGTTACTTCTAGGTTGGATCGCTCTTTAACAAGATTCTGCCCATTACTTCTTCTCCTGCTCTCTAGTGCTTCAAAGAATACCAGTAGTTTACTTTCTCTTTATGACAGTCTCTTAAATATTGGAAGACTGATATCATGCCACCCCTAGTTGTTATACCCAATTCCATCAACCATTCATCATATTGTATATTTTAGCTTCTAGCCCTCTGCATGATTCAGATCTTGCATCATTATTGAATAGAAACAACATGGGAAAAGCTAATCACCTCTTCTAGAATATCTCAAATTTCACTCATTCAATCTTAGTGGTAATTGTTTTACTTTGTTTTATTTTTTTAAAAGCCAACTAAACAAAAGAAGAGTGAGCAGAAGGAGAACAATTATGTCTCTAAAAATGGCACTTGAAAATTGAGCTTTATAAGATAGAGAAATATCCAGTTTTGAAAAAGTCTTCTTTAAAAAAACAACACCTAGTTTTTGTTTGAATATTTATTGTGAAAATGGAGGAGAACCATGCTGTGGTTATGATCAGTTTTTAATTGAATGTTTTTGGTAAATACCTGTCTGTCTGTCTGCCTATCTGTCTGTCTACCATGTGAGAGGCTGCTTTAATAAAATTAGGAAGTTGGAAGTATCATTAAAGGGCATTGAGCCTAACCTTCTGCATATACAGAATCCACTATAGAGCATCTCTGACAGGTGATAAACAAGAATTCCTCCCAATGAAGAAGAACTAACTATTTCAGCTGGCACATTTCATGTGACTGACAGCTTGAGTAGTCAAGAATTTCTTCCTGATATTTAGCCCCAACCTATTTCTTGCAAGTTTTAACTCTTTGATTCTAGGAACCACTGATGTTTTTTCAGTAAATTGCTTCACACCAAGAGACAATGCACTTTGATCTGCCACAAAGCAACACAGTTCCCTTCCAGGAATGCTTCAGTCATTCTGGGATTCTCATCTGCCAGCTCCATAGCTGGGAGAAGCTTCTGCACCTGCATGTTGCAAACACAGTAAGGCAAACACAATAAGGTGAGAAGACATATTGCAGCTTTGAAAGGGTGGGTTGTGTGACTCACTGCAGAGGCAAAGGACCTGCCAAACAGCATTACATATATATTTTTCTTAATCTGTCCTGGTTTATTTTCAATATGAATGGAAAATCAGATTTAAAATAAAAATACAATATAAGCTTCCCCTTTCTCTGATCATCAACTGTTAGCAATATAGCACTTTTTTCCAATCCAAACTTTGTTTAATATGGATGACATTTAAGTGTGATGGAGATAGACTCATCACTTGGCTGCAAGCTATTTATGATTCTTATCATATAATAATTCTTTGAGGATTTCTTGACAAAAGCACACAGTTGTTCAGTTATGTCATCCAAGCCAGTCTAACTGAAGTGCTAGCAGTGATATCACATTACCATATAAAATCCCAACTTTGCATTTGTCAATGGCTTTGAAAGCCAAGGGCTGCCTTTTGCGTGATTACTTCGAACCACCAGCTGAGAAAATGTAAAAATGTGCCCATTACCCCTTTTATGCTAAAGTATATGAATATAAATTAACAGTCTTACCAGGAAATTAAAGTCAAGTCACAGAACAATGTGGCATTTTAATCCCAATATGATGAAGTTGCTTAGGATAAATCTATTTTGTAAGAAGATGTTGAGAACTGCATTTATCTCAGGTTGATACAATAGAATCCAACCACATCACATTATAACAGCAAAAAAAAAGGTACTCATAAAAATATTTGCATGGAACAATTTGATACAAGTTCAGTGTTGAAAAATCTGAAAAACACCTAAGCAGAAAGGACAAGAGAAAATGGAATCCTAATAAAATAACTCAGTTTTCCTTGCAGAATATTACACATGCACAGACACGTACACACTAATATTTGTGTAATGTTGCAGAGACACCAAAAATAATGCATTTGTAGGATAGTGTACTTGTTTTGCATGAAGAATCCCAACTGCTTTGCTTGTGTGAGTTTCTGTCCCACTTTAGGCTGAGAAGACACAATTTTAAGTATTTCTAGAGTACATATGAAACGTTCAGTATTTATGAATTTTCTTGAAGAAAGAGAAGTCTCTTCTTTTTCTAAGAAATCTTCTCTGACATAAAGTTGGTTCTTGTATGCTAGTAGCCTTGAATCCATTGTTTACTTAACTTTTTCCTTTATTAGATTCAAAGAAAAAATAACACAATAGAAGAGAAGACCCAGTTTTAGGGCACTTCCAAATACTGTCAGGCCATAAAAACCAAATAAGGCAACTTTGACACAACATATAATATGGAAACAAAACAGAAAATATTACATATGTCTATGAATGGGTAGACCATGCCAAGCATAAAAAATATCTTTCACCAATAAGACTTCAAGAGAAGCTTCCTTTTGAAGCTGCTTCATAAAGCAACTTATGTCTTCTCTCCCATTTCAAAAAAGCATTGCTTGACTTAGCCTTACTCCAAATGACTCCTCTAGCAGGTCCCATAGCTGGAAGTTTCTATGTGGCATGTTGTACTCTCTGGGACTCTCAATGAGTTACTGGAAAACTCAAGAAAGGCAATATGACAACAGGAATGATCTCAACGAGGCAAATATCAAATACTTAAGCTCTGAAATCTTAAATTGAAGTTAATTAGCAGACTTCACACTACCCTAAAATACATATACCTACACAGATACAATAAACCAAACAACTTAAAGGGGTCCAATGCTAAATATACAGAACACATATCAATGATTCGCTATTGCTGATGAGAAAGGTGTCAAGCCTGATGCCAAACTGATTGTGGGCTGTTTTCTTTTCTGTGTGAGGGAGGTCTTCCTTCCTATCGAGATTTCTTATTACAAGGCTTTAGGCTGACACAACTTGGAGCGAAGGCGGGGGGTGAAGAGATACATGTGGGGTTATAGTCTAAACCAGGGATCTCCAACCTTGGCCACTTTAAGACTTGTGGACTTTAACTCCCAGAATTCCTCAGCCAGCTTTGAATTCTGGCAGTTGAAGTTCACAAGTCTTAAAGTGGCCAAGGTTGGAGACCTCTGGTCTAAACAACATAGCTCCCTGATGAGTCAGGGATATTCCAAAGGCTGCTTGGTCAGATGAAGAGGAAAGGGGTAACCAGGCAACCAGCTAGTATCCAGATTGGACAATGTAATTTATTGTTTTGAATACTCAAGATAGTGTCTAGAAAAATATGAATTTCTCTGAGCAGGAACGATCTGTGTAAAGTCATGCTAATAGTCCTATAAACTTAAGAGAAAATGAATAATGAGAGGATAAATGCAAACCATCTTCCAAAATCCATCTCTAGTTGGTTATAAACAGTTATAACCAACCCTCGCTACACATTATTGAAGACTGAGTAGATGTGAAATATTTTGTTATTGTACAGGAGAAGGCAATGCTGTCATTTCTCTTCTACTTCTCTTTTTCTCACAGTATTTTCTCTGAGTGAGTTATTGTACGGACAAAACCATTTCATGCCGGCATTGAAATAGATAAAGAATATTCCAAGTACGTTGTCCCAGTGAGTGCTCTGAAAGCAGCCAGAGTCTGTCTGGAAGATCCAATGCCTGTTTCTGAAGAGTTTTCAAAGTGAGGAAGGATCACCAGCCATATCAGAAAGGTCTACAAGTAATTTCCCTATGATAGGGAACATCATAGCAGGGAAATGGCCAAGGCAACTTCTTGGTGCTTGTTTGAGATCTTCTTTTGAAGAACACAAAGCATTGATTTGTGGAATTTAAAGAAGAACATTGAGTCTCCTGGCTATGATCAGTGAGCAGGTTTATTAAACCATAGCAGAGCGAAGAAAGGCTACTCCAAATTCCAGCTATCCTTTCACTAATTCAGCCTATTGGAATGTCCTTTTGTGTGTTCCTTTTGGGGGATTGGTGGAAAGGTTGGTGTAGAATAGTTGGCTTTATAAGAATCTATTTCAGCAAATAGGCTGTCTGTTGATCATCCTGTTGATCATCTTTGTTTTATAAAGTCATAGACTACTTGGGTCTCCTCGATCCACAACAAGGTTTTGTCATAGATCTTTACTGATTGCAGCTAATTACTTTTGTAATGAAACTAAGGGGCACATGCAAATAGACTGAGTGCCCTTTTAATGTACTGAAGGTCATCATTCAGCAATACTGGGTAAAATGTTTAACACTTGAGACATACTAATTAAAAACCTGGGACAAAAGTAGGCCAGTATTTTCTTGGAATTCCCCCCCCCCCAATATAATTCTGAGTCAGGCTGAAAAGAAAATTTCATAGAGCAAGAAAGCCCTGGAAGGAAAGAGAAGGAAGGATTATGTGGTGTTCCCCTTCACTGTATACTGTTTTTACTATAAAGACAAGATCTCTCCCACACACTTTTGTCAACTAAGAAAAAAAGCAATTGGATGAAGAACTAAAAGACGGAAACCGAATAGATATAATTCTTCTATTAGTGAACAGCCCTTAGACCAGTGGTCAATTTTTTTTACTACTGGTTCTGTGGGCGTGGCTTGGTGGGCGTGGCAGAGGAAGGATGTTGTAAAATCTCCATTCCCACCCCACTCCAAGGGAAGGTACTGCAAAATCCCCATTTCTTCCCAATCAGCTGGAAATCAGGAGGCAGAGAATAGATGGGAGCGGAGCCAGTCAGAGGTGGCATTTACCAGTTCTCTGAACTACTCAAAATTTCTGCTACTGGTTCTCCAGAACTAGTCAGCACCTGCTGAATACCACTTCTGCATTAGACCTTCATTTGTTTTGGGTTGTGATCTCTCTCCCTTCCTCTTTTTTACTGGAAGAACATGGCAAAATTGTTTCATATTCCCAATCCTTTGATGCTCATGTAACTTCTTGTATTTTATAGTGCAACCAAAATTAAAACTGTTCTCACTTATGGAACTAATCAATTTCTATGGAGCTAATCTAATATTACAAAAATACATTTGAACTTGAGATATATGAGATATTGCTTCATACATTTAAATGTGGATTTACCTAGTATGAATGCATATGTAAATGCACTCATATCTCAATATTCATTTTTATTTAAATATAATGGTATAGTTTGCCAATTTAAAAATGGCAGTAAAATGAATATATTAAAGAGAGGTGTGAAGAAGAAAAAAGACACATAAGTGTGGCCAGTGTTTCATATTAATCTGTTTGCATTTGTTAACTTGAAACAACTACATCTGGTTCTTTTAAATTCTTCTTTAAAATTCCCACAAGGTTACTCTTTTAAATTCCATAAAGAACAGTAGCTGACTGTGAGCCTCTCAGGTAAAGAAAAACTATTGCTATTTTCTTTTGTGTTTCTGGTGTGAAAATACCCTCACAATACAGGTGGATGCAGCATGCAAGAAACACACTACCTTTTTAAAATTAGGTAATGTGACAATGTTCTGCACACATATCTGAAAAAGGAATATTTTAAAATAAATGTAGAAAATGTGCATATGTTTTTTTTAAACTTTTAAAAACATCTCAAAACTGATACAAAAATAGGATGAACTAAATTATAGTTTGGAAAGAAAAGAAGCTGAGGAAAAATGTAACTAATAAATGTATCCATTCCTGGATGTGGGATTTGTCAATTAAAGACCAGGTTTCTATTATATAGTCTTATTGATGGCTTGTTCTTTCTTGGGATAATAACTGTGTAGACATTTTTTTTCCTGAGATTCTCAGCCCTCTTGAGAGCTCAGCAATCTCAACCCCTGAGGTTTTTAGCTCTCTTGTGTAGATCGTTAAATTTCATATCAGAACTCATCTCATGAGGTCTGACAAATTGGCAGACATTTGGCCTCAGGATGAAACATAGTTTTATTGTGATTCAGTTATGCTGTAAATTATAGTAACCACATGTAGATAGCTTTGTTGGCAGATGTTTTTCAGGCAGGAATAACTCATGCATTGTGTGAAGTGTATGAATTTAATGGAGTCAGATGCAAAGCAGAACATCCAACAGTTGAAAGAAGCTATGCTTGACAGGTAGCATGGAGAGCACTTGTCTTTAAAGTCACCAAGAGTCGGACACAACTGAATGGTTAAAACAATTACTAAATGGAAGAATCATACTTCTCTTAAAATGTTAGATCTAAGCAGAAACCTTCAAATTAATTTTCATAATAATTGAAATCCAGTGATGAATTACTCCTTAAAAAATTCTAATTTTTATCAGTATAACTTTTCTTCAACTTTTGCCCATCTTGGTGTTTATTGAAAGCACCATTATTTTAGCAGCAGGTAAAGCAAAAATAAGGGATGCAGTGGCTCAGTGGCTAAGACGCTGAGCTTGTCGATCAGAAAGGAGGAGGAGGAGCTTCCTGGAGGATGGCGGTCAGCCTCTGAGCTCCGTGTTTTTGCGGGGGCTCTTTTGACCTGGGCTGGGTGCTGCTGGTCCGTTGGTGAACTGGAGGACCACGAATCTACTCAATGACCACCCTGGCTTATTTCTGGACCCTAGTGGTCCCCCAGGGTGGCCGGACGGCACAGAAAGGCGGAAGAAAGTAAATCGAGCTTGAAACCTGAAGTGAGCTGGGAAATGGCGGTCGGCGTTTTGGCGTTTGGCGTTTGGGCGCGTCGGCTTACTCCTGGGGGGATTGCAGGCGTCGTCGGCTGCTGGAGCTGTCGTTTTGACTCTAACACTTCGATCTATCTGGCTGGCGTTTGCGGGCGTTTTTTACAAGCCACGACAGCTACGACAGCCTGAGGCAAGACCAACGACGCCTTGAGCGGTTAGTGACGGGGGATACGATGGCGCCCCATATGAGAGGTGGTGGAGGGAGATGTTGGTGGCAGAGGCGGCCCGGAAGACCACCGGGGGGCGTTAAACATCAATCCCCCGATTCGCTGGACCCGCCGGGTGCCCCGAGCCTTCTAGAAGCCCAGTGGACATCGTGGGAGGTTGGGGCTGGGCACGAAACATCCATTATGAATCATCTGAGTCACCGGGGATGTTGGATCTGCGGAGGGCGTCGGAATGAATAATAGAGGCCTTCTGAAATGGCGCGGTGGCGACGCTGGCGCTTGAAAGATGCACGGTGAGCCCTGACACCACCCCCTCCCCATCAGGGCTTGTTCACCAGCCGTCGTATAGTCTCTGAGAATTTTTACTATCAGGGGCTTGGAAGAACTACGGGGAACTATTTGAATTCCCCCCCCCTGTCGCTATGAATCACCTTCTCACCCCCTATGGACTTTGAAGAACTGCCTAACTTATGGACTTTGAAGAACTTCCTAACCCTATGGTGGGCCTATTTATTTTTAGCTACTTCTACCGATTTCTTTCCCCTTCTTTTCTCATTTCGTGATCTTAGCTGCCGTTCGCTATGATTTCTACGGGTAGACTTATTTAACATCTCAGCACCCAGAATCCTTCTGTAGCCCGGCGTATTTACTATCTACTATTTGTCATGTATGCGAGGTCTGACCTTATTTTACTGCGAGAATCCCCCCTCTCGCAGTTATGTCCTCCTGCCCTTTCTAGGACCCACCTCGAGGACGGGTTTATTAACCCAGAGAGGTGGAGGAAGCGCACATTGAGGGGTTTTTTAATAAAATCTTTTTTAAAAATTGTAAGGGGTTCTAGGGGTGGGGGGGGGGGAACCGGTTAGGAGGGATGGTAGAGCCAGGCACTTAGGTGTGGTCGAAAGAGGAGGGAGCGGAGTGGGGGAGGAGAGGGAAGATAGCATTCCTGTTCAGGGCTCCTTAATACCAACAGTCGTGGGGAGGGGCAGGTGTGAGGACAACTTAAGAGCACGTAGTCGGTTGGGAGACCGGGGCTTTTGGTCATTCCCGGTCGTTTGTACCAACCCCTGCATACTAGGTGGTCAGGACCTACAGACCCAAGGCCTGAGACTGCTGTTATGCAATGCGAGGTCCGTTGTCAATAAGGCCCCCCTCATCCACGATCTAATTTTGGAGGGGGAGCCGGACCTCGCCGGAATAACCGAGACCTGGTTGGGCCACGAGGGAGGTCTACCCCTTGTGGAAATGTGCCCACCAGGTTATCGAGCATTTCACCAGCCTCGGGCCCAGGGAAGGGGCGGTGGGGTAGCTGTGATTATCCGGGAAGACTTAGAGCCGAGAGAGTTCACTGTGCCGCAGACATCCGGGTGTGAGTCCCTCGTCGTGAGATGGGGCCCAGGGAGGCAGTTGGGCCTGCTGATAGTATACCTGGCTCCTCGCTATACTTCAGCGGCCCTGCCCGAACTCCTTGAGCTGATCTCATCGGTGGCGGTTGAGACCCCCAAACTTTTAGTGATGGGGGATTTTAATCTGCCGTCGATGGGAGAAGCGTCTGAGGGGGTTCGGGAGTTCATGGCTTCCATGACAGCCATGGACCTGACCCAGTTAATTCAGGGCCCTACTCACGAGGGAGGCCACACGCTGGACCTTGTCTTTGTCTCTGGCCAGTGGACGAGTGATCTGGGAATAGGGGATCTAGACACTATTCCCCTGTCATGGTCGGATCACTCACTTCTCCGACTGGACTTCCCTGGTGCTACCCCCCGCCGCGAGGAGGCGGAACTGGAAGGTATTAGATGGTTCCGCCCCAAGCGCCTGATGGAACCGGATAGGTTCCAGATGGAACTTGGGCCACCTACTGTGGACCTGACCCGCCCCCGAGTGGAGGACCTGGTAGACGCATGGAATAGTGCGACTACCGGGGCCCTAGACCGGGTGGCGCCTTTGCGGCCTCTCTTGCGGCGACGAACCACCCTGGCACCTTGGTTTACCGAGGAGCTAAGGGTGATGAAACGCCACAAGAGACGCCTAGAGAGTCGTTGGAGATCCTCCCGTTCCGAATTTGACCGAGCACAGGTACGAGCATATTTGAAGACGTACCTTGTGGCATTAAGAGCGGCCAAACGTCAACATTGTGCCGCTCTTATTGCGTCTGCAGATAACCGCCCTGCTGCCCTATTTCGGGTGACCCGTTCCCTCTTGTTTGAGAGACCACGGGAAGCCCCACTACAGGGCAGAGCAGAGGAGTTTGGGAATTATCTACAGGACAAAGTCGCTCAAATCCGGATGGGATGGACCCCTTTCAGTGATTCAGTAGAGACGCCCGTTGCGAGTCTTGAGGGACCGCTTTGGGAGGAGTTTGACTCGGTTGCCATCGAGGATTTGGACAGGTTGCGTGGACGTCTGCGACCTACCACATGTTTATTGGACCCGTGTCCCTCCTGGCTTGTACTGGCATCCTGGGAGGTTACGCGCGACTGGCTCCTGGGCCTGGTGAACGCCTCGTTGGGTGAGGGTTCTCTTCCGGCCACCTTGAAAGAGGCGGTGGTGAGGCCCCTGCTCAAGAAGCCTTCCCTGGACCCAACGGACCTAGTCAATTATCGTCCAGTCTCCAACCTTCCTTTTTTAGCGAAGGTTGTAGAGAGTGTGGTAGCACAGCAGTTCCCACGTCACCTGGAGGAAAATGATTATCTAGACCCGCGCCAGTCCGGCTTCCGACCCGGGCACAGCACAGAGACGGCCTTGGTCGCATTGGTTGATGATCTCTGGAGGGCCAGAGATAGGGGTTGTTCCTCTATCCTGGTCCTATTAGATCTCTCGGCGGCGTTCGATACCATCGACCATGGTATCCTGTTGCACCGGCTAGAGGGGCTGGGAGTCAGGGGCACCGTCTTACGGTGGTTTGGCTCCTACCTCTCTGATCGGACGCAACGTGTGTTGACAGGGGAGCAGAGTTCGACCCGGAGGCCACTCACATGTGGAGTGCCACAGGGATCGGTACTCTCGCCTCTCCTGTTCAACACATATATGAAACCGCTGGGCGAGATCATCCGTGGTTTTGGGGTGGGATATCATCTGTATGCTGATGATACTCAGCTATACATTTCCACCCCGAACCACCCCAATGAGGCCGTCGAAATGATGTCCCGGTGTCTGGAGGCCGTACGGGTCTGGATGGATGGCAACCGACTAAAACTCAACCCTTCCAAGACGGAGTGGCTGTGGCTTCCGGCCTCCCGGTTCAACCAGGTGTTTCCATCTCTGGCCATCGGGGGCGTCCAACTAGCCCCCATGGAACAGGTGCGCAATTTGGGCGTCCTCCTGGATGCCCGGCTGTCCATGGATAACCATGTAACAGCCGTGGCAAGGGGGGCGTTCCATCAGGTCCGCCTGATGCGCCAATTGCGCCCCTTATTGGACCGGGATGCCCTACGCACAGTCACCCATGCGCTAGTGACGTCTCGCCTGGATTACTGCAATGCTCTCTACATGGGGCTTCCCTTGAGATGCACTCGGAGACTACAGTTGGTCCAGAACGCGGCCGCGCGGGTGATTATGGGGAGGACTAGGTACTCCCCTGTAACACCTCTCCTGCGCGAGCTGCACTGGCTTCCTGTGGTCTACCGAGTGCGTTTCAAGGTTTTGATTATGATCTTTAAAGCGCTTCATGGCACAGGGCCTAGTTATATGCAGGATCGCATCCTGCCCCACACATCCCTACGACCAATTCGCTCACACAGAGAGGGACTTCTCCGGGTGCCGTCCGCCAAACAGTGCCGGGGGGCGACACCCAGGAGCAGAGCCTTCTCTGTGGTGGGCCCAGCCCTGTGGAATGACCTCCCCCGTGACATCAGGATTACTTCCGATCTCCGCTCCTTCCGTGTACAGCTGAAGACCCACCTCTTTCAATTATCTGGCCTGGCTCAATCGTAATTATTCTTATTCCTCCTAACTGTTTTTAAATTGTATTTTAAACGTTAAATCTTAATTTTATATCGGGTTTTTACAATTGGGGTATCTTAATGCGGGTCTTTTAACTGTCTATATGATGTAAATTGTTTACCTCCTCCGAGTCCGTGTTTGTGTATCTGTATGTATGTTCTGTATGTACGCCTATGTGTTTTATATATTTTCTGTGTTTTATATGCCCCATTGTACGCCGCCCCGAGTCCTACTTGGAAAGGGAGCGGCTAATAAATTCAAACTTATTATTATTATTAGAATGCTCAGCGTTTCAGCTGTTCAAATCCCTAGCACCACATAATGGAGTGAGCTCCTGTTATTTGTCCCAGCTTCTGCCAACCTAGTAGTTTGAAAGCATGTAAAAATACAAGTAGAAAAATAGGAACCACCTTTGGTGGGAGGATAACAGCGTTCCATGCGCCTTTGCCATTTAGTCATGCTGGCCACATGACCACGGAGACATCTTTGGACAGTGCTGGCTCTTCGGCTTTGAAATGGAGATGAGCACCTCCCCCTAGAGTCGGGAATGACTAGCACATATGTGCTAGGGGAACTTTACCTTTAAGGCACAAATATTCCATTCTTTGAAAGATATTAGAGAAAGTAGAGGCTGAGCAGTCTCTGTATCTGAATGTATATGGATGAAAATGATATTTTGGTCTAACTATAGTCCATATTTAATCAAGAATAGTGCTATTTTAGTATATGATATATGCTGGAAATTAAAGATGAGAAAGAGAATCAGCTAGTTTTCTTGGGCTTCATAGCATTCTTATGAAGTTCTTAGTTTTTGGCAGAAGTGGGCTTAATGGCACTTTTGATACTGGTTTTAGTTCTTCCTCTTGTAATATGCCCATAATGAGAAGTACTGAGAAGTTCAACATCAAGATAACAAGCCCTTGACCTATATGTTCCATAATGTCCCCTATGTTGTTAAACATTTACATGAAACTACTGGAAAATGATGTTCAGAGTTTTGAAATGAACTCAGTTCTACCACTGCTTATCTTCTAACTCCAAGGAAGCTAGTAATATTCTATAATGTTGCCAACTTTTCATAAGAATATAATAGGGCAGAACAGAACAGAATAGAATAAAAACTTTAAATGTACATTAATCAGCATACATTAAAATGAATTTTTGTTGCATTCAGCTCTCAAAAGATAACATTATGCAAATACCCAAATGCACATACATATATGACACAGAAATACCACAGTCTAATTCAAATGTATACATATACATGATGAAAAATGGAAAAAATAAGAGGAACTGATTAAGTTCCTTTTAATAGAGGATAGGAATTGTATTTATATACTGTACATTTTAAAATTAACTTAAATGAAATTACATCAGCTTCAGCTGTCTTTTTGATGTTGTTTTCTAATATTTTTCATATTGTTTTCTAGCCACATCCATATCTTTTGGGAGATTCTTCTCATTTCTAACATATTCAGCAACTGAATCTGGGACATTCTCGTTCTGTACTCTTGAAGACTAGATTATATATCTAGAGGGAAAGGATTTTATTGTGGTTTCCAAATGTTATGGACAGAAAAAGCAATATGCTTTACCATTTTCCTTCAGATTTAGTGCCAGTTTCAAGAGTGCAAGGAATTTGATGAAAGATTTGTCATTGACTTTAATAAGAGCAGGGATCAGTACTATGATGGCAGGCAATTAAATTAAATAGCATGATATTCCTTATCAGAAAGATGAAGATATAAATCAAAAGATGGAGCAGCTCAGAAAAGTAAAAGTATTCAAGCAGGCTGTAGCTAAAAGCTGTTACAAATCAAACTGTAGGTATTCAGGCCTGAAGTGTGGTACTAATTTTATTGTCTGACTGTGGAAACATTCTCCTATGTGACTGTACATGCGTTTATTTTCATTCCATAAAGCTGCTTGTCTTATCTGGGAAAATATCCCCCCTAATTCTTTATTTTTTGCATTTAAATAATTTACGACATGATTAAAGTTAATGGGTTTGTTATGGAGTAGCAATCACTCAGTAGGATATCAAAATCTATGGTGTTCTCTTTCACACACTCAAATAGCAGAAAAATGGCAAAGACAAAAAATAGCACAGTATGTTGGTAAAGGAAATATCAATTTAACAATAGTGGATGAAATTGTATCCGACAAAGTACTCCTGGTAGATGAAATAAAAGCTGCATGTGTCATTAATTTGAGGAGAGAAACATAGTTTAATATGAATCATTCTGTTTGAGAGAATTTAAAGGTTGCTAATACATAAAAGAGAAAGCTAGCTTGATGTGGCAATTAGTTGGGGCTAAAAACTGGGAAGCTATGAGTTCGAGTTTTGCCTTGGACACAATGCTAGCTGCGTAACATTGAACCAGTCACTCCCTCTCAACCCTAGAAAAAACACAATATCAAACCATCGCAACCTGCTTACTTGAACATTAAGAGAGGATTTTTGTTGCTGCTTCCAATAAAATCTGGAAAAAACCTCAGTATTATCTTTAAAAAAATATGTGAATTGCCTTATGCAAAGTCCAACAGCAGGTAAGATCAGCATTTCCTTTAGTTCTTGTTTTGAATTTGTTGTTAAATATTTTCCTCTTATTGCAACCAATAGGATAAATGTTATGCTTTCAGGGTGGGTCCAGGAGCTAGAAAGAAATTAATTTATAGCCTAAAATATGTTTTCTCTTCTACCTTGTAGAGAACATTCCGTAGGGCCTAAAAGGGGGCTTTCAGGTTGAATTTTGCCTGCTAAACACAGATACATGAACATAAGAAGCTAACCTATATCATTTCATACATCCATTTAGTTCAATATTATTGATGCTGACTGGGAGCAGCTTTCCAAAAATCAATCTGGTTTTCTAAAGAGATACTGAGAGTTGAACTTGGGACTGTGGATATATAAAATGTGTGTTGCACCAATATGTTTTAGGTCTTTCCATTAATCTTATTGATGATTTGGGAAAGGATGTTTTACTGACTATACAAAAAATAACTAGCTGAAGTTTTAAAAAATAAAGGGAAATATAAATGAGAAACCAAGAGAATCACTTGGAAAAGGTTTTCGTATTGAATTTACAAAAGAAGCTTGTTAGATGTTTGAAGAAGTCTGTGTGATGGAATAAAGAACAATTGAAGAGAAATCAATTACTACAAGCATATTTGAATCAATTAAAGATTTGGAAGGAATATAAAGTTGGCTTACCTGATGAAGGTTAAAATAAGATATTTCCTTACAAAGTTCTGTCAACTCTTTATGGACTTTTTGCTCACACTAGGATTGAAAAGTTGATTTTTATGGATATGCTGTTAGATAAAGGATGACCTAAAGGGTGAAGATATATCTGTTTGTAATCTTATAGGAGGTGAAGAGTTACTAAATTTGTCTACACTTGTGATGAAGGTTGGAATATATATTTCTTTTCCTTTATATCACATTTTTTCTTTTTTTCTTTTTCTTTTACTTTTTACTTATTCTTACTATTTTTTCTTTAGGTTTGTACTATTTTTACTGTTATAATCAAAATCCTTTAAAAATTCATTCATTTCTTTCTTTCTATTATTGTTGGGAGCTCAATTATTCAATAACTACTGGGACCACTCCCCAATGACATACTGTAGGTTTACAAATTTAGTTGACCTGAATATGGAAGGAAATATTTTAAAGAACTTTGTACATCAGGTCATCAAAGAAATGTAAAGCAAATTAATACATTTTAGTTATACTTGAGTTGTAAATATTGTATTTCCTTTTTTCCTCATGAGATTTTCCTCATATATATTTTAATGATATAAAGGAGATAGCAATCCATATTTGTTCTGCACATGCACGTGTACATATACATATACACATCTACGCATACATACATACATACATACATGTATATATAATTTTATACACCCCACTTCATTTCTTGATTTCATGTTGACAGATTTACCTTGTCTTACTTTACCTCATCTTACCTTACCTCACCTCACCTCCCCTGTCCTCCACACCCCATGCCTGGGGAAACATCCAGGTCTTCAGGGACTTGAGGAATGTCATCAGAAACAGATACCCATGAATGTCATGTGCCTATTTTGTACATTTATGTTTTCTAAAACTGAACATATCATTACTTATTTCCATTCGAGTAGTTTTCAACTTACAACCATGCATTCAACAGATTGAAGTTATGATGACACTGAAAAAAATGACTTGTTATTAAAATAACTAAAATAACTTACAACAAATCCTCACACTTACAACTATCACAGTGTCTCATATGATCAAAATTCTGGCGCTTGGTACCTGGCATGTATTTATGACAGCTGCTGGAGCTTCCTGTCCCAATTGTGGTCATAAGTCAAAGTGTACCTATAGCATAAAAATTCAGGTAGAACATAAAAATGTGAGATCCAAATCCCAAGTATATTCCTTTTAAAAAAATATTTAATTTGAATGGAGAGGTTATAGAAAAAGATTGGTTTGAAATGTTTGAATATTACTGACAGTCCTTGTGAAATGTCGTTGCCTGAATTACCACATGACAAAAGAAATGATAACTGAGATGTATATCTTCAGATTAGGGAAAGTTGTCATAAATTCTGAGTTGTGGGATACAAAGGTCCCAATCTTTTATATCTTTCTTTTTCCTTCTAGCTTTCACAGTATCCAAAGTTTCTCCAGGGAGCTAGGTCTTCATATAATACGCCTAAAGTGCAATAATTTGATCCTGGTCTTTTGCGTATGAAGTGATAACTCTGAGTTGATTTGGATAATGATCCATTTATTTGTTTTCTCCTCTGGCTGTGGAATTCTCTGAAGAATTTTCCAACCATAAAGTTCAAAAGCATCCATTTTTAACCAAATCTAACCTTTGCTTCCATTGAGTTTCATAGGAAAAACACCATTGCTTACATTATTCTGATCTTTACTTCGATAGTAGTTCCTTTAAATGCTGAATGGAATTCTTGGTATGCTGCCAATTTCCTGCCTGTTGTTAATAAAATGCCACAGAATTTATGCCCTGAGTAGAGAAAGTAGATTCAAAATTCTACACTGCTGTGCCTCCTTATGTTCTCCATTCTTCTGCAATAAAAGGCAGGGTCAGCTTGTTAGAATAACAATTAGAACCTTGACACTTCTCGTGTACCAGCTTTGTTATTTTGCATTCCAAAGAATGTTTGGAGGTGGTATTCAGCAGGTTTTGACCAGTTCTGGAGAACTGGTAGCAAAAATTTTGAGTAGTTTGGAGAACCAGTAAATACCACCTCTGAATGACTCCACCCATCTATTCTCTGCCTCCCGAGTCTCAGCTGTTCAGGAGGGAATGGGGATTTTGCAGTAACCTTTCCCTAGAGTGGGGTGGGAATGGAGATTTTACAGTATCCTTTCCCTGCCATGCCCACGAAGCCACACCCACCAAGCCACACCACACCCATTAAGCCACGCCCACAGAACTGGTAGTAAAAAAATTTGCATCCCACCACTGGTTTTCACACTATGAATTATACCATGTATCTCTCGAAGTTATCTTGCTTCCTTATCACTTATAAAGCAATTCTCTCTCTTGGGAAATATTTTTTAATATAAATCTTATTAAAAGTTTTAAAGGGAACATTAAAAACTAACTCCAGAACAAAGAAATTAAAAAGAGAGACAGAGAGAAAGGAAAGTGTGGAAAGTAAGAATAAAAAGAAATAGAAAAAGCTTCTAATTTCCTTTATAACAAACTTAAGTCATAAGTGCATTTTTCCCTGTTTAATGCAAAACATTTAAAAGGGATTTCCAGTCAGCCATAAATGTAGATAGCTTCTTTTCTCTAACCAAATAAGTTTATTTAGCTACCTCCATAAAGTCCACCATCTTCACCAGCGATTCTTCCATTGTGGGTAGTGTCAAACTTTTCCACTTGATCTTATGTAATCTTGCTGCAGTTATCTTATTGAAAAACAAGGTTCCATGACTTTTTTTCTAGTTGCCTGTCCATTAGTCCCAAATGAAAAGTCCTGGTTTAGAAAAGTCTTCTGAATTAATATATCCATTTGTATTCAATTTTTTAGCCTTTTTTTTACACATCCACCAAATATGATAGAATGTCCTTCACATTATTAAATTCCCAGCAAAGATTTGAACTACCTGTATGCATCCTAGACAATTTCTCTGGTAACAAATACCAAATATACATCATTTTGTTAAAATTCTCTCTAATGTTAGAAGAAAATGTAGATTTCAATCCTTTAAACCACGTTTTCCCATTAATCCAGTTATTTATTATAATTAATTTTTGAGCCAATTTTATCATACATTCTTTCATTCTCTTGGGATTTTCTACTAATATGCATAAAGGTAAAGGTTTCCCTTGCACATATGTGCTAGCCATTCCCGAATCTAGGGGATGGTGCTCATCTCCATTTCAAAGCCGAAGAGCCAGCGCTGTCTGAAGATGTCTTCCCACCAAAAGTAGTCCCTATTTTTCTACTTGCATTTTTACATGCTTTCAAACTGCTAGATTGGTAGAACTGGGACGGGAGCTCACTCTGTCATGTGGTGCTAGGGATTTGAGCCACCGAACTGCCGACCTTTCTAATTGACAAGCTCAGCATCTTAGCCACTGAGCTACTACATCCCTTAACAAATATGTATAGACACTGTCTTTAAACAACATTCTATAAAGGCTGATGTAATTTGAGGCTCTTGTTCTTATCTCGTGTGGGTATAAGAAACCAGTGATTTACTATAAATGTCCAATTGTTGGCATTTACTGGGTGAGGTTTCCACCACATTTTGTACTGTCAGTACTAGCTAGCAACTACCTTTCAGAGGGTCTGAATAATGGATATTGAATATATTTGATATTTTAGGGCACTTTGCCAACTCAGATTTTTCCAGTTGTATTAAGATTACAATTTACAAGGTATATAGGCTATGTGGCTTCAACAACTGTCATTGAAATGTCTTAAGACTGGCCATATAGATTTTGAATTCTGAGAACATGAGTTTCAACACATATAGAAGGCCCCAGGTTTGAGAAACTGATGCCGATAAACTGAGGTATGGGCGTAACTGCCTTTGCCAAATGTGTCTGCAAATAGCTAAAAAGGACGGTGTAGTTGATGAGTTAGTAATGTATATAAGTAGAGTACATTTGATTTCTTGCAAGAGATGTGAGGCAACCATATATAGTTGATCCCAATATATTTTGTTTCAAGAGATGAAGTAGGAAATGATGCCCATCTCCATAACTGCAAAGGAATATCTGAAGTAGAAAAACCTAAATTCCTCTTACTTCCAGATGGCAATGAAAATACAATAATACTGAATTCACAATTTGGTGGTCTTTTGCAATACTCAAAGCCAGGTGCCTGAAGCTTTCATTTCACTATTTCTAATAATAGAGTTGGTCTACAAAATTAATATAATTTCATCCCAAGTAAATGCATCTGTATTTTGGGGTTCCGGTATCAAACTAAATAGGACAATTCAAAAGAAAGATGGGCAAATCTATCAAATTCTTTTCCTTATTTTCAAAGTTTAAATTCATTCATGTTTCCAGATCAATTTTTTTTTTACAAAAAAGTCTACGTGAAAAGCTAGGTATTTTTTTAAGATGTGTTTTTTTCCCCTGATCCATAAGCATTTTTGGAAGCAATCCCCTTCTAATACAGTACACATTTTATGCAACTTTTACAGCTGTTACTGACAGTTATGTTACCAAGAGCACATTCTCCAGATGTGAGCAACTGGGAAGAAGTTCAGGGTGAAAAAGCTGAAAGATAATTTCAGAAAGGACAGAAGCATCCAGGTGCTGAGAAATCAGGGAAAAAGTGATCCAAGAAAATCTGCCTTAATTAATTCACTGATACTGACCTGGAAAATTCCTATCACTGACTTTGAAATTCTGTATTTACTCCAGAGACATAGTATTAAAGATTTCTTACTGAACTCCTTGTCATTCTACAGGGATATTGTTGTGTCCAGGGATTGGCTCCTGTGTCCGTGCAGGCTCGAGGGGATCGTTAAACAAGCTGATTGGTTAACTGTCTGACAGCTCAGCTATAAAAGGGCTGTCAGACGGAGAGTCGTTAAGTTCGTTACCTTGTATCTAGAGCAGAATAAACCGTTACTGTTAACTCGGCTCCTCAGTTACTGTTTCAGTAAAAGAGAAACATAAAAGATATTCATAGTTAAACTCATGATGGTGACTACCGTGGTGCAACCGAATCTTTGTCTATTTTTGTGTGTGTTCCATATACAAGTAGTCATTCGTTTACTGACCATTTGAAGTTACCTGAAGTTACATTGGCACTGAAAAAAGTTACTTTTGACAAGTTAGGTCAATGGGGAAGCCAGGTTCACTTCACAACTATGTGATTCGCTTTAACAACTGTAGCGATTCATTGAACCAAAATAGCAAAAGGGTTGTAAAATTGAGAGTGACTCACTTAACAACCACCTTGCTTAGCAATGGAAATTCTGGTCCCAATTGAGGTCAAAAACCAAGGGCTACTTGTACAACAAAAATAAAACCAGATGGAGCTTAGATTGCACTGTCACAGCTGCCATCTTGATTCTTTTTACTTTACCCTTATTTCTTCCTTGGTCCGGCCAACTACACGGGCGGGTTAATAACAGGACTCCAAGTTTTCCATTCTGCAACACCCAAAAGTGTATCAGGAGCGGTGGCAGCTCCTCTGTCACTCTCCCAAACCTGTTTGTTTCTCTCCTCCATTTGGCCAGGCAGCTTTGTTTCCCAATAGAGGCATTTTTCTCTGCATTTTCGTGTTTGCTTGGAAGGGTAGTGCATAATCCGGAAAACGGTGAAAATGAAGGAAAATTGTATTTCAGATCACATACTGTTTTGCAAAGTGCATGTTCATAATAAAATGTATGTGGAACACATTGATCCACTACCACCTCTGAGAAGCAATTAAGCCGAATCTGGACAATTGAGGACTACACATGATTCAGTTCAAGTTACAGACTGTGCAATACTTGAATGCAGGGGCGTCCAAACTTGGGAACTTTAAGACTTGTGGACTTCAACTCCCAGAATTCCCCAGCCAGCATGGCTGGCTGGGGAATTCTGGGAGTTGAAGTCCACAAGTCTTAAAGTTCCCAAGTTTGGACACCCCTGCTTTAATGGTTTTCATAAAAAGTCCCTCTGACCCTGCAGCATTCACACCACCCTGATTATTTCACCAGAGGGAACAGTGCTGAAAGCTAAATGACCGCAACATTTCAGATGGACCTCACTGACCTTTGCCTGTTTTTTCCCCTTAGGATGTGATTTGAGATTTCATTACCTACCATTAAAGTTACAGCATTAGTCCTTCTGAGCAGGAGAACCTGATGGCAGTGGAGTCGGTTATGGTTCCCTTGAAATAAACTGGTTTTGGGCTTCCTCTAATCTACATTTTCATGTAGAAGATTAGATACATTCGCTGCCACCTCAACCTTTTTCTATCTCTCTGGCTGATTGCAATAAAGCGAAGCCAACAAGATTTTGTTGCCCAGCATGAATTGCTACTTTTGACAAGAAATGTCTTTTATCATTGTCTGATTATTTGCAGCTCCCATTTCTCACTGGGCTCTCGGTCACTAGCTGGACAGATGATTTATTTGTGATTTATCACATGCCTATAAAGGTCAAACTCCTCCTATCTTGTTTACATTCCCACCCTCTTTGACAATGTGTTTTTCTACAGTGATCACAACATTTTGGCTGGTGTTTCTCCATTTTCTGATCATCAGACATCCTAAATGTTGTGAATCAAACAAACAAGGGATGGGGAAGTTTTTTTTTCACTGTGAACGTCCTGTCAAGGTTAATATAGGAATTACAATCACCGAAATCCTAAATTATATTTCTTCCTCACAAAGGTTTTGTTGAGTATTCTGAAATACCTGGATCCATTTTACTTAAAACTATCTGATCAGTACTGTATTTGTAAAATACATTACATTTTGATTACACTGATTACAATCAGTAAATCAGTTGTTTATTGTTGGGTTTTACTGTGATGTTTTTGTAGGGGGCCCATGGCTCAGTGGTTAAAGAAACATATCAGCTGGAAAGCAGAAGCCTGAGTTGGAGACCCAAGCATTGCGCAATGGAGTGAGCTCATTTTCTTGTCCCAGCTCCAGCCCACCTAACAGTTCGAAAGCATGCAAATGCAAAAAGATAAATAGGTACTTTGGTGGGAAGATAACAGTATTCCATATGCCTCAGCATATAGTCATATTGACCACATGTCCATGGAAATGTCTCCAGAAAATGCTGGCTCTCTTGGCTAAGAAACAGAGATGAGCACTACCCCCTAGAGTTGGACATGACTGGACAAAGATAACTTTTACTTTTATTCTGATTTTAATTTGCTGTTTCAGATTTTTCTTTTTCTTTTTGAGAGGGTCTATGACTGTAATAAAATCTTTTGTTTTGTCTGAGTGCTCTTAGGCAAGTTATTAGCAGGAACATGGAATTATTTTGTCACAAGGCAATAATACATATAGTATTATACAATAGTATAATATGTGTTATTTTAAGGAATTTTGAAATAATGCCCCATTTCAGGTATAAATACTAGGGATAACATATTTTTCTAAGAGCCAGGAGACGTATCTAACATGGCAGATTCTCTTGTGCAGAAACATTTACACTTTGGGGTCTGGAATAAATGGTATTTACTTAACTAAGGAAATTTCAAGAGCTTACCTTCTTTCACCTTCCAAAGAAGGAATGTGCTAAGACAGAATGAAAATAGGAATTAAACTGACAGCACACAATGAGTGGCAAGAGATTCTTAGAGCAGAAAAGTGGTGAATATAACATGCAACAATCACTGACAACTGAGTGGGAGATGTGTAATACAAAGATTCAATGACTTGGAAGGAAATGCAGGGAAAGAGTATGCTGGATTCCTATGAGGAGCAGGAGAAGACAATATGAATTCTGAATCAAGCTTCTGCTGCTGGTCAGTTAGTTCCTAGCTATAAGAGCTTCCAGAGGCAGGGAAAAGGGAAGTGCTCTATGTAGTGTATGACTTACTGTCTTCAAAAGTTTGAAATTTATATTATGTAAGAATAAGATTTACTTTTGCTAGGTTTTATAAGTAAATAATAGCATATTATGGAATAATGATTTTATAAAATGTATGCATCAGTGACAATCATGAAAAGTGGAATAAGGAGCTCCATTGGGCTCAGGTTTGACGGAGACAGTTGAGGTCAATTGAGGAAAATTGAAGTGCAGGCAGGAGATGCAGCTAAAAGATGCCAAGCTGAAAGAGGTGGGGAGACAGCATGGTGGGACAAGCTGTCCACTTTCATAGTACCTGGTTCTGTGATAAGGAGCAATTTTTAAAAAGAGCTTTTCCAGAAGGAAGCTGTGAAAGAAATGAAACTTGCAGTCTTTAATGAGTTAAGAACAGCAACAGCCCTGGAGTTACTCTATTTCAACAAATTGCTCCCTCAGAATTACAGGGTTCTATCTGACATTTTCATCGAAAATGAGTTAAGAGTGTGACAAGGTCCTATATACCATGACTTAATTTTTTAACAACTTATTTCGTAAAATTTCTAAATAGATTCGTCAAAAATAGCAAAATTACAAGGTTGTATCTACACTATCGCATGAAAACCCAGAACTACACGGTTCTATTTGCATCAGCCAATTGTCATGCTTGGCTGCTCCCATGTGACCAAGCAAGGATGGAGTCTGCAGCGGCTAGCGTTGCCTCCGTTTCTGGACACTTGAATACCGAAATAATGTCTCTTTTCCCTGATCTGGAAGCAAGTTCAGACTTATATGGACCGAGTGGATCCGAGTATGTTCCAGAAACTGAAGATGACCAATCAGATATGGAACTTTTAATTGAAAATGCGGGAGTATTCTGTGCTTTAAGTCTATACCATTTGCTAACACTATTGCAATGCAGGTCCAGAACCAACTATTGCCAATCCTCCTAGGTGTACTGAGGATCAAGTAAACACTGACACACCAGTAGTAACATCAGAAAAATGTACGAGGAAGAGACAGAGATGACCCAAAACTTGAGCAACGAATATTAGGGGGGGTAAGTGCCAGAGGGGGGAAGAATATGTAAGCAGATGTGGGAAAACTGTACCTGTTAAAAAAATTAAGTCACGGAAGGACTATATGCAGAGTTGCAAATTTGCTTGCTTTACAACAGTGACAACTGAGGAACGTGAAGCAATATTTAGAGCATAGAATGCTAATGAAAAGTTACATTACATTGGCAAAAGAACATGCATGGAATTAGTGCACTGTCCCACAACAAAAACGAAACCTTCTAGGCGCAAATTCAGTTTTTTTTCTACCATATGTACATAGGAAATGCAGCAATTCGTGTTTGCAAGGATTTTTATCTAGGAACACTGGTAATCAGTCAAAAGCCCGTGAACAACTACCATAGCCAGAAAGATTTAGTAACAGATACCTCACCTACAGACAAGAGGGGGAAATACACACATAAGCAATTTTTTGCTACAGCCAGACAAACAGTAATTGACCATATGTTCTGAGGGTGGAGTCACATTAAGCAAGGTTTTGTTAAATTGCAATATGTATCTACACATGATCAAATTGCTGACATGCTCAACAAACCACTTCCAGCAGCTCAACACGAGTATCTGCGAAAGATGTGCCTTATTTGATGATTTGATAATATCAGCCCAAGTGACAAAAAAAGAGGTGTCACTACATTAATTGGTTTGCCTACTTGAGCTTATATTCTGAGTTATACTGTAGAAATGTTTTTTTTTCTTATCTGACAATGATTTACTGCGCATGTTTCATAATATGTCACACATTCTTGTACTTTCCTTTTGATCTTCCGTTTGCTTGCTGGAGGAGGTGGGCAACAATTGCGCTTGCCAAAATGTAAGAATTAGATAGTAAGATTTATTTTATTTCATATTAAAAGTTTGTTTTCATTAGAACATGTTCTCGGGTTTTATTTTCTGCTTATTCAGAGATATGCTTCTTGGAAGGGCTGACGATCCGCACCTCGTTAATCGAAGGTGGGGGGAAAACTTCCCCTCCTTCACAGTCGTGCTATAATTAAAAAAAGAGGATCTTGAATCTTCGTTGAATGCAAGCATCATATACGAGCTGTACAAAGAAAAAAGCAGCGAAATGGGAACTGAACCAGTCAAACTCTCTTACTATCAAACTGTATTCAACAATGAATTTAACCTATCACCTATGCTACCAGCAGAATTCTTTTCATCAGTTTCTTTCCAGAGATTGGTGAAAAAGCCAAGCGACGCCAGCTGGATAGCCATCTCTCTGAAACGGTATAGGGTTTCCTGCCTAGGCAGGGGGTTGGACTAGAAGGCCTCCAAGGTCCCTTCCAACTCTACTATTGTATTGTATTGTATTGTATTGTATTGTATTGTATTGTATTGTATTGTATTGTATTGTATTGTTCAAAATCATCTAGATGAAGCCCACACATTTTAAAAATTACTCCATGTGTTCAAAGCAGTTTCAGTACAGTAATGTGCCATATGCTAAAAATTTCACAACTAAAATTCACCCAGACCCATTCAACAGTAAGTTTCAAGATCTACCTTCGCTGTGGAAGATTGGAACATGGTCACCTTTGAAAAGAAGACAAGGGGTATTTGTGGGAAACCTGCTTCGCCAACACCGCCTGCTGCATTTGTTACATTGCCTGTGCCTAAGACAGTGTTACAGGTACACACACTATCCAAAGCAAAACAAGATGACATAGAAAGTATGCTCAAATGTATGCCTAAAGTCGGTAATGACTATTACTGCACCATTTTGAAGAAACCGTTATGCAAAACTGGGGTTAAATAGTAATTCTCAGTATTAAGGCATGCATTTACATTCTTACATTTAATGCTGACTCTTCAAATAGTAATTTACAAGCATTTTATGGTCACCCCCCCCCCCAAAAAGAGTTAATATCAAATTGAATTCAGTGCTTTTTTCAAAAAGAAAATTTTATTAAACTTCGTAATTCTCACTTTTATGGGGTAGCTTAGTGTAACAAGGTTCTATCTGATATTCGGAGCCTCCAGTATGACCCCAAGATGAGTCACCATCGGCCTCATTTCTTTTCTTGCATGCATTATTTGTTGGTAGGCTCACATACCAAACATTTTCCTTCCACGTACAATGGGGTAACCAGTACAAGTTTTCAAATGTTTAAGGCTCATTTCCAAAAAATGATTGTGACACTCACAGAACCATGTAATTCTGAGATAGCAAAATGTTATTTATAAACAAACCAATATTTACACATCAATTCCCGTTTAGATAAGTTGTGTGAGAGTGTGAACATACACAGATTTTACCCACAAAGGAGAATGAGTTTGCTTGATATGAAGCGGATGTTAGGTAATAGGGACTGTTACTTTAGTCATCCTGGTTAACTCTGTGAAAATGAAGTGATCTATGCCTTGATGTGTATCAGGAATATTAAAATGTTCAGCCTGGCTTCATTAATTTCAACATTGCATAACAGATTTAAAGAAAATGCTACAGAACTGCCGTTAAAAATAAATAAATAAAATCAGGATAGCAGTTAAAAAGCAGTGGAAGAAATCAAATCCATTCTATAAGATGCAATAATAATCTCAGCTTTTGTATTAAAGGCAATTGAGTTGTGGAATAAAGAAAAGAGACAAGGCATTACATCCCATGATGGGAAATGTATCCCTTAATATCCATCTGGCCCCATGTGAAATAGGTTTGAAATAAGCAAGAGAATGGAATTATCTGATAATCCAACCACAGTTAGGAAGAACAGGTTCTTAATAAAATTCTCTAACAGCCAGATCAAATAAGCTACTCTTCTATAAAGCAAATGACTTCACTTATATTTTTCTATTATGGAATCAAATTATCTTTATTAACCATAAAGAAATTTCACAGATTAAAATAAGAATAAAATTTACAACCCTTTGTTTTTATACTCTTCTTTTACTATGCTATTATCTGTTCTTAAAGCTAGATGTGTGTGTGTGTGTGTGTGTGTGTGTGTGTGTGTGTGTGTGTATCAGTTCAAAGGATGTACTATACATTTTAGATTTTAAAAAGAGATCTAAGTGCAAGGTACTTTGAGTCTGTTGCATTGAGGCAATGCAAATCTCTTCGTTAAGGTGAAAAATTAAAGCAGTTTGCCTCAACAAAAGTCTTTGTGTCTCTGAAATCATAAGTAGCAGTTCCAGTAGTTAACCTCAGTGGCTTCTGAGGAGGAGGAGGCTTCTGAACTCATACAAATGCCTCTTCTGGTTTAGAGATTTATGATTTCAGAGACACAAAGACTTTTGTTGAGGCAAACTGCTTTAATTTTTCACCTTAACGAAGAGATTTGCATTGCCTCAATGCAACAGACTCAAAGTACCTTGCACTTAGATCTCTTTTTAAAATCTAAAATGTATAGTACATCCTTTGAACTGATACACACACACACACACACACACACACACACACCTAGCTTTAAGAACAGATAATAGCATAGTAAAAGAAGAGTATAAAAACAAAGGGTTGTAAATTTTATTCTTATTTTAATCTGTGAAATTTCTTTATGGTTAATAAAGATAATTTGATTCCATAATAGAAAAATATAAGTGAAGTCATTTGCTTTATAGAAGAGTAGCTTATTTGATCTGGCTGTTAGAGAATTTTAGAGAAGGGCTGTTGGTTTGGAGACAGAGAAGCAATGATATTGTTATATTATATGCTATAACGCTATCCACTCTGCACCCTTGGTCTGTTCCTGTTCTGTGATGGAGGTTGAATTTGCTGTAAATGAGGAGCACAGAACAGCATTTCTACACTCCATAATTGTGCAGATAATGTGCATAGTCCTTTATGCATTAGTTTAGACTGATGTTCTAGTTGATTGATTGATTGATTGATTGATTCATTCATTCATTCATTCATTCATTTTAGAGGTTGATTGATACCAGATGTCTCTGGAAAACATACATTAAAAAAATAAGAACAATTACACAAGAAGTTTATCATGAGCCCAACAAAGAGACATTAAATAACAATAAACAATAAAATAACCTAGAGGGCCTCAACATCCCTTCTGCCACCCTGTCCCAAGCACTGGGATAACAGATATTGAGAGCTATATGGATCTCTGGAAGGATAATGTTCCAAAGTTTCTAAGTTCTTTTGACATGGAAAGAAATTATTGTGTTTCCATGACAACTAGCTAGTACAATGTAGAAGATGTAGAAGAAAACTCTTATAGCTATAAAAGACACAATAGCTGAGCTCAATAATCAACTATTTTTGTTATAACACTTCAAAAATACTACTCCCCATTCCAAACAGATCTTTCTTGACGGTATCTGCTTGATCTTTTTTGCTTAAATCTAAGGTTAAAAATAAAAACGTAAGATTTTAAACTCCAACTATATGATTTGCACTTAATGAGTCGTTTGTAGAGAGATCAGGGATTTTAAAAAGCAACGCATTCAGGAGAAATTCTGTTTCTCCTCACATTAGACAAGGATCCTTTAACTGTTCCTTTCCAGGTCTTCTTCCTGAAACATTCACACATAACCACAAATATGCTAATTCTGATAGGAGATTTGGTTCTATCATTTTTTGTAGTGCAAAGAACAAGGACTATTTTTTTCAGGGTGTAGTAAGAAAAGAAACAACCTCCTTTTCTATGTTTCATTCTTCCAATTTAAATAGCTATGCTGTAGTACAGGGAGGTCAAACTCAAGGCCCGGGGGCCAGATCCGGCCTGCAGGGTGCTTAAGTCTGGCCCACGGGGCCGCTCTGGAAGCAGCAAAGCAGCGAAAGGCTGGCCTGTAGTGCCTCTGCCAGACAAAACAGAGTTCAGGAGGGCCACACATGGCCCTCCCAAACTCCGTTTTCACTGGCAAAGGATTGCAGGATGGCATCACAGTCAAAAATGGAACTCAGGAGTCCATTTTCTCTGGCTGAGTGCTCAGTCCACCACAGGCATCCCTGACATGAGTCATGTCAAGCTGGCCATGCCCATCCCGGTGACGCCCACCCCAGCTCCTCAAGGTCAAACACAAAACTGATGCGGTCCTCAGTGAAATGAAATTTGACTGCTGTAGTACATTGAATATTATATCTATATAAGGTGATAAGAAGAGTATTTTTTCTGACCAAAGAAAGCATATATTATGAACTCTGTTAATGAGTTATTTTCCTGCTATGGTTTCAAGCACCCACAGATTCCTTTAGGAGCATTTCCAACTTTCTCCTCATCTTTGTTAGTCCTTGGCTTCATCTCACCATCTCAACCCTTCCTAAGGATGCTCTTTTGCTGTTCCAAAAGATCTTCCTTTCCTCCTCATGCCCTTCCTACAAACATTGAACTAAGCTTCAAAAGTCATGTTCTGCCTTCTCTGCTCTCACCCAGCCAGCTTATTCTAGTTTTACAAAGGGCCTGGTTCTTTTTTTATTTCAGACAGACAAACAAATAGGTCATGGAGATATGTGCACCGAGGGGAAGAAACAGCTAGTTTCTTTTTTCTTTTCTTCTTGTGAATGAAGGCGGGCTTGTGACTATGTAATCTTCACATCTTCTCACATTGCTTTTCCAGGGCTTCCAAAAAGACGTGTGCAAATGACTCACTGTCAGTTCTATGAAGGAGAGCAGATTGGGAAACAGAATTCCTGAACAGATTGGAACTATGCCCTTCTTATATACCAGGGAGTTAGGGGGAGTTGCTTGGATTCCTTCTTTCTGCACCTGTCTTAATAACTTCTGGATGGTTCTGCCAAAGTCACCTCCATGGCTCCTTACACTCATTGTGTAGGTTCAAATTCTTACCCTAAAGAGAAAAGGCAGGGATTTCAATCAGTGGTGGGATTCAAAAATTTTTACTACTGGTTCTGATGGCGTGGCTTGATGGGTGTGGCGTGACTTGATGGGCATGGCAAGGGAAGGATACCGTAAAATTGCCATTCCCACCCCACTCCAGGGGAAGGTTACTGCAAACTCCCTATTTCCTCCCAATCAGCTGGGACTTGGGAGGCAGAGAATAGATGGGGGCAGGGCCACTCAGAGGTGGTATTTACCAGTTCTCTGAACTACTCAAAATTTCCACTACTGGTTCTCCAGAACTGATCAGAACCTGCTGAATACCACCTCTGATTTCAATGAGTTAATTAGTTTGGGAACAATCAACATCTAAATTTACCTGGGATCTTCACTGTTCCAAATGAAACACAGCTCAGCGCAGCTAAAGAAGTGAATAATCATAAATATCAATAATCCCCTATAGCATCTGAGTAACAGTTGGGCCAGTTTGTGACTTATGGGTCTTAACAAAGCAGACACAACACATTCAGACTGGCAGCAAGAATGGTTCGTGATGCGAATTACAGCCCAATAGCATCTGGAAGCCCATAAATTACACTATTTAGTTAGATTTTATATACAACACTATTTCAAAAGTGAGACCATTATTTCCTCTGAAGCCAAGTAAAGCACATATCATAAAAACAAAATGGCATGCACTACTTTTTTTTGAAGTATGAAGAATAACTGTTACAATCATAAAAGAACATGTATTAAGCTATCTAAAGCTGTGTCAAGAACTTTAATGCCTCTTTGATGAATTAGAGTCTGGCAAAATGTATTCCATGATTACAGGACTGTGATTTAAATGAGTGACTCAAATTTTCCTGATGACAAATGCTTATCACAATTATCACCTACCTAGTTAGAAAAGATGCTCTGAAGCATCACTGGCTAATTGGCTTCTCTAGAAACATAAATTTTGCACAGCTTGTCCCAAAGAGCTGGTATAATGGTCATATTGGCTGAGAGAACATTCAGTATGCCTGGAGGGGATCACAGTATCAAAGGTGTTGGAACTTTAAATTCTGCAGGAATTTGAGATGAAATGTTCATTTAAAAACAAGAAGAGTTTTATTAATTGTTTTACCTACAATAATAAAAGATAATACAACCTAAAGAGAAAAATATAAAGAGACCATAAAAGGTTCAAGAAAGAAAAAAGAAAGAAATGAGTGGTACAATGAAATTTGGAGTATGGCAACAAATAGTCAATTAACAATAGAAATTAAACCTAAAAAATGATGATTAAAGTAAATAATTATAATGAAATATGGGGAGATTTTATAAAATCAGTGTTGGTGCAAGGCAAAGGGAATAAACCTAGTCAGGAATATATGTTGTTTTGGAGGGTATAAGGGAACAATTGGAATATATTGTATATCTAAGAAATATAAGGGGGGAAAGGGTCTCCAGGGGGTGGGGTTACACTGTAATATGTGGTTTTCCCCCATTTTTTGTATTCTGATGTACCATATTTTTGGGAGTATAAGACGCACTGGAGTATAAGACGCACCAAGGTTTTGAAGAAGCAAATTTTAAAAAAAGTTTTTGCACTCTATAAACCACCCAAAAATGGCCCATTTTTCATGAAAATGGGCCCATTTTTCATGAAAATGGGCCCATTTTTCCCCCCAAAAGGGCATGAATAACCTTTAGGCGGCTTGTTACCGGGGGGGAGGCAAAAACAAGCAAAAAACCTGCCCATTTTTTGCTTATTTCTGCCCTCCCCAGCCCCCAGGAGCTCTCTGAAAGCCGCCTAGAAGCTATGCATGGCCATTTTGGTGAAGGGGCAGGGTTTCGGGAGACAAAAAATGCTGTATTCAGTGTATAAGACACACCCAGATTTTCAGCCTTTTTTGAGGGAAAAAGATGCGTCTTATACGCCAAAAAATATGGTATATGTACTGTTTGTACCGTGTTTCCCCGAAAATAAGACAGGGCCTTATTTTCTTTTGACCCCCCAAAATAAGCGCTTGGCCTTATTTTTGGGGAGGTCTTATTATTTTTGAGGTGCAGAAGGCAGCGAGCGTCATCACCTCATGGCTTCTGATGTGTTGCAATATTTTGGGGGATGGCTTATTTTTGGGGGAGGACTTATTTTAGCGCATGCACTCAAAAGCCCGATTGGGCTTATTATCCAGGGAGGTCTTATTTTCAGGGAAACAGGGTATTATTTGTGTTTTAAAAAATTAAAAAACATTTTAAAAAAGGAAAGGAAAAGGAAAGGGAAAATAGAAAGAGAAAAGTGGTAAATACTTGCCTGAAGTAACATCAGGAGACTACTGTAAGCTATAGCCATTTAGTAACGTAATTTACAACAAACAAACAACGAACTTAACTGACAGCTCTTTTATATGCTAGCTGTCAAACTATTAACCAATAGGGAGTCTGCCTTGCTTCGGCGAGCCTGTAGCCACGCCAGAGCCAATGAACAACTTTTGCCACTGAATTGGCATCTCTTTCTTGAGACCTCAGGACGTAGTACTCCTTCCTCCCGGTTTGTACACACATAGTCTCTGAGGTAGGCAGGCTTCCAAGGAATCCTCTCAGAGCACCTTAGTTTTTTCTGTCCCACCGGGGAAGGAGTTTGTTCCTGAATCTTCTCTGATGATGTCCTCTTCTCGGCTGGACCTTCCAGAGACCCTTCCCCTACGGGAGGACAGAGATCAACAGGTAAGGGCTCCTGAGAGAATGAGACGGGTATTGTAGAAGCATTGAATCTGGGTTGAGAGCAGTCTGGGCGGACGATGGTGTCTTCTGTTTGCTGCAGAATGGACAAACAACTAGGTGATGTGGGCCTATCAGGTTGACTTATTGGTGAGTTGCAGCGCCGAAGTTGATCTACATGGCACCACCACTGCCGACCATCATATAACTGGACCCTATAAGAACATGGGCCAATTGTTTGAATTATCTGACCAGGTACCCATTTAGGATTCCCTATGCAATTTCTTGCGAATACTCTTTTCCCCATCACAAAATTATGAGTGTGTGTTGAGTACTCTGGAGCAGCATTTGCGTGATAATGTTGTTATTATTATTATTATTATTATTATTATTATTATTATTATTATTAGCGTTTATATACCGCCCCCTCTCCCGAAAGGGACTCGGGGCGGTGTACAGTCCGTACCAAAATACAACAGATTAAAATGTAGAAATAACTATATAAATACATGTATAAGAGGAGGGTAAAATATGCCAAACTGTACAGCTAATAAATAAATCAATACAAAAGTTTAAAATATCAAGTTAAATTTAAAACAATATCCCTCTAAAAACCAGTAAGAATGTGTATGCCAGGAGGTAAACGTTAAAATTATGCCAAACCAGCCAGTCGGAACAGGTGTGTTTTCAGTTTCTGTCGGAAGGAGCGGAAGTCAGTAGTGGTTCTAATATCGGGGGGGAGGTCATTCCAGAGGGTTGGGCCCATCACAGAGAAGGCCCTACTCCTTGGTGTCGCCCGTTGGCATTGCCTCGTGGACGGCACCAGGAGAAGGCCCTCCCTGTGAGAGCGGATTGGCCGCAGGGATGTATGTGGGAGGATGCGATCCCGCAGGTAACTAGGCCCTATGTCATGGAGCGCTTTAAAGATGGTGATCAGAACCTTGAAACGCACCCGAAAGACCACAGGTAGCCAGTGCAGCTCGCGCAGGAGAGGTGTTACGTGGGAGTACCTAGTACTCCCCATGACTACCCACGCGGCTGCGTTCTGGACTAGCTGCAGTCTTCGGGCGCGTCCCAAGGGAAGCCCCATGTAGAGAGCGTTACAGTAGTCCAGGCGAGACGTCACCAGTGCATGAGTGACTGTGCGTAGGGCATCACGGTCCAGAAGGGGGCGCAATTGGCGCACCAGGCGAACCTGGTGGAACGCCCCCCTTGCCACGGCTGCCACATGATCATCCATTGACAGCCGGGCGTCTAGGAGGACGCCCAAATTGCGCGCCCGTTCCACAGGGGGCAATTGTTCGCCCCCTATGGCCAGTGATGGGATCAACTGGCTGAACCGAGGCGCCGGTAGCCACAGCCACTCAGTCTTGGAGGGGTTGAGTTTGAGTCTGTTGTCCCCCATCCAGACCCCGACGGCTTCCAAACACCGGGACATCACTTCGACAGCCTCTTTGGGGTGGCTTGGGGTTGAGATGTACAACTGAGTATCATCAGCGTACAGATGGTACTCAACCCCAAAACCACGGATGATCTCACCCAGCGGCTTCACGTATGCGGTGAACAGAAGGGGCGAGAGGACCGACCCCTGCGGCAGCCCACAGGAGAGTGGCCTCGGGGTTGACCTCTGCCCCCCAGTCAACACATATTGCATCGGGCCGGAGAGGTAGGAGCCGAACCACCGTAAAACGGTGCCTCCAACTCCCATCCCCTCCAGCCGGCGCAGTAGGATACCATGGTCGATGGTATCAAAAGCCGCTGAGAGGTCTAATAGGACCAGGATAGAGGAGCAACCTCTATCTCTGGCCCTCCAGAGATCATCCACCAACGCGACCAAGGCTGTCTCGGTGCTGTGCCCGGGTCGGAAACCGGACTGGCGTGGGTCTAGATATACGGATTCATCGAGGTGACGTGGAAATTGCTGCGCCACCACATTCTCGACAACCTTCGCTAAAAAGGGGAGGTTGGAGACTGGACGATAATTAGCTAGCACCGTTGGGTCAAGTGAAGGCTTCTTGAGCAGGGGCCTCACCACCGCCTCTTTCAACGCAGTCGGCAAGGAACCCTCGCTCAATGAGGCGTTCACCAGGCCCAGAAGCCAGCCTCGCGTCACCTCCCAGGATGCCAGTACCAACCAGGAGGGGCACGGGTCCATTGAACATGTGGTGGGTCGCAGCCGTCCATGCAACCCGTCTAAATCCTCGGGGGCAACAGAGTCAAACTCCTCCCAGAGTGGACTCACAAGACTCACTGATGTCGGCTCGTCCGGTACACTGAGGGGGGCCCATCCGCTCCGGATCTGAGCGACTTTGTCTTGCAGATATTCCCCAAACTCCTCTGCTCTTCCCTGCAAGGGTGCCTCTCGCGTCTCCTACGACAGGAGAGAGCGGGTCACCCTAAACAGGGCGGCAGGGCGGTTATCCGCAGACGCAATGAGAGCGGCACAATGTCTACGTTTGGCCGCTCTCAATGCCACAAGGTAGGTCCGTAAATAGGCTCTTACCTGTGTTCGGTCAGATTCGGAGCGTGAGGACCTCCACCTGCTCTCTAGACGTCTCCTATGGCGCTTCATCACCCTAAGCTCCTCGGTATACCAGGGAGCCCGGGTGGGTCGTTGCCGTAGGAGAGGTCGCAGAGGCGCAACCCGGTCCAAGGCCCCCGCCGTCACCCTATTCCAGGCGTCGACTAGGTCCTCCGACCGAGCGCGGGTCAGGGCTACAGGTAAAGGCCCAAGCTCCGTCTGGAACCTGTCCGGTTCCATCAAGTGCTTGGGGCGGTACCAGCTTGAACAAACTGGCCCCGCCTCCTCGCGGTGGAGGGTAGCGCCAGGGAAGTCCAGCCGGAGACATGAGTGATCTGACCATGACAGGGGCGTAATCTCTAAATCCCCTATTCCCAGATCACTCGTCCACTGCTCAGATACAAAGATAAGGTCCAGTGTGTGGCCGCCTTCGTGTGTGGGGCCCTGAATTAGTTGGGTCAGGCCCATGGCTGTCATGGAAGCCATGAACTCCCGAGCCACCTCGGACGCTGCTCCCGTCGACGGCAGGTTGAAATCCCCCATAACCAGAAGTTTGGGTATCTCAACCGCCGTCTCCGAGACCAGCTCAAGGAGCTCGGGCAGGGCCGCTGACGTATAGCGAGGAGCCAAGTATACAATCAGCAGACCCCACTGCCTCCCTGGGCCCCATTTCATACCCAGCGACTCACACCCGGGTATCTGAGGAACAGTGAACTCCCTCGGCTCCAGACAATCCCGTATAACTACCGCCACCCCACCACCCTTACCCAGGGCCCGAGGCTGATGGAATGCACGGAAACCCGGTGGGCACATTTCCACGAGGGGTAAACCCCCCTCGTGACCCAACCAGGTCTCCGTTATCCCTGCAAGGTCCAGCTCCCCCTCCGAGATCAGCTCGTTAATGAGGGGGGCCTTGTTGGTCACAGACCTTGCATTGCAGAGCATCAGCCTCAGGCCCTGGCTCTGTAGTTCCCGACCACCTAGGCTGCGGGGGTTGGTACAAACGACCGGGCGTAGCCAGCAGCCCCGGTCTCCCAACCGACCTTGCGATCTTTTCTTGTCCATAATGTGGGTGTAAATGGTCCAGAATGGTGTGAAGACGCTGTACCATCAATAATTCAGCTGGACTTTTACCAGTTGAAGGGCATGGTGTGGAATGCTGGGCGAATAAATATAGATTTTCTGTCCCCAAGGACCTGGACCCATATGTTGTAAAGCGTCTTTAGCGGAGCGGACTGCCTGTTCTGCTCTACCATTGCTGGGTGGGTGATAAGGAGCTACCAATGGGTGTGTTATGCCTAGTCCTGCTAGAAAAGCTTGGAACACCGCAGAAGTGAATTGAGAACCATTATCGGACAATAATGTGTCCGGTAGTCCGTGAGTGGAAAATAGTCTTGCAATTCTTTAATAGTGGCCTCAGATGTAGTGGTATTCATGGAGGCAATTTCCACCCACCTTGAAAATGCATCTACTACAATCATAAAAGTATGCCCCTGCACTGGCCCTGCGAAATCTATATGAATTCTTGCCCATGGTCCTTGTAGTAACTCCCAGACCCTAGGAGGAGCAGCTGAGGGATTAGGCCATGATGCTTGGCAAGGAGAGCATTTGGCCACCCAATTGGCGATTTCTGCATCCAGTTTGGGCCACCACACATCGCTATGGCCTAAAGCTTTCATTCTAGCTATGCCCGGATGACCTACATGGAGGCATTGTAAGATTTGTATCAGTAAAGTTGGGGAAACTACTACTCTATTCCCCCATAAAAGACAGCCTTTTACCTCTGAAAGTTCCAGCCACCTCTTACTGTATGGCAAGAACTGTTCTGAAACCTCAAGGCCAACCCCTACTGACCCAGTCAAGTACTTGAGATAGAATAGGATCAGTTTTAGAATGGCCTACAATATCAGGCAGAGAGCAGTAATTCCAGATCCTCTATCAGTACTTTTGTACTGATGATGCTGGAGCCAGATCTTGAGCCTCCTGAGGCAAAGGGCAGCAACTTAAGTCCCATGTGTTTCCCTGATCTATATTCCAACTGATAACTGTATGCCGCGAGGAATTCAGTCCATCGCAACATACGAGATGATAGGATTGTAGGAGTTGGCTTATTTCCTGCAAGTATGCCAAGTAAGGGTTTATGGTCCGTTTGCAGCACAAAAGAACGACCATACAGATAGTGGTGGAATCTTTTGATTCCAGCCACCGCTGCCAGTGCCTCCTTGTCCAAATGGCTGTAATTCCTTTCAGCCTTGGACAAGGAACGGGAGAAATATGCCACTGGAGCTTCACTGCCGTTTGGGCAGCGATGGCTGAGTACAGCCCCTATGCCATAAGGTGAAGCAACAGTCACTAATATTAGAGGTAAGGCTTCAGTGTATTGCATGAGAACAGGGGATGACGTCAGGAGCAATTTGACAGCCATGAACGTTTGTTCCTCGTGGCTGCCCCATTTCCAATTCGCTGACGCGTTCAGAAGATGATGTAAAGGTTCCGCTATGGAAGCCTTATGGGGTAAGAACATAGCATAAAATTTAATACATCCAAGAAAGCTTGCAACTCCATCTTGTTGTTTGGAGCCGGAGGTTTTTTTATAGCTTCTACTTTGGATGGGGCCGGGTGAATACCTCAGGCGTCAATATGAAATCCGAGGAAATCCACCGATTCCACACCAATATGGCACTTAGTTTTCTTTAATTTCAGACCTGCTTTTCGGAAACGTAGGAAAACTGCTCTTAGTTTAGTGAGTAGTTCCTCCTGACTCTGTGCTGCGATCAACACATTGTCAGCTGCTCCATGATGCTCTGGAAAATGCCGGGAGCCACGCAGACTCCAAATTGGAGTCTATGGCAACGGAACGCTCCGCGATGAGTAACGATAGATTGGGTGTCTGCTGTTGCATCATCTATAGGTAATTGCTGATAAGCTTGAGCTAGGTCAAGCTTAGCAAAGAGGCATCCACGACCCAACGAGTGCAACAGGTGTTGCACTACAGGTACTGGATAGGGGTGTGCTTGCAATCCTTTATTAATTGTTGATTTATAATCAGCGCAGATCCTTATGGATCCATCTGATTTAATTGGTATGACAATAGGGGTCTCCCACTTCACATAATCTACTGGTTCTAATATCCCTTGCCTAATTAACTTATCTAGCTCTGCATCCACTTTTTCCTGTAGCGCAAAAGGGACACGCCTAGCTTTAAGTCTAGTTGGTGCTACATTGGGGTCTAAATTAAAAGAAATTGGTGAACCATTATATTTACCCATCTCATTGCTAAATGCATCTTCGAACTCCCGTGTCAGATCTTCAAAACCGGCAGCAATTTCAGTAGAATGAATTCCTGAAATAGAAAACCCCAATGCCTCAAACCAATCTAATCCCAATAATGAAGCCAGCGGCCCCTCCACAACTATTAATGGCAGCGTGCCCTAAATTTGCCATGCTCAACTTGAAATTACCCGCTTTCCACAATTGGAATAGCCCTTTTTTGATAATTTTTTAAAAACGCAGCTAGTTGGGAACAAATCTGCTTTAGAAAGTGTGGACAGGATTCTTTTGAGGCTGCCCCAGGAAATAATGGATCTCGCCGACCCCGTGTAGATCTCCATTTTACATGGAGATCCCTCAATTAATACTGTAGTGAACATCTTCTGGCTGCCGCCTTTCCCTTCGGAAGCTGTGTTGAACAGTTTCTTCGTCATCGCTGTCAGGGTCGATGGCGTTGCAGGTCTTCTTAGCCCAGGCTGATCATCTTTGCACTGGCCTATTCACAGGACGTCTAATGTCTGTTGCAGGCAGGTTGGCATGGCACATGTAGGCGAGATGACCGGTCTTACCACAATGCCGGCAGGTGGCTGATTTGAATCGGCAATTCAACCGCAGATGGTTCCCTCCACAACTCAAGCAGCTTGCCTGAGATGCATTCGAGGTTGGCTTCCATCTGCCGTTCACTGATAACTTGAGGCATGCCACTTCATCACCTGTTTCCTGCTCCTCCTCCTCCTCATCTGATTGCTGATTAACTCGGCCGTTGCCAAGGACGGAATGTGGGTGGCTTGACATTTTTGAATTACAGCTGTGGACTGGGGGGCCTGCTCAGCTGCTCGAGCTTCATCTAAGGCAATGCCCAAGGTTAGCTCTGTTTTAGCTAGCAGGCGGCGCTGAAGCCTTAAATCCCTGCTGCCATAAATCAGTTGCTCTAGTAAAGCCTCATCGAGATCTGGGAACTGGCAATAAATAGCAGATTGTCTAAGAGCTACCATGAATTGGTCTCATTTTCCTTTTGTACACACCGGCAAAATGCGAACCGTCTAGTGAAACGGGATGGTGCCGGTGCGTAATGTCCTTTGAGCTTGGCCAATAGAACTTCCCAAGTCACTGCATATACGGAGGCAGGTGCTGCCAATGCCCGGGCCATTGAGAACATCTCAGGCCTGCATAGACTTAAAAAATAACCCCTCTTTCTTTCTGTGGTTATTCCTGTCAGATCATGGGCAATGAGAAAACAGTCAAAACATTGAATAAACACCTCCCAGGACTCCCTCTCGGGCAAAGGGAGGTATGGCCATCATTTTGCGGATCGTTATCAGATGTTATTTCTGTTAATTAGCGGTTACTCTCAGGATCCCACTCCTTCGTCGCCAGTGGTAAATAATCACCTGAAGTAACACCAGGAGACTACTGTAAGCTATAGCCATTTATTAACGTAACTGACAACGAACAACCAACGAACTTAACTGACAGCTCTTTTATATGCTAGCTGTCAAACTATTAACCAATAAGGAATCTGCCTTGTTTCGGTGAACCTGCAGCCCACTGGAGCCAATGAACAACTTTTTGATTGGCATCTCTTTCTTGAGACCTCAGGACGTAGCAAAAAGCAAAGGAAAAAACCTACTTTCTACCTTCATTTTGACAAATACCAACTATTTAACTATTTCTTCACCTCCTCTTAATTAATAGACATTGAGATGATAAGCTCCTGAAGCTAAGCAGAGCAAAAAGGAAAATTATATTCATAACATCATTTTTCTTGGATGCTGGGTCTGTCCCAGGTGTCAGTCAGAATAAAAGAAACTCACAGTATTTCAAGCAAAAACTCAATTTATTAAGAATACATGAGAAGAGAAAAGCCTTGCTTCTGCCTCAGCGCATCCTGAAATGTGAGAAGCGCAAGAGTGAGAAGGAGACAAAATTCCTGTCTCTTAAACACAGAGGCTCATTTAACTAACCATAGGCCTGCTGAGAAAACAGCACAGTGTGTGAAAACCCTTCTCCTTATCTATCATTTTCCGTTTTCCTGAGTTATGGAAAGGAGATGATTCGGTCTCCTCAACATTCAGAAAATCAGTACATCCAGACAATAAAGAGACGGTAGTAGTGCATGTTGAGCAATCTGCAGGAGGTATGAAAACAATCTGCTCCTCTTTATTTGAAATGTAAATAATACTGCACTGAAATGTGTCTTTCTGTTTCTTTGCTTGCTATTTGCACCTGGTTCTCAGAATGTCTTAAAATTTCCTTTGGCGGTGTTTTTAAGCTTATTTTTTTTGCCGCATGCTGACAAATTAAAGGTAAAGGTTTCCCTTGTACGTATGTGCTAGTCGTTCCTGACTCTAGGTGGCAGTGCTCATCTCCTTACAAAGCTGAAGAGCCAGGGCTGTCTAAAGAAATCTCCATGGCAGGCATGACTAAACACCAAAGGCGCACAGAACGCTGTTACCTAATCCTGACAGATTAGAGGTAGGCAAAACTGACTGACCCAAGGTCACCAAGTTCTTGATATATTTGAATCTAGCCATCATCGTTTACTCTTCTGAAGTGATAGGAATTCAGGTTTAATCTTGCCTGGAATATCAAGTAGCTTCATCAAAACAAAGAGCTCTGTTGATGCAGTTGTTTTCAGTCAGAGTCTTCACCACAGTTTTCTGAAACCTCACTGGCTAGCTTGGCTCCTGATTTCACAACAGCTGTTTCCAGATTTCTTCCACAATAGACTTCATTGGGATTCATGAGTGCCTGCTATAGGTGTAATTGATTTCTAATGGCTATTACTCCCCTCACTCTAAGAGACAGAGAATTCAGGTAAGAGTTTTAGTTTGTCCCTGGTAAGAAATGCATGCAACTTGTCTACAATGATTATGGAAGTGAAAATAACTCACTTCCAAAACAATCCATGCTATGCGGATTCTGCCCAAAAGTTGTATTTTGACACCTCTATGGACTCAGTCTTCCAGTGAAGACCTCCCATGTAGGGATCGTAGAGCCTTAGAATGCTTGTCAGTTAATGTAATATTCTAGGAGAACATGCAGAGTATTTCCAACGTTCATCTAGGAAGCTGCAAGATCTGTGAATGCCTTCTTCCATTCCACGTCTCTGAATAGAAATCGTGGAAACCTGGAAGGCTCAGAGATTTACTGTAGATAGTTCACCTAGGGAATATTTCCAAAAAATATTTCCCCAATGGTTTCACATTTGTTTTTATGATATCCCTTTGGAATTATCCTTCCTGTTTGAGGGTTGACTTTGAAAATCTGTGATACTGAAACACTTTTGTTTTGTTAAGTTTATTTTGCAACTTTCCCAAAAGTTTGATCCTTATCCAACTAGAAAAGGGACAAATGGATGGTGGGAAGGTGAGAAACAATGTGTGTGGAGAAAGCAGGCATTTACTTGAGTTCTTAGCTCTTTCCTTGCTCTTAAATCTTTTAAGCTGAATATTACCTAATGGTACATAATTTCTCTCAGTAGGCCTGAACCAAGAAAATTTTTGAATGTTCTAGGATAATCACTTCCAACAGCAAGAGTTGAGTACTTAACATTATTAAAATCAAATTATAGAGGATTTTATAGCTAACAGCACCTTGAACAACAAAGTGCTATTGCAATTCCTAAAACAGTATAATTTTGGTTTGTACAGAAGTCAAGACTATAGATGTTAACCATATAATTGTCAGACTGGAACAGAAGGTTTTGCTTGTTCAGAAATAGGACAGTCTAAATGTTTAGTAATATAAGTGTATGATTTTTGTCCTTTCCACAGTTATCAGTTTTATTATGTGATATAAAAATTAGATTTGGGATGAAAACATGCCAATAGCATTCTTTTATCTTAACAATGGTCAAGGAAATTAATATTGCATGGGTTTTATTATTTTTAACAATACTTCTTTTTGTAACTTTTCTTTTACAGTATAGAAGTGTCAATCCTTACTTCTCTTATGCTTTCCTATTATATGGAAAACATTTTTTTTTTGCGAAACAGAGACTCTTTTGCGCATGAAATAATTTTGATAAAGGTTAGATCTATAGGTAAAGATGAAAGTGATGGACTGGAATGGAAGTATAAGAATTCCATCTGTTTGTAAAAAAAATATTTATGGATTAGTGGCAAGGAACAGTCTGACAAATTAAATGACAGGAAACCACAAGAAAAAAATAACACTGTAACATTTGAGATGCAGAAGTCGTTTATACCAGATTTATAAGATGGAACTGTATCATTACTTTGACTGATGGATGATACCAAAGAGAGATAATTGTTTAACTATATGAAACAGTTACAGACCACAAACTTTTAACACACAAAAAGGGGAAAGCCTACAAATTAGATTAGAATTTGTATGTCTCATTTGATATGAAGGGCCACCATACATCACAAACTTCAGGAGAAAAATATAGACGTTCTAATAGAAGAGACCTTTTAAAGAGCCCTTTATGGAGCAGCTATTATAATAGCGGCTATACTGCAGAACAGTGCACTTTGGAATAAAATGTTCTCAGGTGAGAAGAAATATGTAAAGGTAAGTAACCTTTACATCCTTTTCAAAGCATAAAAATACAAAATTGATGCTGCATGTAAAAACGAAAGAAGGAAGACTTCTCAAAAGCTACATGCTCAAAAAATCGCAAAGCCAGCATGACCAGAAGTGTACAGTATGTTAACCTTCTTCTCTTGTTATACAAGATAGAAAAGTTGGGGAATTTTCTGTAAAGGTGGAGAAAGCAAAACCCTGCAATTCAAAGCAGAAGCTTTGAAGTGGTAGTCTGGAAATTTGTATCCACCTCACAGAGATCCATAATTTATAGAGGTTGGAATATGAGGTAACAGCCCTATAAATATGTATGACTTAGATATATTATCCTCCTCGGATATAAGGTTGCATTGTTTCTAAAAATATACCATACTTTTGGACTATAAACCCGAGTATAAGATGCACCATGATTTTGAAGAGGTAAATTTTTTTAAAAAAAGTTTTTGCACTCTGCAGACCTGCTAAACCCTCTCCACGCCTTGTCTTTTGCAAAAAAAAAAAAAGGCATGCCTTGCTTTGGAAGGATTGTAGAGTGCTCCTGGGGACTGGGGGGGGAGGCAAAAATGAGCAAAAAGTGGGCACTTTGCAAGCCTCCCAAACCTTCTGCATGTCCATTTTTGCAAAAGAGGTGGGGTTTCGGTAGGCCAAAAATGCTGTATTCAGTGTATAAGACGCACCCAGATTTTCACTCTCCTTTTTGGGGGGGAAAGGTGCATCTTATACTCCAAAAAATACGGTAGTTTACCTTCTCTGCACTTAACAAAGAAAAAAAAGCTCCACGTTTTTGAGATAGCCTATTTAAATACAGATAGTCCTCAACTTACAACAGTTCATTTAGTGACCATTCAAAGTCATGATGGCACCGAAAATAATGACATGATCATTTTTTACACTTATGACCATAGCAGCATCCCCATGGTCATGTGATCAAAATTCAGACGCTTGGCAACCGTCTCACATTTATCACCGTTGCAGTGTCTCAGGATCATATGATCACTTTTTTCAATCTTTGCCTTCTGACAAGTCAAGTCAAAGGGGAAGTCAGATTCAATTAACAACCGTGTTACTCACTTCACAGCTACAGTGTGAAAACTGCACAACTATAGCAAGAAAAGTTGTAAATGGGGCAAAACTCATTTAGCAACTGTCTTCGCTTAGCAACAGAAATGTTGGCCTCAATACTTTTGCAAAAATGGCTTTATTCAAGTTTGCTTAGGATAGAATTATTGCCTCTTTTAAAAATACAGAGCTATGCATCACAGTGGGGAGATAGGCCTCCATGTTTGCCCAAATCCACTAGCTTTTTAACTGAATTGGCGACCTCTGGGAGCAGGCACAAGTCTTTCTCATGCAGGATGTTACTGTTGGATGCAAGAAAACAACAAGGACTTGTCTAGGCAATTGCCAGGAGCCAGGACTAATTGGAAAACACACAAACACAAACACACAAAATCCTGCTCACCACTTTTATCATCTTTTTTAAGCTGCATGTTAGGACGTTACCAAACTCAACGATCCCACAGTGCCAAGAATTGGTATCTTATTCTTAAATCCATACAGGAAGAGCCCTGCTGGATCTCACCAAGGCCAGTATTTTGTTCCTATAGTAACAAGCAGATGTCAATGAGAAGTACGCAAGGAAGTTATAAGAGCAATTCGTTATCACCATAATATGCTAGAAAACTGCCTCCATTATTAGAGGCAATATATCAACATGATATAAAAATTATAAATAGCCTTATCCTCCAAGAAACTTTCTACCATATATATTCACAAATAAGCTGAGAATATTTAAGTGCCAAAAGCACACACACACACGCAAACACACACACACACTCAGAAGGGGAAGGGGAGAGAGGGAGGGAGGGAGAAATGAATTTGGTTTATCTGTGGATGGGCTTATCCATGATTAGGTTTTTTGTCTGTAGAGATTCTCAGTCATCCAGGTCATGACATTTCCCTTCTCAACCAAGAAGCTTCTTCATTCCTCACTATCCTTTCAGAGCTGAAGAAGCTTCCTGGATGAGAAGCAAAATGACTCCAAAAGAAAAAAACAAGAGAGTCAACTTGCCTCCTGAAAAAGCACCTTTAGGTTTGCCCCATAGCTTCTTGGTATCCTGTGTATATTCATGAATAAGTCCATCCATAGATCAGCTGATCCTTTAGTGAACTCTGAATATATATTTCTAAAGGATTGATACAATGGTTGTTGCAGGGGTAAAATGCTACCGATTTGGGCCAACAATCAACTGTGTGACAATCAGCTGTGCCGCACGACTTATATTTGCTAGAAAGCAGGATTAGTATACAACTGTTTGCAATGCTTTTGCTAAGAGCCATAGGAATTTACTTAATTATCGAGGCCATGGCTTCCAGCTTCATTACAGTCTTTGTTGAGACTATACTGTAGCTAGAGAGGCAGATATGCTTGATTACCTTTTCTGCTTATATGCTTACATGCACAGATCCCAAGAGTCCTTACTATGAAATAAGGCTTTCTTCAAGCTCAAGGAGTTGCAGTATTTTTCGGAGTATAAGATACACCAGAGTATAAGATGCACCAAGATTTTGAAGAAGTAAATTAAAAAAAAGTTTTTGCATTCTGCAGGCCTCCCAAACCCTCTGCATGCTTCATTTTTTTCGTGAAAAATGGGACATGCAGAGGGTTTGGGAGGCCTGCAAAGGGCTCCTAGGGGCTCAGAGGGCAAAAACAAGCAAAAAATAGTCCAGTTTTCACTCATTTTTGCCGTCCCCAGCCACCAGGAGCACTTTGCAGGCCTCCCAAACCCTCTGCATGTCCATGTTTGCAAAGGGGGTGGGGTTTCAGGAGGCCAAAAATGCTGTATTTAGTGTATAAGACTCATCCAGATTTTCACCCTCTTTTTGGGGGGAAAAGGGTGCATCTTATACTCTGAAAAATACGGTACTTGTCAGGTAAGTAGAATAAAGTTACATTAATCACCACATATTTGGCATGGGGAAATTCAACTCAATCCTTTTTAACATTTCTGGTTTTAAAACAGATTAAAAATGAAAGATTTTAAAGGGGAATGATTGATTATGTGCCATCAAGTCATTTCCAACTCCTAGCAACAAGATAGATAGCTTTTCTCCATGGCAATGTATCTTCAATCTGTTCTTGTAAATCTTTTAAATCTCCTAATGGTTCACTCATCACCACTGTAACTGAGGCAATCCAACTTATTGGTGGTCATCCTCTTTTTCTATTTTCTTTCATCTTTCCCAGTATTGGATCCTTTTCCAGAGAGGTAGGCTGAAGTAGGTTAATTTGAGCCTGGTAATATGTGCCACATGTGAGCATACTCTGGGTAAATTTGTTTAATGATCCATTGATTCATTTATTTTTAACTGCCCATGGTTTTCTCAGGACAGAGTCTTCTCCAATGCCTAAAAGCTTAAAAGAATCAATACTAAGTTAATAAACCTCTTAGATTTTCTTCAATTTCTGCCCCCCCTTTTTTTGTTTCGTTGAAATAAAAATGTGCCTTTTTTTGTTTGCCATTTTCATGTTGCTAGCTGCATCAGTGAATGTACCACTAAGAGTAGAAGCAGGGATAATTATGAGGGCAACAATGATCATAATGCCATAACAATAATAATTCTATTCAGGATGGAACGTGCAGGATTAGTAATTAGAACTCATCATCCTGTCAAATTGTAGAACAATTGCAAAGTGCAACATCAAGAATAATTTTATTGATTACAATACTACTCAGAGTTGCTACACACTCACAGCTATTGTTTTCTACAAGCTGAGGTTGACTTGAGCTGCTCACACATAAATGCCATTTGTAGGTTGTATCAACAAATATATGAACATATTGCTATCACTGAGGTCTTTCAGAACAAGAAAAATAAATGGAGAATGTGGTGCATGTGGGTGTCGGTGTTGGTTGGTGTGCATGTAGGTGTATACATACACTCGCATGCATGCACGCCTAACTATATGGTATGAAACAAAAAGAGTAATTCCAGCATATTTTGCCGGATTCATTTGCCGGTGAACAAGATACCTGTACACTCTGCATATTTATCAGCCTTCTGTATTCGTCCACTCACTGGCAACAAATAGGATTTCTTGTTAAGAAGGCAGCTTCAGAAGTTAAAGGAATAAATTAGCTCCACCATCAAACCTATTGAGCAATTTGCAGACTTCTAATAAATAAATTAGGACTTGGGGGTTGTTAATTTATTTTCATGAATAAATCGACTCTGTGTCAATGTCACAATTCATTCTCTCTATCCAGGCAGGTGAGGGCTGGAAAGCTGAGCAAAAATACTTAAGCCCAAATGTTGTGCATCTTGGGATGCATCTTGATTAGTGATAAAAATGCAAATATATGCCACTTTTCATATCTGACTCAGTGCTGGTGGGATTGCGGAGAAAGCCTGGCACTAGTGTTTTCAACCATGAGCATTATCTATTCACTATTTTAATATATGCTCTGCTTCAAAGGTCTTCCAAGAAAGTCCTCATGGGCAGAAAACAGTAGGTGAGCACTGAGCATAATGAGCTATTTGGTGACAAACACACAATTCTCACTACGTTATTTTCTGCCATTTGGGATGGATGAGAATCTTCCTCTCCATGTAAGAAAAGCAATAGTAGGGAGAGGATGTTGAAACATAAATACTGGTAGAAGAGCATATTAAACATGCCCTACATTGCAAGGAATAGAGAAGGAAGAGAAAGCCCAAACATGTTTGTAATTTAAAAAAAAAGATTTGGTCTCTGATGACATTTTTGACTAAGAAGCTTCCATTTTAACTTAACCTTGTTTGCAGAGAATTCTATTTACATTCATGGAGTCAGAGGGACAATGGAAGTGCTTCATTAATGAAAATCAATAAGACTAAGAGTCTTAACTGTAAAACAGACTATCTACAACTCCCTGCACATCTGTTTAATTCATTTTATTTTTCTCACTATTGGCATTTTTAATGTTGAAATTATTGTGTAGACTTGTAAAGTAATTATTTCAAAGTTATACAGTATATCTCCAGTTGTTTCTATGGGGACACTTTCCTCTATGTGACTACGAGCAAAAACAATGACTGAAGCATTGTTTGCAATGCACATATGTGCATGGACACAAATCCAGACACATCTACCTTCTGAATTAAAAGACCCTCAAAATACCACAGTTGCAGAAAATTTAACAGGAACACCTGACCACTTTTTTTAAAAAAATAATGATTCGTAAGATATAAAGGGATGTGTTGGCTCAGTGGCTAAGACACTGAGCTTGTCAATCGCAAGGTCGGCAGTTCTGTAGTTCAAATCCCTAGTGCTGCATAATGGGATGAGCTTCCGTTACTTCTCCCAGCTTCTGCCAACCTAGCAATTCGAAAGAATGTAAGTAGAAAAATAGGAGCCACCTTTGGTAGGAATGTAACAGTGTTCCGTGCACCTTTGGAGTTTAGTCATGTCGGCCACAGTGCTGGCTCTTCTGACAGCGCTGGCTCTTCGGTTTTGAAATGGAGATGAGCACTGCCCCCTAGAGTCAGGAATGACTAGCACATATGTGCAAGGGGACCTTTACCTTTAAGATCTAAAGACTTGCTACCTTCATTCAGCCTTCTCAAAGCACAAGTATTGCAGATATGCTCATCTAACAAAATGGAGGAAAAGAGACTAGCAAAAATTGTCAGGAAAGAAAATAAACAGAGAAAAGGAACATGTTGTGCCAGGTGCCTGAGTTGATTAATGATTTTCCTTCCAGGTTAAAAGAAGTATTGTAGAAAAAGTTAATAGCCATGAAATCATGCTCAGCTGTCTTAATTTCACTGAATAAGGTGTCTGAATCACCCTAGGAAGCTCTCAATATTTTATTTCTTAATATTACCAACTAAGCAGAGGTCATGGCTGCGGTTCACTAATGGCACCTACCTTTGCCACACTAAGGACCCCAAACTCCCATTAGCCTCTTTCCATACCATTACACTGCCCATTCCATTACAGGAGTGAGTTGTATAACCATTGGGCCAATTTAGGAAATCAGAAAACCAGGTAGCGCTTATTTCAGCGCTCTTCAATTTAAGCTATCCCCAGATAGATTGCTGAGAAGTTCTGGGAGTTGAAATACATACATCTTAAAATTAGCAACCATGAGAAACACTTCTCTGTTTGAAAGGCTTTGATAAGTGTTTTCTGTCTGAAGGCATATAATATTTGAAGGACTATTGCAATTATGTCAGTGGTGAGTTGCAGGCGGTACGCCCCAGGTACCGTTTCAGTATGGTGCTCCGGAGGACCCACCCACCTGCCCGCCATCCTAAACCTGTATTTGAACTCTTCGGCAGTTCCGCGTATGCTCATGATGCATACGGAGCCTGTGTGATGCTCTGCCAAGCAGCTGGGGCATCGCGGAGGCATCGCTGGAGGGTAGGATGCATGCACGCACTGCACACGTTCATGTAGTGGATGCCGGGCCCCATTGCACCATATCAGTTGCACCGGGATCCTGAATCATGTCCACATTAAAAAAGGAACTTTCATCTCGAAGTTGGCAGGGCAAGATGGCATACTTCCGTTGTCTTCATGAAAGCTGAACTTGACTCCACCTTTTAACTTCAGGCTTCCGGTCTTTGTCTCCGTGTTATTTGGATACTCCTCTTGTGGATTGTTTGCTTTTGAACTTTCTGGAGTGAAAAACATCTGTTCCCTGCCAGGGTGATAGAGAGTTCCCTTCTGCCTGGTCTTTCTACCCCCCCGAACTCCCTTGGCTGCTCTACCACTCTGACTGATTCTTCTCTATACTGTCTGGACTCTTTATTACTAACAATGACATCTAAAAGACCACCTCCTGGAAAGTCCGGCTTTGCTGCCTCTGCCCCGACATCTGCAACCTCAAGTCCGAGCATGCAATCAACATTGACAGCTTTTAAACAAGTTAAAACTACGGACTTGAAGTTTCAACAAATGTTTCAACAAATTCTACAGGGACAAGAGGAAATTAAGAAACAGCTGAAGGAGATGAAAGAAGAAATTAGAGGAAACCAGGAAAAAATTGATAAGAACTCACAGAGATTGGATCACTTGGAGCAGGGGGCAGCTGAGATGAGGGGGGGGGTGGAAGGCGTGCAAAGGGGAAACAAAGAGCTTGACACCCAACAAATGAAAATAGAGTTTGAGAGAATGTCCTTTTATCTTAGATTTCAGAATGTGATGGAGACAGATGATGAAAACATTAGGGACATCATGACAACCATCTTGGCTGAGTATATCCAGAAAGAAAAACAACAGATGGGGTGGGAAATAGACCTGGTTTATAGAGTGAACTCCACATATGCTAGAACACACAATGTCCCCAGGGAGGTGCACATTAAATTTCTTAGGAAAAACACAAGAGATGAAATTCTGAATACACAAAGGGGACAAGCCCTGATATACAAAGATAAGGAGATAACCATACTGAAACAGATCCCCAAGAAAGTGAGGGAGAAAAGAAAATACTATTCGCAATTGGCGAATAAATTATACCAGAAGGGGGTGTGGTTTCGTTGGTTGCTGCCTGAAGGTATGTTAATATTCTGGGAGGAGACAAGGGTCAGAATTAACACACCCATAGAGGCGCAGGCCTTTATGGAAAAAAATAAATTACTCCTAGAAAAACCAGAAGACATCCCAGTAGATACACAAGACATGGGAGGGGCCGGAGCACTGCCAACGGGGGGAGATGGGGCGACATCAAGAAAGCTCAGATCACACAAATAAGTAAGAAAATCCACAGGATACAAATTGATTGAAATTATTTTTGAATTTATCACACTGACTATATGTTATATTATGTAATATTTGAATGCTATGCAAATGTACACCATGAGTCTGGAGGGGGCGTATACCTACCGCAGTTTGCGGCTGCCACAATTTGTAACCTTCCCCATACCTTTTCCTTTTGCAAAACATCCAAAAACCAATAAAACTTTGTTTAAAAAAAAAAGGAACTTTCAGAAAGGGAGATGGTCACCAACAATCCTGGGACAGGAGACTAAGTGAGTACAGTATCCAATTTCTGTTTTCCCTATTTGGATAGATGTACTATATTTCTATTATGCATATATAAAGGGGATAGATGCAACGATGTTAATGCAAATTACTGTACTGGTTTTTGACTACACTGCATAGGAGGCCACCTGCTATCACACTAATCCATAATCTTTGCCTTCAGCTTTATGTCACACTGTCAACTTTAATTCCAATTAAAAGGGGAAAAGGGAATATGCTTTGATAACCGGATAACACATTCAGATAATGAGTTCTTTTAATCTTGGAGACATAATCAAACCATTGTGAAGAGTATGTTGTATTTTGGCATACAGTATTCATTGTGCAGTTATCTGTAAATAAATGTCTTTTTTCCATTTCTTCTCCAGGGTGAATAGATGCAAACTGGTCTTGTGTGGAGAACCCAGTAATTATTAAGCAGATTAACCCAATAATTATTAAGTAGATTAAGCATATTACATATGCTTAATCTACATGGGAAATCATGATCCAGCTGATACTGCATGTAAAGAGAATGAAAACCATAGATGATCATGGGAACTAAAATTTGACCCAGGTTAGAAAGATGCCAGTAAAGCATCTTTACTTCAAAAAGTGCTCCATCACTGGAGGTTTTTAAGAAGACATTGGACAGTCAATTGTCTGAGATTGTATAGGTTCTCCTGCTTGAGCAGGGGGTTGGACTATAAGACCTCCAAGACCCCTTCCAGATTTCTATTCTGTTCTGTTCTCTTCTATTCTATTCTATCCTGGGAAAGAGTGGATTGAAATGGCACCAATTAAAGTTTCCCATTATCCTAAATCTCTCCCTGGATTAGTTCTATAGTTTTAAACGTGCTTTTGAGTCATGCACATGTCCATGGAGGGCATACTTGAAGCATGCCCATGCAACTGGATAACTCCATGCCCATTCCATTCCCACCTACATTTCCAAGAAAAAGCCTTCTTAAATATATATATGTCACCTGGAACAGCTTATTCTTTTTTTAAAAGAAGCTATGCACAAGTTATAGTCAATTTTCCATTGAGGGTAAAGAAGTAATCAGGCAATGCATATTTACTAAGCTGTGACTTCCACAGAAAGGAGTGAATAGCCATCAGGCCTTGGAACTACAAAGGGACCAGTGAGATGGTGAGGTGGCTCCATTATTATTAACATCTGTTCTAATCCTAATATCTGTTCTCAGCCTTGTTAAAAAGTTTTTATAATATTAGTTTTATATATTATTTTTCTCTCGGTTGTATGCCTCCCAGTGTCACAAACCAACTGTGAGGTGCAAATCAGGTAACAAGGCAGTTCAAATAAATACAGGTTATTGCTTGCTAACTCTCTCTCCGAGAATCTGAACTAGTAACGATCAAAGCAAACTGGCGGTAGATGACAGTCAATGGAATTCAAGGTGGGCCAGACTTAGATCTCTTGTGGGTGGAAAGGGACTCAAGACTGATGTCGCACCTGACTCCTCTCTCTGTCTCAGCCTTATCTTCTCCTACATCCGTGATGGAGAACCTATGGCACGCATGCCCAAAGTGGCACATGGAACCATGTCACCTGGCATGCACGGTGTTGCCTGTTCCTCTTCTAGGTTTCTGGTGTGGATGCGCGTGCAGTGATCAGTTAGCCTTCGTGCATGCAGCAGTGCCAGAAACTGGAAGAGCTGGTCTTCCATTTTCTAGCATGAGCAGAAAATCAGGGTGCTGGTTAGCTGATCATTGTGCACGCATGCACACCAGTAACTGAAAGACTAGTTGGCCGGTGCACATGTGCAGGCCAGAAATCAGGAGTTCGTTTTCTGGCATATGCATGCCCCCTGGGCAGCTCCTCTTCCGGGTTGCAGCCCTGATGAGCACGCGAGCGTGAAGCAAGCGCATGCACTCTCCCTTTTCAGTGCCTAAAAGGTTTGTCATCACTGTCCTATATCCACAAACAAATAAAGAATGAATCGTCCTAAGCTTCAGAAGACCCAACTACAGACTTCCTTCTTTCTGTCTTTGGTTCAGTTGAAAAGGTTGGGAATTTGCGGCCCTCCAAATATTAATCTCATCTTCCTTAACTACTGAGATCAAACATAATCTGGAAGACTGCATGCTCTATGCTGCTGAGTTAATTTTTTTCCCCAATCCTCACTGGGGGAAAAAAAATCACTAAAAGTATTTATGTTTTCTTCTTTATTACTTTCATGCTAAAGATTAAGTAAATGGAAACGTATGTTACATCATCTGATACAGATTTATAACTCCCCAAATATATCTTTAGTTAATTCAATGTGAAAATTTAAACTATAAACTATAAATGTGGTGCCACTTTAGTTCCTTTGTTTGCATCTGTTAAGCTGCCTAGAATGCCAGGTAAAGTTTAAAGAAAGAAACACCAATCACTTTTTCATGAGTTATTAGTTTATATAGTTTACATGCGGATGTGGAAGAATTAAAAGAAGCTTTCACAGGGACTGGTCATAAAATATATATTCTGAGTTAACTGGGAAGACAGCAAAAGAGAGCAGGAGAGTCAAAGGATCAAATGCATTTATAATTTAATTTTTCCTGACTTTAGAGTTTGTACCAGCAGAGGCCACTACACACCTCATAAACTGTTCATAATAATAGATAAAATTAATTATGACTAATAAATCCATAATTATGAAAATAGAAATTGGATATGTACGTAATGTAATATTCTGTTACTAAGCTAAGAGAGCAGTTTATTTTGCTGATACAGTATAAGGCACATGTTTTGGAGACTATATGGCTATAGAAATCCAGCTAAGCAAAGATTCCAAATGCTACTCAGTATGAGAGCAGTAGGTAAATCTGAGGTACTTAATATGAAATGGAACAAAATTAACTAGGATTCCCCGAGCTAGTTTCAGGCAGACAAATGGCAGAGAATTTGCTTTAAAATTCTCTCAAATGGAATTTAGAAGTTTTTAAAACTTATTCAGTCTTATAAGGTAGTAGAGAAAATAGCAATAGCATTAGCATTTAGACATATACTTCATAGCACTTTAAAGCCCTCTCTAAGCAGTTTACAGAACCCCCAACCTCAGAAAATGGAAGGCAATCTTGAGCTGATCAGTATTGAACTGCTGGCAGTCGGCAGAATTAGCCTGAAAGACTGCATTCTGTCACTGTGCCACCAAGGCTTAGTGTATAAGCAATAGCAATAGCACTTAGACTATATACCACTTTACAGGCCTTTACAGCCATCTCTAAGCAGTTTTACAGAGTCAGCAACAATTTGGGTCCTTATTTTACCCACCTTGGAAGGATGGAAGCCTGAGTCAACCTTGAGCCTGGTGGGATTTGAACTGCAGGCAGCTGGCAGGCAGCAATCAGTAGAAGTAGCCTGCAGTATCGCACTCTAAGCACTGCCCCACTGAAGAAACACTTTATAATGCAGAATATTTTTTTGTAGTAGCTGGCAGCCTTTTAATATTCCCATTCAGTCCTGGGAAATGGTGCCTCCAATGATGCCTTGGACTAATGCAATTCAACCAATGAACAATGACTGAGAATCACACCAATCATAGCAAAACTGTGGAAAGGAAGACTTAGATGGTATGGACACATCATATGTGGTAAAGAAAACGCTGTGACAAGGACAGTCATGTAGCTGGACCCTGATGACCAGAGACCAGAGGTGGTATTCAGCAGGTTCTGACCAGTTCTGGAGAACCGGTAGCGGAAATTTTGAGTCATTCGGAGAGCTGGTAAATACCACCTCTGACTGGCCCCGCCCCCATCTATTCTCTGCCTCCCGGGTCTCAGCTGATCAGGAGGAAATGGGGATTTTGCAGTATCCTTCCCCTGCCACACCCAGCAAGTCACACCCACCAAGCCATGTCACACCCACCAAGCCACGCCCATAGAACTGGTAGTAAAAAAAATTGAATCACACCACTGCCAGAGTTCCCTTTGCAGACCCAAAAAATGGTGTATGGACCACATCAAGGAGGACATGAAATACATGGGAATCACCGCGAAGATGCCCTGGATTGAGCCAAATGGAGACAACTTTGCTGACAAGCAGACCACGTGGTAGCACAGGAATAATGCTGTGAAGAAGATTCAGTTCCTGGGAAAGACATTATAAGAAAATGCCAATCACTACTTATTTCAGTTTGGTGCTGCTGTCATTGCTAAATGGGAGTCCTGTGCTTAAGAAATTGCTAGAATGTTTCTTTATAAAGGAAGAATGAAAAATGGACAGTTTTCAAAATCTATTTCTGCATAGCTGAACTTAGAATAATCTAAGAACAAAACTGTAGCATCTAAATACTTTCCACCAAGTTGATGTTGAAGCCATTTCTGCAGTTAGTTACAGGCTGGGTTTGTTCATTATTTTATAATTAACAGATCTATGTGTCATAATTCATTTTACTAAAGCAATTCAAATTAATGGATAGGACTTGATTTGATTTGCCTTAATGGAACAGGGGAGATTTAAGCAGCTTCAGTCTTCCTATTCAATGGAAGTCATCTTTCCTTTTCATCAAAGTGATCCAACCTAGAAAAACTCAGCAGATGGTCTCAGGCTTCAGAACTTTAGTATATACTAAGCATAATCCTACAACAGACCCTCACTCTGTAAAAGACCTAGGAGTATTCATCTCAAATGATCTAAACCCCAGAGCTCACTGTAACAGCATTGCCAAAAATGCATTAAGAGTTGTTAACCTAATTTTGCAAAGTGTCTTCTCTGGTAACATTGTACTGTTAACTAGGCCATACAATACCTTTGCCAGACCAATTCTTTAATACAGCTCATCTGCCTGGAAACCACACTGCTTATTGGACATTAATACAATTGAGCGGGTCCAGAAGTATTTCACGAGAAGAGTATTCCACTCTCTGATCACAATAGAATCCCTTACGCCACCAGGCTCGAACTTTTGGGCTTGGACAACCTGGAACTATGCTGCCTATGGTCTGACCTAAGTATAGTACACAAAATTGCCTGCTACAACGTCCTTTCTGTCAACGACTACTTCAGCTTCAACCTCAATAAGACATGTGCAAACAATAGATACAAACTCAAGATAAATAACTCCAAACTTGATTGGAGAAAATACGACTTCAGCAACAGAGTGGTCAACACCTGGAATGCTCTACCTGACTCCATTGTTACATCCTCAAACCCCCACAGCTTCAATCTTAAGCTGTCTACTGTGAACCTCACCCCATTGCTAAGAGGTCTGTAAAGGGGACATGCATTAGTGCACCAGCATGCCTAACATCTCTGTCCTACTGTTCCCATTTATCTGTACTCATCTCCTTTGTTCATGTCCATGTTTATACTTATACCTGTTGCCTTGTACATGTTTGACAAACTAAATAAAGAAAGAAATAAAATAAAATAAACATTTGTGGAAGCCAAGAAGCTTTGAAGAACTTCAGTCAGTTCTGTAAGCAAAGACTCCTCTCAGCCTTCCACCGCAGCATTCTAAAAAAAAAATTCCCAAAACCCTTTTTGAGGCTTTTTATAGCACTAGATTCTTGTTAAAAAGAAATGATCAGAAAAGTTAAGATATGTAAAAAAAAAGCTTTTACATGCTGTTGGCCTCAGTCAGTAGAAGCTGAGCAGTGTATATGTAGGCTACCAAATCTGATGTGTTTTCAGGCTGTGTCCAGAGTCATCCCAAAGGATATTAGGGGGGGGCGGTGTATCTGAATTCAAAAGTTGGTACATTTATTACACCTTCCTAAGTTGACCTAACACATGGCACCTACTGCCCTAATATGGATTTTACCATTGATATCCTCATGTTCGGAGGTTGGCAACAGCCAAATTCATTCCCGTTATCTTCTTGCATGCCTTAATAAAAAGCAGAGTCCTACAATTGCCATAGTACACACACATACAGACATATACACATATATATCTGTCTGTCTGTCTGTCTATCATCTCTCTTATATATCTATATCTATCTAGATACAATAACAGTATACTGTATATAAATATATGAGTACCTATCCAGTACTTTAGATCATTTTGCTTCTCTTTTCAAAACCCATTCTAGTCCGTTCACAATGCTCTTAAGATATTGCGAAATGTATGTAAAGAATTAAGGAAAACTCTCATTACAATGTTTTTTCTGAACATGTTTTGCTTTTCATATTTTTTATTCATTGCTCTTTTCCTCTTTCCTGTATTTTATGAAACAGGATTTCTTTTTTCTTTTCTTTTTTCTTTTCTTTTTAAAAAATCTTTTTTTTACATTTCAAAAAAGGAACTTCATAGTTCTCGACTTTCGGTTTACAGCTGCATAAGAGAACATTTACTGGATCCATAGAGAGGTCATAATCTACATAATATTTGATAAACTATATTACTACTTGCCAATGTAATTGAATCCTGGGGCAATGCCAACAAACACAACTGAAATATGCTGATGAGTTATAGTACCATCTGCCTTTTTTCTTAATTACTTGAAGCTTAAAAGTATTCAGATATTACATTTTGTAGCAGCAGTATATTCATGTTTAATGCAGATTGATTTAGAAGGAATAGATCCAAATGCAACACATGCAAAGACCTGTCGCTTTTTAAAATTATTTTAATGACACATGTCATTCTATCATCTCAGCACAGAGGCAGTTAGTTTTCCTAGAAAAGAAATTAGAGCATACAGTAAAGAGGCTTCCCATCGTCTCATTTGCATGTTTCCAATCTTATCCTTTCCTCATTAGGCGCAGGCTAGCATGCAGTAACTCCTCTAGTGCCTACGTCTAGGTAAGAGACAGCCACAAGCTTCCTCGATACAATATTTATATTAAGCTTTGGTGCTTTGGGAAGAGATACTTGTTTTAGGATCCCATGATGGGAAGGAGGACACCTCTTGTTGACTATCTCTCCAGCATTAAACTGGGACTATTATGTCAGGATCTATGACAACTCGCCATGGCCAACTCGCTACAGCTAACCTGCCATGGCCAACTTGCCATGGCCATCTTGCCACAGCCAACTTGCCATGGCCATCTTGCCACAGACAACTCACCGCAGCTAACCTGCCATGGCCAACTTGCCATAGCCAATTTGCCATGGCCATCTTGCCACAGCCAACTTGCCACGGCCAACTTGCCATGGCCAACTTGCCACAGCCAACTTGCCATGGCCATCTTCCCACAGGAAAATTCATTGTGGGACAAGAGTTACACTGATACCAAAGAAATGGTGGAATAGAATCATTAAAGAAAGGATGCAATAGGAGGGACAGAATGCAGCCCTCCCAAGCTCCATTTTCACTGGCAGAGGCCGTGGCAGCTGAAAACAGAGCTTGGGAGCCTGTTTTCACTGGCAGAGCACTTGGACCACCACAGGAGTCCCTGGCAGGAGTCATGTTGAGCTGGCCACACCCTCCCAGGCCCCATCCCCCCCAAGGTCAAACACAATGTGTTTGATGTGGCCCAAAATGAAATCGAGTTTGACACCCCTGCCATAGCCTATCAAACCTCCTGGGTGATTAAGATGCAGCATGCAACTGAAAAATGAATTGCAAGAGCAATAGATTTTGGGGCAATGGAGCCTTATTTTCAAGAAGTTTCTTCTGAAGAGCTTAATGTCTAATAACATGAGAATTTCTAGAACCCAAGATTATAGTTTATAAGGCCTCAATTCTGGACAAGTAATGCTAGTAGTTACAGTGGTATTAATACTTGTTGTCTCTGAATTTATTTTCTGATTGACCTTTTTTTGCTAATTCTTGGACTCTGCCCTGGGAATCTGGTTTCGCCTGTTGCTAAGACTTCTATTTCTACTTCATGTTTGAACTTTAGATTGGATATATTTTAGCATTCCATCCATTTAATAGCTCAAATTCAGAGGTAATTAAAACCTTTTATTTCTCCTGTATTGATCTGTAAGTCTATTTCAGCTCACGTTCCATACTAAAATGCAATTAAAAACAAAATCCAATCTGTGTATTTATATGTGGGTTTGATGCATTTTTAGCATATGCATTTATTAACCCATCCTATCTTAATGCATACACATATGACACATTTTTTCCTAAAAGGTGCATTTCTACAGGATATTTCTTCTAAACCAAGAAATGACCCCAAGCATAGGGGTTGTTTGTGTAAATATTGGAGTGCATGTCCAATACCCCTCTCTCGGAATCATGGACAAGGCGTGTGTGTGCTTGCTTGCACCTTAACCCAAGTTGGCCAGTGAAACAGACCAGACCTGGAGTGGGATACATTGGATGTGAATGGGGATAGAGATGAGGGAGAGTTCCCTCTGGCACTAAGAGTCAATGTTGAATGCCATTGGAAGTTCTCCCCTCACCTACTGGATGATTAAGTTGCAGTGGATGGTTGAATAGAAGGTTGAGGACTTCTGCCTCAGAGGAGAGGAATACCATAGCTGAGGGGAGAGGGTCACCTCAGGAGCCTCAGGGAGGGTTTATTGAGGAGGTGATGAGCATGGGTTATCTAGTTGGGAGTCAAAAGGCAGGCTGTTGCACAGGAAGATGCCACAGATGCTTAAGACCAGTGGCATGTTCTGGCCCTCTGAATTCACATCTAGCAGTCCTTGGAAGCCCAGGTCTTGGTTATTGCAGAAGAAGAGTAGAAGTAGTAGTAGAATAGAGAATAGAAGAATAGAGTAGAGTGGAGTAGGGTAGAGTAGAGTAGAGTAGAGTAGGATAGGATAGGATAGGGTAGGGTAGGGTAGGGTAGGATAAGACTGGACACACAAGGAATTTGTCTCTAGTGCATAAGTTCTCAGTATACATACAAGCAAGAAAGTGATAAGTCATAAATCATAAGATACAAAAGTAAATAATAATACACAAACAAACTTCCATCAAAGCAACCCACTGCTGTCAAACAGAAGAGTATTACAACCAAAGGCCTACATTCCTTGAAGGTGCCAATGAGAATGTTTGTGATTGGTGGAGTGTTTTCTTTGAATTATATTTATTCAACAGGTTCAAACTCCAAGAGTGCAAAGAGAAATATTCCCAAAGACTGCTCAGTGGCATTATCTGCTACATGGACTAAGCAACTTCCAAAAATATTGCAAGATATTGTTATGTGGCTTGAGTTCTGTTGTCAGGAGGACTTTTTCATTTGCCTGTTATGAGCCTGTGTTTTGTTCCCTGGAAAGTATGAGTCTGACCTTGCTATCCATGTGTGAAAGGTAATAATAATAATAAAAAAACTCCCCAAAATCTAAATAATAAATGAAACCTCCTATTGCATAATAATCTGCTTAAGAGCTGGAAGATTATTAGCCGTAGACTTGAAATTTAATGCTTCACAATAGCAGATTATTGCCAGGGCGATTTAAGAAGAGTCAGAATGTTAATTATTCCGGTTACATCTATTCATCTTCAGGAACAAATCCAAATGGACGAGGGACATTTTTTAAAGCAAGAGCATCTCATAATTTAAAATTACTCTGTCCTTTGCCTGAAGCTGCACATTTCCCAGCAATTGTATAATCAAAGAAGTATTCATAATGTGAGATAGATGTGTGTAGTGATTTATGACAGCCTCTCAGAACAAAAAAGTGTTTCTTGATGGAGCTGCAACACACCTTGAAGTTATTTCCTGAAAACCAATCATTTTCATTGCTTAGCTTTGTAGTAAACATTATTCCAGGGAGTTGGACTAGAAGACCTCCAAGGTCCTTTCCAGCCCTATGATTCTGTAAAATATTGAAATTAACCAAAATACACGTCTTACCTCTTTTTTACAGCAATGGAAAATTAATACAATTAATATTCTAGTTTGTGATTTTAAAAAAGTATTAGATTCAAAGCACAATGTGATCTAATATGTCACGTTTTATATTTTGAATGATGGAGAAGTTTCTCTGAGAAATTTATGTTCAATTCCCTATCTTACAAGTAGTGTCAATGAAATCAATGGGTGCTTGGAACCAGGAAATTGCAAACTTTGGCCACATGAACTAAAATTCTGGTCAAAACTATGTGTGTACAATGGAAGGCAAGGCGGCAATCAGACACTGTTTGAGTGTTCTATTTTATGATGGAATATAGTAAGAGGTGGATCTCCAGGAGGGAGGGGGTGCATTCCAGAGGGGTATTCAGTCAGTTCTGACCGGTTCTGGCAAACCGGTAGCAGAAATTTTGAGTAGTTCTGAGAACTGGCAAATAGCACCTCTGGTTGGCTCCGCCCCCATCTCTTCGCTGCCTCCCAAGTCCCAGCTGATCGGAGTCCCAGCTGATTATCTGGGTCTTCTTTTGTTGCCCTGCACAGGAGAACGGAGCTGGAAAGCAGATTAGTGGGGTGGTGAGGGAATGGGGATTTTACAGTACCCTTTCCCTGCCATGCCCACCAAGCCATGCCCACCAAGCCATGCCACGCCCACAGAACCAGTAGTAAAAAAAATGAATCCCACCACTGAGTAAGAGGCAATTCAGTCCAGATGTTATGTATAAGAATAAAAGGATGAAGACAGTCCTTCCCCAGCAATTTGCTGAGTATACTATATATGCAAATAGATTGCTCAGTTTGGCAAGGTTTTGTCTCTTGGAATGAAACAATACAAGAACTAAGCTTGAAAGAATCTCCATATGTCCTTATTGGTGTTCCCCCTCCTCCTCCCCACACATACATACAAATCTTTCTCATATTTCCCAACACTCAAGCACAACACAGATTAGAAATTCAGTGGCATTGGTGTCACCTCAATATTATTGTGCCAGCTCTCTTACCAACATACCTGCATTTCCTACATTTAGTTTGGAGCAGTGGTGAAATTAAAATTTGTTTACTACTGATTCTGTGGGTATGGCTTGGTGGGCGTGGCAGGGGAAGGATACTGCAAAATCTCCATTCCCTCCCCACTCCTGGGGCCACCCAGAGGTGGTATTTGCTGGTTCTCCGAACTACTCAAAATTTCCACTAGCGGTTCTCCAGAACCTGTCAGAACCTGGGGGTCCTTTTATTTGTCCTTGTTTAAAGGTGAGTAGAACTATTTTACGATTAGGCGTTCTGCAATACCAATACTTCCTCTCACATAGCGGAGGCAGTTACATTCAAGTGAAAGTGAACTGGAGCTTCTCACAGGTTTCCTTGCTCGGTAAGAGGATTAAGGCCAGGCTAGTAGAAAAGATTCTACCCTTCTTCTTGCCCATTATATTTGTTAATCACTATTTTATTTCTAATCCTTCCAATATTAGAAAATATTTGGATAAGTTACAGGGTTACTGAGAAATTAAAAATTCTTTTTTCTTTTTGGAACAAAGTATAATTAAAAAAAAAAAACAAGAAAAATATCCATTCTTGCAGAAAGCAATGTTATTAAAACGTCTGAGAGAAGACTGGCTCTGCATAGCACTGAGAAGTTATTAACACAGGGACCAGATATTTCTTATGAGGAAGGCATTTCATAAATAAGGCTACGTAAGTGAGAAGGGCTTCTCCCTTGAGCAACCAATTGCATTAACATAATAAGGGTGTCCAGATAAAGCCTTTGGATGAAGAACAAAGAAAATAATCAGGTACACAATAGAGGAAACATTCCTTGAGTTATTGTGGCCCCGAGCAGTTAACCCAATTCATGTATCCTATTCAAGGAAAATACCTACAGAGCTTTTATCAAAATGGGCAATGGTTAAGATGCTGGGCCTATCAGCTGGAAAGCCAATAGCCCAGGTTTGAGACCTGAGTGTTGCATGTTGGGCGAGCTCCTGCCCTCACTCTTGCAGTTCCTGCTTACTTTGCAGTTTGAAAGCGCGTACATGTGAGTAGATGAATGGATATGACTGGTGGGAAGAATAACAGAGCTCCTTCAGACCTGGAAGCCATGTATTATCTTTTGGACTTCAGACCTGCCACATTTTCTACTGTGAGAAAATTGGAGGGGATTATACAGAGTGTGCGTGATATGTAGCCATGATAACATTCTTTCTCAGAAAGTCAAGGTCAACTGGCCCTGCAGATGAGGTGACTGGGAGGCATATCCTGGTTTGTATGGTAACTGATTGGATCATGTGATGGACAAGGGATGATGGGCAGGAGCTTGAACTTTCACTTGGGTGAGGAAAACCTGGAAGCTTTCAGATTCGGTTTTCCCAGATGTGCCAGTATGACATCTCTAATAAAATGGAACTTTTGAGGAAACTCAAGCCCCGGAGTCTTCTTCCGTTAGGGGTGTTACTTGGAACCCTGACAGCTCCATGATATCATGCTGGCCACGTGACCTTGGAAACGTCTTCACACAGTGCTGGTTCAGCATCCCTTGAAACTGAGATGAGTGCCACCTCTATGGTCAGCAACAATTAGTGAAGTAAAAACCGCATGGACTCTTTTCATCAAAATAAATGTTCATGAGACTACTCCAAAAAGCTCAAATTTTTCGTACACAACTTAACATGTTTATTTATTGCAGTACTAATTTTTATTTGCCTTCTTTCCAAGATTAAAAAGAGAATAATCACAAATGCAAGAATAAGGGTCAGTCTAGTCCAATTTTCTGACCCTGCACTAACCCATCAAAAGTTTCTATTGAGCCCACAAGCAAAATATTTTGGCACCAGCCTCCTAATGTTTCCCAGCAACTGATGCCAGAAACAATATATAATAATTATCACTGGCAACCTTATTTTCAATAAGTGACCTTATCTTCTCTGTATTTAATTCTCTATTAAAATCATCCCAGTTGATGGTTGTCATTGTATCTTATTTCCAAATCTGGATAATCTCCTAATGTGTAACCAACTCTGAGAATTGCACAGATAGCACTGCAATTGCAGAGATTCCGAGGAATTGAAATCCATACTTTCAGTGCACGTTTAAACAGGAAAAAAGACTCTTTTATAATAACTCTCCTAATTTTGGAGAAGAGGTGAAGTTTTTCTGTCTATCCAGTTTCTTCGTGCATACCATTATTCATATGTATTATATGATACTCTTATTCATTTTTCCCTAAAAGGCTTAAACAATGAAAAAAGAGCTAAAAAATGAAACATTTAATGAGAGAAATTTAGCTGCCTTATTATGTACAAATTGAAATTCATAGCACTAACCCATTTAATTCATTCATATTTATTCATCCATTACCCATTTTGCTAAAATGAAATTAACTTATTAACCCTGCTTAAATACATAATACAGAAACACAATTATTTGGAATGATAAAAAGCGTTACATCACTCACACATTTGCAGAATGAAGATAGGGAATTAGCAGAGGGGTACAGTGTTACTAAACTGAGAGTTCTACAATGACCAAAAACTCAATAAATTATAAGTTGGTAAAAATTCTGGTAAACATTCTAAGACTAAAAATAATAATAATAAATGGGTATTAATTTATTAATATGTCTCCTGCTTCTGGTTTCAATTATGCACTCTCATATACAGTTGTTTTTAAGGTGACAAACTTTTTTACAGTGAAAAGGAGGACAAAACACGTTCTATTGTCCAAAATGCTAAGGTGACCAACTTTTTTACAATGAAAAGGAGGACAAATAAATTGGAAAAAATATATCGTAAATAAAAGAAATATTTTATTCATTGCAACAATAATACACTAAAATATGATATATGCATAATAAAAACATTTGCCACATTTTATATTGTAATTATGCTTACATGCCTGTTAATTATTATTTAAATGAGTACTTTTCCATTGAATTAATATTTTTTGTCAATGTATCATCTTCTAACAATATATTGGAAATATCTGAACAAGAAATATCCTTCATATTGAATTTTACGGCAAGTGCTGCAGCTAGAGTATCAACATTTAATCTCGATTTCTCACTTGTCAAAAAATCATTGGCAATTGAAAAAAACTCTTTCAACTGCTGCATTAGTTCCAGGGCAGCACAACGTAAATTGAACAAGTATAAATAAATGTTCACATGGAATATGTTCATTTTTGAAATGGCTGAAAATATCCACCCATCTTTTATCAATTTCAACATGTTGATTTTCCCATTGTTTTAATTTTTCAGAATTTAAATATACATTCAGTCTTCTAATTTCTTCAAAGAGACAATTGTCGTCTATTTTAATGTCTAGCATTTCTTTAGATAAAAATTCTTGAGTCTTGACGAATTGTCATGTCAAATACAAATACGTCACATAACGTGCAACAGATTAGTCTTCAAATATCGAAAAGGAGGACATATAGGAGGACACTTTTCGAGGGAGGACAGAACTTACAAAAGAAGAACTGTCCTCCCTAAAGGAGGACGGTTGGTCATCTTATTGTTTTGGAAATTAGTAATTTACTCAAGGCCAAGGAAATAATGCAGACAGGAAATACAAACCAAATCTCTGAAAAAAAGCTTGCCTGAAGGGTTTTGCTCATAACCGGAGTGCACAGAATAGTCAAACTCCAACCCAGAATTTCAAGATCCAGGTCAGGGCTATTAGACAGTTTAGAGGTCAGAATTCAATTAGCATAAGCCATGCATATGCAAGAGCTAGAGATAAAACAGCTAGAGATTATGCAAGAGCTAGAGATAAAACAGCCGATTCCAACAGTGGAGCATAGATCAGGGCTACCTCTTAAATTATGCTCCACCCTACTCCCTTTGTTTGGCAAGAAGCCTTTTCCTTTACTCTTTCCTCTACTCACTGAGTGTGGGGGTTGGGAGGCCTAATGTCATCCTCATCTGACTGCTCCAGCTGTTGAAATGGTGCCTGCTTCAGGTGATTTTTTTCGCTTTGTGCCTCCTGAGGCTGACATTCCACAGATTCTGCTGGAGCAGTTTCTTTTATTTCAAATTCAGACTCACCCTCTGAGTCTTGGGACATACAATATGAGCCCTATCGCATGTAAGCAGATAGGAAATCTAGGTCAGCATTCTACGGCTGGTAATTTCCAGATCCTATTTAGGAATTCTGAAATTTATTGGAATCCCAGCACATCTGGATGGTGCTAAATTATTTCACACTGATCTGTATTTGAGACCATTAAGGTAGTTAGCAGTAAAATGACAAAGATTTTGAAACCCATTGTTCATTAAGAAAAGCACTTCCAATCTATATATAACATTGCTGGCATAAAAATAATGTGGAATTAGCAGGAACATATTTTAATAATAGCAATAGCACAGATTATATACTGTTACACAGTGCTTTACAAACCTCTCTAAGTTTGTCAGCATATTGCCCCCAACAATTCAGGTCTTCATTTTACCGACCTCGGAAGGATGAAAAATCTGAGTCATGCATGTCTGGGTCACATATTTATCTTCTTCCACTGTCACCTTAGGCAAATCTTCTGTTGCTTCATCTTTCAGACTCAAGAAGTTCAAAGGAATTGGAAATCATAGAGAAGTGGCTGTGTAGTAATCTCATCAAGTGTCTCATCACCTTGAGTTACAATGCTCAGCAAGCTTCCAATTGACCCACTACTCTTAGCTGATATCAAGGGCATCTAATATAAGTTAATAGGAAAATGTTCTGACCATGGAAAGGATTGATCATAATGTCCTACATCTGTAGATTGCATGTCCTCTTGTCAGGTGAATGATCCCCCCCTTTACAACCTTCTGACAAACAAAGTCAATGGAAAGCCACATTTGCTTAACAATCATGTTACTAACTTAACAACTGCAGTGATTCACTTAACAATGGTTGCAAGAAGGGTCATAAAATGGGGCAAAACTCACTTAACCAATGTTTCGCTTAGCAACATAAATATTGGGTTCAAATTGTGGTTGTAACTTGAGGACTACCTGTATATAACAAAGTGCATTTTAATGATGGCTGTGGGAGAATCACATGCCTTAAATCCTAATTCACAAAATATCCTCAATAAATTAGGAATGAGTTAATTATTCACACCAGTAAATGTTTTCTGCTGTGCAATTGTATTTTGACATTCCACTTTTATTAATATCCCTTAAGACGGTCAGACTGTTTGTAATCAGAATAGATTTCATTTATACATTTTTACAAACAGAATTATTCGATTTTTTTTGTTAAAGTTGTTTTTCTCTCAAACGAAACAGAATAAAATAACCCTTATTTTTTAAAGAGATAAAATGCCACATCTTTCATTAGGCATAAATTGAAGTTGCTTCTGATTATAAAGCTGATGTAAGTTCTTTTTCTTTTTTAAAAAAGTACATTAATAAAAGAATTCCTGTTTGCTGTACATCTTGGTTTAAACAAAATCACAATATTTACAGTCAGTGGCATACTGTATTTTATTGTTACAATTCCAAAGTTTACCCTGCACTTCAATTTGTGTTTGCCAATGTTTGCTGAAGCACAGGTATCCTCTGAATATGTCCAGAACACCCACCAGCACTGGATTCTGAATTAGGTCGGATTACAATATCCTCCAAATAAATAATAAATAAATTTCATTTACTTTCATTCCCATGTGCATGGAAGTTTCTTCTTTGTATAGTCCTATTGGTTAGTTGGATTTTTAAAAAAAAAATCCTTTCAAGGAGTCAGTGGCAAAGAACTTTGTAAATAATATAAATGAATGCCCTGATGGCTACATGATGATATTAGAGTATAAAAAACCTTTCTAAATGAAGAAGGATGATGAGATTGGGGAGTGAAGGAGATCAGCTGTAAAATGCAACTAGAAAGATTTGGAGGCGGCAGCCTCTGTGGGAGGCGATCATCGTAGATTGCAGATGAGGTATCTGATCTGCAATCAGATGGAAGTAAAACACTGGAGTTGGAGAGCAGACGGTAGGGTGAGAATTTCTCCCAAGGAGAAAAACTTCCTTGAGTTGTGTGAGTGCAAATATTGTTGCAACATGGATAAGAGGAAAGGAAAAGATTAAATGAACTGAGAAAGCAGAATAATTAAAGTTACTAATTTCAGGAACAACATTGGAAACAATGAGTATGACCTCCAACTTTCTGAGACTTCAGACTCTTTGTTTCTCTTTCTTGCCATAGGGACGTGGTGGCTCAGTGGCTAAGAAGCTGAGCTTGTCAATCAGAAAGGTTAGCAGTTTGATGGTTCGAATCCCTAGAGCTGCCTAACGGAGTGAGCTCCTGTTACTTGTCCCAGCTTCTGCCAACCTAGCAGTTTGAAACCATGTAAAAATGCAACTAGAAAAAATAGGAACCACCTTTGGTAATAGTGTTCTGTGCGCCTTCGGCATTAAGTCATGTCGGCCACATGACCACGGAGACGTCTTTGGACAGCGCTAGCTCTTTGGCTTTGAAACGTAGATGAGCACCACCCCCTAGAATTGGAATGACTAGCACACATGTGCGAAGGGAACTTTTACCTTTACCTTACTCAGCCTCTCTTGGAAGCATTAAGCTAGATTATAAATTAAAATGCATGCAAATAGGCAATAAAACAGGAATAAAGAGACAGTAGAAGGAATGGCTAGTTGAAGGTACCTTGCTCAAGAATTATCCAAAAGTTGAAATTATAAGGCTGCTCTTTAATTCCCTGATTAACTGAGACACAGTCTTGGTTTCTCCTGACAATTTACATTATAATTTGCAACCTCACAAAGCCCTCATGCTCCATCATGCATCTTTAATTGCCCATCTCTCACAAACCACTTTTCCAAGGTCAAAAAAGTCCTGTAGACTTTACATCAAGATTCCATTTCTTTGATTACTTCAACTACAGCCTCACAAGTAGCTGTTTTCATCTGTCAACCTTGCTGAATCTTATCTTCTCAAGCTGGCTTCCAGGCTTTCAGGTAGGACTCTTGTCTGCTTCCTGGCAATGCTGGGGATTAGACCTGCGACTTACCTTTCCTATCTCTGCCAAAACAGAGAAAGAATTCATTGCTGCATAAAGAGCATTTCTTGCAATAACATTCTTGGCGTTACAGAATGAACAAGGCTAGCACAGAAAGTAAACGAGGAGCACCTTGCTATATTGCAAGCAGTCATAATGAGCAATGTCCTGTGAGTGCCAGGAATAAAGGGAAGAGATGGAAATATATAATGATAGAAGGTGTTTTTTTTAAATCCAGGAAGGTAGGAGGGAAAAAAGCAGAAGAATTCAAAGTGACCTTTGCAAACAATAAAATGCAACTGTAACTCTTCTTTCTGACTTAAGTTGTGTCAGACCTGGAAGTCATCCTTTGCCTTTGGGACTTCAGGCCTGCTACATTTTCTATTGTGGGAAAATGGGAGGGGGGATTATACTGAGTGTGGGTGATATATAGTCAAAATAACATTCTTTTCTCAGAAAGCCAAGGCCATCTTGCCCTGCAGCTGCGATGAGATGGCTGGGAGGCATCTCCAGTTTTGGATGGTGCCTGATTGGATCAGGTGATGGACATGAGGTTGCTGGACAGAGACTTGAACTTTCTTTTGGGTGGGGAAACTTTCAGATTTGGGTTTTCCCAGATGTGCAATGTGACATCTCTAATAAAATGGAACTTTGAAGAAACTCAAGTTTCCTCGGAGTCTTCTTTCGATGGGGCGCTACTTGGAACCCTGACAAGTTGGATATAGCCGATTCTGATTGAGTTGAGTTGAAATGGGCAATCTGGTAAAACACAACCTGCCAATATGAAATGTAAAAATAGCAACCGCACTTAGGCTTATATACCACTTCATGGTGCTTTACAGCCCTCTCTAAGTGGTTTACAGAGTCAGCATATTGCCGCCAACAATCTGGGTCCTCATTTTACTGACCTCGGAAGGATGGGAGGTTGAGTCAACCTTGAGCCAGTGAGAATCGAAGGAATTGAACTCCTGGCAATGTGAGCAGAGTTAGCCTGCAATACCGCCTTCTTAAAATTGGACCCAAACAGGAAAAGGCAATTATTTTAAAGCATTTCAAAATCTACCTGCATCTATTCTGTGACATAACTCTGAGAGTTGGAGTGTGTTTTGTTTCCTCTGCCTCTCATCCAGCCAAGCTGTTCAGCTACTATCAATCAACCTGATGGCTAACAGCCCCACTGAGCTCAATGGACAAGACAGTTTATCAGCACTAATTAGCTCTTAAGTGCTGTTTAACGGATTGTGCTCTTCCACAGATCATGCACTGCGGAACAAGGAAGAATGTATGCGTGTTCATTATATCTGAGAAAAAGAAAGATCAGCCCTTTGTCTAAATTGTCAAGGGGGGATTTTTTTCTCACCACTATCATGTAAGTTTCCTGAAGTGTCATCACCATTTTGTAGATGATATATTTCCATATTTATCACAACTGCCCAAATGACCAGAGCTACAGGGTACATATTGAATTTGCTCAGCTTTTTAAAAACAATACTGCCAAGGAAGTGTGGAATTACTAACACTGAGAGTTTAAAATATAAATGAAAGATACAAGCAACTTTTAATTTGATTTGTTTCTCTATGTCCCAACATAATTATACTTGCAATACTTTTCATAAGAGGCAGTGATGGCCAGTTATGATTACTTCAAATCAGATCAGAAAAATAGTGTGCAGCACCTGTTATAAGCTAATAAGCTTTTTTCCTTGGCTGGATTCTAATTCCCTAACTCTATAAACACTCCAAAGTTTGCACTACATTATTTAGCCATTAAATGTATTTGGTACATATTTGGCTCTGTGCGGTATCCCTCCATTGGTCCCCATTTTAGAATTTTAGTTTCTTCTAAATCATTGCACTTTCCAATGTCTTAGCTTCTCTGAAGACTGATGATTGGTCTTTTATGTAAGAATTATCCTTAGAGAAAATTCACTACTCAGTGTAAAACTCTGTGTGTGTGTGTGTGTGTGTCCTAGCCGCATTCACTGCCATCCTGCCCAATATCAGCTATTCACTCAGATGACCCCTAAGGGTTCTTTGCAATCATTAATTCACCCCTGTGTTCAAAGGGTTTTCTCACTGTAAGATAAATTAAATCTCCAGACACAGTTAGTATTCAACTGAATATTAGTTGCCTGTGAGGTGAAGATATGTAATACATATATTATTTCTATTTTAATCTACCCAATTTCAGAACTCTCGGGGTGGATTATAAAGCTATTAAAAGAGAATCAAAGGGAATAAAATCATGTTTTAAAAGGCATTAAAGAATTGCTAGATAATAAATGCCATATTCCTAAATATTGTGCATGTTGACAATCTCAGAATGCTTCAGAAAAAGACAAGAAGAGATATATGTCTTAGCCTGATTCAGAAAGCATAACAGTGCTATCCCCAGGCTGTTCTTTTTATTTATTTATTATTATTTCAATTTTGATATCACCTGATTCCATAGTGGCTGGCTTACAATTATGAGTTTGAAAGAAATGTAAATGAAAACAGCATATATTAGAGAATAATCTAGCAGAGAGAAACATATATCAGAGAGAAGGAATGCAGCTGATTGGAACATAGGACTTACAAACCAAAAGGGACCCAATCACCATCCTAGCCCAAAGCCTAGGTAAACAATCTAAAGATTGGGAGCAGTACTGATTTCTGAATGAGTATCATTCCAAAAGGTTGGAGCCAGTGGTGGGATTCAAATAATTTATGGTAAGAACTGGTTCTCTACCCTAATGATTTCTTCCAACAGTTTCTTCACCAAACTTCTCAGAAAGTTAAAAACCGGTTCTCCTGAAGGGGTGCGAATCCCGCCACTAGTTGGAGCCTTTACAGAGAAGCATGCTTCCTGAATCACACAAGGTGACATTGCTTCATTAATGGGAATCCAGAGCAAGCCCACTGTAACTGATTTCACCAGACATAAGAAATAGGTTTTCCTTCACGTAACCAGGCGATACACCAAGAAGAGCTTTATAAGTGATAACCAAAACCTTGAATTGCACTCAGAAGCCAACTGGCATGTGGGGCCACTGCATTCTGGATCAGCTGTAGCTTCTGAGTGGTCTTCCAACAGCAGCTCCTTACAGAGTATATTACAGTGGTCCAAATCATGAATGTCTAAAGAGCCTCCTCTTGGTCCAGGAATGGACTATCCATGTGGACTATCCCCAAATTGGGGATGAAGGAACAAAGAAAGGCAATCTTGATTGTCAGAGACTGAGATATATAAGTGGGTATCATCAACACATTGGATTTTTAGGATAGACATCAGATCAAGCTGTGCAAAGACCCTGTTCGCTACAGCTGTCATCTGCTAGTTTCCAATTTTCCCATTAAAGGGGAAATATGGACTATCCCCAAATTGGGAGTGAGGGTTGTCAAACAAAGAAAGGCAAACTTGATTGTCAGAGACTGAGATATATCATCAACACAATGGCTTTTGAGGGTAGCCATTCCATAACTTGTTTCCCAGGGTGAGAGCCTTTCTCCAAAAGTGGGATATTAGGCTCTTCAACATCTCCATCAGAGACAGCTTTTCTCCAATGCCAACTCTTTCCAATTTGTAATGGAAGCTTTAACCCCCTTGTTATGTCCGTGCCCAAGAACATGTCCACGCACGAGGCGTCCAATTGGGAGAAGCACCGGCTAGAGCAGGAAGATAGCCGCCTGCTGATTGGCTGCCCCGTTTGACAGCTAGATATAAATAGCTGTCAAGTGGGGAACTGTTCATTCTGTTGGTTCTGGAGTTGCAAACTAAGAGAGTCATTTGGTTTGTGAATAAACGGTTGTCATTAACAACTGTCTTGCGTCAGTTATTACCACCCTCCGAGTATGTAATACCCCTCTCTTTATTTTTCATATTTCTTCTGCCTCTTTCGAGGTGGAAATTTTAAATCAGTTCCACCAAATATTCAAGGCTATTCCAATGGCATAAAATACCCTAGAGCAGGGGTCTCCAACTTTGGCAATTTTAAGCCTTGTTAACTTCAACTCCCAGAATTGAAGTTGAAGTCCACAAGTCTTAAAGTTGCCAAAGTTGTAGACCCCTGCTCTAGAGCACATAAAGATGCTGTGATTGGCAGACATTATTGATCTCCAGCTCCCATAAACTCAAACCATCCTGGAAAATGAGAAAAACTATGGACACCAATCTCTCTCTTTTTTTTTTTTTGAAGAGATAGAATTTCTTCATACCATTTTCTAGTTATTAAGGAAAAAGAGATCACATTGCTATCAAATATAGCAATGTGTTCCAATTTAATTGTAACCCTTCAAAATAATCTAGAGGGATTATTCATTAATTTAATGAAATGTTAAGGGGGTTTGTCACCAGTTATGAGTTATTTTTATTGATAATGCTTGATCACCTGTTGAAATAGATTTAAGAATTTATACTATAAACAGTTCCATCTCGAGTCTTCTTTCCATATTTTAAAAGGTTTTAAAATTGTAATTGATTTTAAATGATGGGGGTAGTTGTAATTCTTTGAACACAGTAATGTTCTTAATTGGTGAAGTGTCATGAGTTTCTGAAGATATTATTGCACTTGTCTCATTTGAAAACAAGTTAAAACTTGTGTGAAGTTCTTCTCCAAAATATGTTCAGGAGAAATAGATTTTCCATCAGTAAATAAGATCTTTAATACCTGTTGCATCATGCTCACTAAACAAATTTTCTAGGTTGAGATCAATAGAAAAATCTGTGCACTCAACAGAATAAACCAGAGGTGATCATTTTTTAAAAATCCAAATGCCCTACATTTTGTATTACAAAAATAATTGCCAAGGGCTGGGAGGGCATATAATAAGATGGTATATGATTGAGGAAAAAAGTTTATGGTTAAGTGGTCCTCAGTCTGTAACCCATGTAGTGCTTAAGGAGATGCAAAATGCTTTGAATGAATTTCATAATTTCTGTAGACCAAATTTATTGGGTAAACCTAAACATTCTTCTACCATTCAATTGATTAGACCTCCACTTTGCTTCCCTGCCTAAGACAAGTCCACACTAGTGACTAGTAGCATCCTTATAGCATGAACAAGGATCACTGAAGTGATTCAAAAGTTGTTCCACTTAGTAAGGAAATAAAAGCCAAGAGTTCACCAACTGCCACTATACCGAAATAACAAAAATAATGATGACTGGGTAACTCTTCATTCATTTCCCCAATTTGGCAGGAGAGGACTGTTTGCTTACTGTTTTCAGGGCTGTGTACCTTAACAATTTCAAAAGTGTCAGCAGCCTGCATAATATCCCTGGGCTGATTTGATCCCAATTTATCTTGTCAGATATTGTGCCCTTAATTTGCGTGCCCACTAAACAATCGAGATCGTTTAATTTTCATAAAAATGGTTTTTTTTAAAGGCCATGTGTCTCCTAGAGATTCTTTGTTGCTACTTATGGAAGAATTGCAATTATTTTAATGAGTTTTTACCAAGCAATATCAGAGTAGCGAGTGACATACGAGGGAATGATAACTAAAAATTCATTGTTGGTTCAAGCATTTGCTCAGCATATTAAGGAAGCAAAAATACATTTAACACATATAAAAACATCCAAATGAGCTAGTTATAAATGATATTATTTCAATATTGTGGTGAAGAAACAGATTTTATTGTGCCATATTTTAGGATGAGATTGTATTTTAACACATTTAAATCTAGCATGCTTCCGCAGGTCACAAAGTGACTAACTGCCAGAGAGATTCCCAAAGATTAATTTTCTCTTTAGAATGTGCACATTTCTGGCACAGAAATAATTAATAACAATACTGAGACCAGTATTTTAAAGTTGCATCCAATTATGACTGGAGAGAGAGAGAGAGAGAGAGAGAGAGAGAGAGAGAGAGAGAGAGAGAGAGAGAGAGAGAGAGAAGCGGGGGGCGGGGGGAAAGAAGCTCATCACTTCTTAAAATTGATCTACCATGTTTCCCCAAAAATAAGACAGGGTCTTATTTTCTTTTGACCCACAAAATATGGCTTGGGACGGCTGCCATAGGGCGCACAACCATAGAGCACACTCCTAGAGCAGCCACTGCTGAAAGAATCGAAAGCCGAGTTCCAGAGTTTGGAAGCCGGAGAAGAAGTTATGCTCAGAGCGCAGCGGTGGAGGCACAAGCAGCGGTGCACCTTGGCCCTGCAGGGAGAGCTGGGCCAGGGCATGGTAAGGCTGGGAGGCATGCGACCTGGGGGTGGAACAGGCGCTTCTGCAACCATCCTCTCCAGCTCGGCAGAGCTCCATGTACTGACCTAGGGGGGTATCCCGAATGTGCCAAGCCGCGGGATCTGGGGGGCGGGAAGAGCGCCACATGACTTGGTGCCTTAGGGATACCCCCTAGGTCAGTACATGGAGCTCTGCCCTGCTGGAGAAGGGTTTGCTGGGCGGCTGCTCATGAGCGTGGCTGCTTCACCCCTGAAACTGTGCCCAGCTCTTCGGGAGCCCGCTCTCAAGGGAGCAGCCACCGGCAACTACCCCCTCTGGCCAGGCTGAGTGCCACTCACCAACCTAGCGGTATCCCGAAGGTGACAAGCAATGCGAGCGCCTTTCTCTCCCCCCCCCCAGCTCCCACAGCTTGGTGTGTTCAGGATACCGCTAGGTGGGTGAGCGGTGCTCTGCCTGGCTGGAGGGGGGTTGTCCAGGGGGGTTATTTTCAGGGGGGTTATATTTTTGCCCACGCGAAAAATGTGGCAAGGCCTTGTTTCAGGACAGGTTGTATTTTCGGGGAAACATGGTATGCAATATGCTTTTAACAGCAGCTTGGTATACCAGAGTTTCTGGTATAGAGATAAACATTGGATGAATCATTTTTGTTCCTTGGGTACATTTTAGTGCCTAACAGCTGAAATAAAAACACAGAGTAACATTAAGCAGTAGTGGATGAGACAACACTTTAATCTTATATTCAAAGAAGCGTGGTCTTTAAAAACATAAATACTTACATTCATTAAAAAAATATGGCTTCAGATGCTTTGGAGAATAGGTTGACCCCCTTTTCCTTTGGCAAATATTGGAACACTGCTATAATGTAACCCCTATTCCTTCTTTTCATTAAACACATTTAACACATACTTATTTCCTGTAACCGTTCTTCATACGTTTTAGCCTCCAGTCCCTTAATCCTCTTTGTTGCTTTTCTTTGCACTCTTTCTAGAGTCTCAACATCTTTTTATACCGTGGTGCCCAAAACTGGATGCAATATTCCAAGTGTGGCCTTACCAAGGCATTATGAAATGGTATTAACACTTCACACGATGTTGATTCTACCCCTCTGTTAATGCAGCCTAGAACTGTATTGGCGCTTTTGGGGGGGGGGGCACACTGCTGGTTCATATTTAAGTGATTAGACTGAATCTTCTTAATTCTTTTCCCTTTTGTCATCATGTATTTAAGGATAATATGTCACTTTTCCCTGTAGGTTCCAATCACTGTCAGATCTTTAACCATTTCCTTTCTCTTTGAAAGTATTAAGTTCAGAATAGCAGATTTCCTTATTTCTTTTCTTCATTCCATCTGGCTTACCTTAGCTTCTCAAAATTATCCAAAAGTGGTGATGTGAAACTATAAACTTCCCAGTGTAACCTACAATCCTGATATTCTCTGAAGTTTTTCCACTCAAATATTAATCAGACAAATTCTGCCTCGATTCCAAACTCAGATCAAGTCAATCCTGCTTGAAAGCCTACAGCTCTGCCTTGAAAACCAGGTAATTTGTTATGTAGATGTACTATGAATGGACATCTCCAAACTTTTTCTGAGAATTTGTGTTCCTCCTACAAAATTTCTCCCCATCCCTCCAAAAAGACACAATCACCAGTTACAAATATCTCTACTTCCTTTTATTGGGAAGCACTCTAAGCTCTTTGCAAAACACAAAAGTTTGATACATATACTGTAGGTTGTATCTGGTTGCCCTGTTTTATTGCACAGGCAAGATTCAATGGCTCAGTCCTCTCCTCTGTATCTAAAACCATTTTTATGGCACCTCGTGGAACATTTTATTCACAATCATTAAACTTTAAACTAATTTCTGATCCTGCTGTTTTCAACAGCATGCAGTAATAAAAATTAAACTTCACCACCCACAGCAATTAATAGCACACCATTTTATTGCCGCTCATTCATCTGATAGATGCTGCTCTCAAAATCACACTTTGGGTAGTGCAAGGAGTAACTGTAAAAGTGTTTGTTTCCTATTTTTGTATTCCTTCAGTACTGTTTTCCCCCCTTCTATTCAATCGTATCTGATTCTTGGAAACTGCCTGGACATGTTCCTGCATTTTTCTTGGCAACATTTTTCAGAAGTGGTTTGCCATTGCTTCCTTCCTAGGGCTGAGAAAAAGTGACTGGCCCAAGGTCAACCAGCTGGCTTCATAACCAAGGTGGGACTAGAACTCACAGTCTCCTAGTTCTAGCCTGATACATTAATCACTACATCAAACTGACTCGCTCATTCAATACTAGAGCTTTCCCAATTGTACTTGGTAGGCCTGTATATGTTTTGTTGTAGATCTGTTGCATCTCAAATTCCTCAAATAAAAAAATAAATATATATATTTTATATATCTTTCAGCTAAGAACTGTGTAACATTTTTCAAAGAAATGCACAAGTGATAAGTCTATTCCAGCATATAACTTTATTTAGAAAGTTGCATGTAGAAATTTCCCTATTTTTGCCTTAAAATACAAGCCAAACAACATTCTCCAGTATCTCTAAAACTTCTAACATCATGTTCATGTGTAAACATAAGAAAATGATTTCTTTATCATGTAGATTATATAAAATATCTCCTTTCAGTTGAATTCAGATATCCTATGTATTTTTCCTGAAAATAGTATGGAGGTGGTTTTCAATGATGCAAATAGTTGCTTTGAATTCTGGATTGAATGATCATACATATATACAACTTTAAATTATAAAATATTGTCCTCCTTTCTTTTTCTTATCTTTGTTTTGCTCCTACCCAGCTTGCTTGGATGTTTTTGTGTTAATTCTTGCAAATTCAGTCTTGTACATTTTGTTTTAAAACCATACTGCCACTTCCAACTAAATAAGAAGTGAAGCAGGTCATGCTGAGAATGAGACAGGTCATATTGAAGAGCAAAGCTATCATTTTGTGAGCTCTGATATCCCAGAAGATTGCAAATCAGAAGAAAAGAATACCAGTTAGTGAGCATGTTCAATCTGGACAGCTGCTTTGCCACATCCCTAATTGATATTCATGTCAAGCAGTACATTTCATGAGCCAACAAATCCATTCAACACTAATTTGTTTTTACCTATTGCGGACTAGTACTGTAAGTTCGGGGTGGGGTGGGGTGGAAAACAGAATACAAAAAGGATCCATGCTTTTAAAATCTGGTTTTTGGAGAATACCTTGGACAGCCAAGGGAACAAATTGAATACAACCCAGAATTCTTATTGGGTAGCATAAATGACCAGGTTCAAATTACCTTACTTTGTAGAAGTTTTGAATGCTCCAACACTGGAAGTTTTTAAGAAGATGTTGGATAACCATTTGTCTGAAATGGTATAGGGTTTCCTGCCTAAGTAGGGGGTTGGACTAGAAGACCTCCAAGGTCCTTCTGTTATTCTGTTATATTCAAGAAGCATATTTCTTCAAATCTGAAAACATTCTAATTACATTCAGGCCAGTTTACTTCTACTTCAGGCAGTGTACAAAATAGCCCTTCCTCAATTACTTTTCACAATAATATCCTAGTGAGATTCAGGCAGATAAAAACTGGCCCAAAGCCACCAATAAGTATATCTCATTGTGGTATTGAACCTGGATTCCCTTGGTTCTACTTTAATATGTAAACTACTAGCTCAGCAGTGAAATATGCACCACACATAAAAGTATCATGCAGTCCTACATCTTTCCATACTACAAGTTATTTGCTTTTTTACTTGAATATATTAACAAGGTGCTAGAACATTTATCCACAGGTACATTAAAATTTGCTTTAAATGATGAGTTTCAATTAAATATAATGCAAAAATTTCATTAACTAAATGGAAAACACATGCTTTCCCCTGATAGTGTTTGGTGGTTCTCCCCTCTCCCCCTCAAATTAAAACAAGCCAACTTTATATTTTCTGCATTTCTTGCCAGTTTTGGAGCACAGATATTGCTCAGTTTACAACCCTCCAAAGGAATATTTAAAAATGAAAGGGGAAATCGAAATGGAGTAAGAAATCATGGTATTTCAGCTATAAATTCAGCCAGCTGTGAACATGAGACATTTCAAGAGCTTCAAAAGAGTTCCCAGGTCCCTAAAAGAACAGACATAGAGCTGTTGTAAAATTGCTATCTGGCAAAAAGAGCTACTAGAAGGAGGATCCTTTAGTTTTATTTTTTTTGCACCAGCTTTGGCTGGTAAGCCAATTGCCCCCACTTTCCTGTAAAGCTGAATATTGCCTGCATATTATATACTGCAGCCTGATTGAGATGTCCTTGCCAGATGGGTAGATTCAGTTCTGGCAAGACAATCCCTATTAAAGTCTGGTACTAAGCCATACAGAGCTTGTAGTTGCTGTTATTTCTATATCACACTTTTGCTCAGAGAGTTTCACAAAAGAATATCAAAACTGTCTTACGAATATCAATAATAAAGCCACAACCAGAAAAGTGCCAATCAGCTATGAAACTCTGGGATTATAGAGTATTCCTTTGTCCTCTAAGTCACCTACTTATTTGAACTTTCCCTTAACAACAGAAACACTGGTATTTTCACAGCATTCTCTTAATTCATCATTTGGCAAATATATTTTTCCCAAGCTGCCCTGAGTCAATGATGGAGGGGCAACCTATAAGTCAATAATAGCATTTCTATTTGATTGTCGGAAGTTGCCCTGAGTCAAGGACAGTGGGGCAACATATAAACCCAATAAGTTACTGTTATTCACTGAAACTGAGTATACTAACCAAACCACCATTCACTCATTCTCTTTCTATCCCTATGTATGTGCTATAAGTAAGTATTGGCAATAGCACTTAGGCTTATATACTGCTCCACAGTGCTTTACAACATTCTCTGGGTGGTTTATAATGTCCCCATATTGCCCCCAACAGTCTGAGGTCCTCATTTTACCAACCTTCGAAGGATGGAACCATGGAAGGGTGGACTGAGTGAACCTTGAGCCTGGAATAACAGAGTTAGAGAGTTGGAAGGGACCTTGGAGGTCTTCTAGTTCAACTCCCTTCTCAGGTAGGAAACCCTATACCATTTCAGACAAGTGGTTGTCCAATCTCTTCTTAAAAACCTCTGCTGTTAGAGCACCCACAACTTCTGGAGGCAAGTCATTCCACTGATTAATTGTTCTGTCAGGAAATTTTTCCTTAGTTCTAGGTTGATTCTCTCCTTGATAGGTTTCCAGTCATTGCATCTTGTCCTGCCTTCAGGTGCTTTGGTGAATAGCTTGATTCCCTCTTCTTTGTAGCAGTCCTTAGATATTGGAAAATTGCTATCATTTCATCCGTAATCCTTCTTTTCATTAAACTAGGGATATCTATTTTCTGTGACTGTTTTAATATATTTTAGCCTCCAATTCCCTAATCATCTTTGTTGCTCTTCTCTGTACTTTTTCCAGAATCTCAACATATTTTTTACAGAGCCCATCAGGATCAAACTCTAGGCTGTGGGCAGAGTTATCCTGCAATACTGCATTGTAACCATTGTGCCACCAGGGATCCTGGTGGAAAATATCAGAAAGTACAAAGTATTCATAACTTTGAACTAATTATTTTTACATCACATGCATTGCCTTGTTGAGAAGTATAATGCATAAACCCACTGCATATCTGTCACACCCCTTATTGTAGCATCAACCTATTCCATATGTGCGTGTGGGTGTGTTCATGCATGTGTGTGTGTGTGTCTGTTTGTGTACTATATTAATACAAGAGGCTCATCAATGCAGCAACTTTTTCTCCAGGTGCATCAAATTCAGAGGGGCTCCAGCCAGATAGCTTTACACATTTGCATGCAAGGTTGCAAATTGTAAGAACAGTTGAAGGACCTAGGTATGTCTAGTCCAGGGCTGTCAAACTCCCGGCCCAAGGGCCAGATGTGTCACATACTGGCCACACCCACACCTGGTTTAGCGAAGGGGAGGAAGTCCCAATACATCATGTGATGCTCCCATGATGATGTGCGGTTGACACCCCTGGTCTAGCCTATCAAAGACAAGGATGGGGGGGGGGAGAAACATGACCACTGCCTTCTAGCACTTCAGAGGCTGCTACAGAGAAGAGGGAACTGACTTATTTTCCAAAGCACAAGAGGGCAGGACAAGAAGTAATGTGTGGAAGCTTGTTAAAAAGAGATCCAACTTAGAAATAAGGAGTAATTTATGCACAAGGAAACAATTAATCAGTGGAACAGCTTGCTTCCCAGTGTTATGGGTGGTCTATCACTGGAGATTTTCAAAAACAGACAGGATAACCATTGGACTAGGATGGCATACGGTTTTTGCCTTGAGCAGGGAGTTGGACTAGAAGACCTCCAAAGTCCCTTCCAATCTTATGATTCTATGTTTTCTTCTCCCTTCACATGCACAGATTTAGAAACATCGCGAGGGTGAGGCTACCAGTAGAAAAATTCATGTAGCGTACTTGCTTGGCTACACACATCTCTGTAGTTAAAAAGATGAGAAGCTGGGAGGATTCATTATAATAACATTTAACAAATATCTGACTTTTCAAAAATGCAGTGCTGTCTGAAGAATTTTATATGACATGATGTTAAATTAATTCTGCCACTCATGTGTAGCCGCAGACATTAGTCGAAGAAGATATACCCTAACAAGATTTACTTTTCAAGTGCCAATGAGGTACTTTCAAGTTATGACGCAGTTTTAAAAAGCTGCATTGATCTGTGAAACTTTAAGCAAACCTGCTAAACAACCTAGCATATATCACTGACTGAGTTATTTTCCAGCATGCCCAGTCCATCACCGGAATGACGCACGGAGCAATGCAAAGTGAAGCAACGCAGCCATTTCACTTCTGCCTTCCAGAGACTGCTCCCAAATCTCCCACATTAGAAATCTGTTAATCAATAAAAATCAGCCAGTTTTACCATCTGCATTACTAGCATTGCAATTCTGTCTAGGGAGGGTTTTTTTTGTTTCCTTCCAAATTTAAAAATCAACATAGAGCAGGTAGTCCTCAATTTACGACTACAATTGAGCCCAACATTTCTGTTGCTATGTGAAACATTTGTTAAGTGAGTTTTGACCCATTTTACGATCTTCCTTGCCACAGTTGCTATGTGAATCATTGCAGTTGTTAAGTTAGTAACACGGCTATTAAGTGAATCTGGCTTCCCCATTGACTTGGCTTTTCGGAAGGTTACAAAAGGTGATCACATGACCCCAGGACATTGCAAAAAGTCATAAATATGAGTCCCGTTGCAAAGCATCTGAATTTTGATCATGTGTGCATGGGGATGCTGCAACAGTCGTAAGTTTGAACAAATGGTCATTAGTCCCTTTTTTCAGCGCCATTGTAACTTTGAACAGTCACTACATAAAGTCAAAGACTACCTGTAATTGCTGCTCTTAGTACATGGAGCTTTTATAAACTTTTTTCACTAATTTACACAACTGTTAAAGTGCATAAGACCCTTTTTATATTAGTGCAAATTGCTTAATTACTGGATAACAAAACTTTCTACTGTGCAGACTTTTTCAAGAAAAAAATTATCTGCTACCCTGTCAGAACTGAAAAAGCTTCTTGGATGAGAAGCGAAATGTCTTCAAAAGAAAAAAAAACAGGAATTTCCAGTTGCCTCCTGAAAAAAGCACTTTTGGGACAACCATAACCTGGATGACTGAGAATCTCTACAGTCTTTTAGCAAAGCAGGTCCAGTTGCCTGTGGAGACCCAGCCGGACAGGATAAGGGAGGGAGGGGTATTAAGCAGGGGGCATGTTGCAGAGTCTCTGTGGTTGGTTGTAAGGCTGAAGGGCCATTATGGTGCTACAACATGCATAACTTTGGGAGTGGGTCGTAAATATTTTTTTTGTGAGGGGAGTGTGTGTCATAATTTTGAATGGTCACTAATTGAATTCTTGTAACTCGGGGAATATCTGTATAGTATGTGTAGCTCTTATAACAATAGTAATTCACCCCCCGATATTAGAACTACCACCGACCTCCGCTCCTTCCGATAGAAGCTTAAGACCCACCTGTTCCAATTAGCTGGCTTAACTGACTTATAGTCCCATTCAACCTCCTGGCAAACATCTTATTGGGTAGTTTTTAAGGGTATTTTAAGGGTATTTTTAATGTTTATTTGTATTTTAATTTAAATATTGTACAGTCCACATCCTACCTCCTCCGTTTAACTATTTGTTAACTATTTGTATATTAAGTATACCTATATTGTGTATTTATTCTGTTTTAACATGACTGTACACCGCCCCGAGTCTGTTTAGGAAAGGGTGCGGTTTATAAATTAAAGTTATTATTATTATTATCCCTTTGTATGTCAGGTTTTTCCTGACAGATTTAGATTTTTTTAAAAAAACTTTCTTATTCTCGATTTGTAACATCCCTCTTATAACACTTCAAGATTGATTTTAAGGCACTAGGCCAGAAATCAGAAGGCCTTAGGCATGAAAGCTGACTGGATGACTTTGGGTCAGTCATTCTCTGTCAGCCTAACTCACCTCACAGGGTTGTTGTGGGGGGAAATAGGAGGAGGATGAAATGCTTTCTGTGTTTGCCATGTTGAGTTAAAACAAGATAAAAGCTATACAAATATTTAAAAAGAAAACAAAAAAATGAGGAAAAGTAGTGAATAAGTAAGAAAAAATAGAGGAAAGGATATTTTATTCCCTATCTTTAAGGTTACAACATAATTTTCTTCTTTCCACAAGCTACCCTTTCTAATTTTACGGCTCATAATCACTACATTTTTTTCTCTTTTTCAGCCAAAAACCTATAAGTGGCTTCCAGTCTCAAATATATCTAGTTGTTGATCATTCGCTAATCAAACAAGTTAATTTTGCAATTTCTAATAGCTCTGTCACCTTTATTAAGCATTACCCCTTGTCGGCATTTCAGAATCTTTCCATTTTGGTGCATATAACAGTCTCACAGTAGTAATCATACTTTTTAAAAAAAAAACCTTCCATGGCTCTATTCTAATTGATTGTCACTCCTCTTTTAATTTAATGAATGGAAGTCTGGACTTGAGAGATAGTGATATATCCAAATTAATCTTTGATAGGGTTACATTAGTCCCTAACTTGCTAAACTATATAATTATTCTTCATGCCAGAAATATTTTCAATGTCCCCCTGCTTTTTGTAACACTTTCCCTAACTTAGCCAATCCCCCAGTGCTAATAAGATTACTTACGTTTATCAAACCATAGAACTGGAAGGCATCTTGGAGATTATTGATGCTAGTCTAACACCTGTTTAGTGCCGAATCCACCAGAGTCAATCTGATCTAGTGATTAAGACAATAGGCTATAAACTGGGCGACCATGAGTTCTAGCCCTATTTTAGGCGCAAATTCCTCTGAGTGACTTTGAGCCTGTCACTCTCTCTCAACCCTAAGGAACCAAGCTATGGCAAACCACTTTTGAAAAACCTTGCCAAGAACTGGTCCAGACAATCACCAGAAGTCAAAAACTGACAGGATTCCCTCACACACAGACACAGTGAAATTGTGGAAGGCCATGTAGCCTTTTTTGAAGACTTCAAGCAGAAGAGAACTCAGGACTTCCGGTTCCGGCGGCCACCAGCGACGAGCAAGTGTTTGCTCGCTCCGGCTCCTCGGTGGGCTTCCCCACTCCTTGGGGTCACAGGATACCTCGCAGAGGCGTCCTGCCGGAGGGGCGGCATCGCGGGGGATCCCTGGATCGGCGGCGGGTGGCGGGAGGTCCTCCGCTTCGCCCAAGGCACCGGGGAGCAGATCGGAGGACGCATGGGCATCTTCGCTGAATGCTGTGCAGAGAATGAACAAGCAGAAGGAAGCAGCGGGGGTGCGGTGAGGCGCATACCCCCCTCCACTCCCTTTATTGAATTGAAGAACTTTTCAGCAGTTTAAAACTTTTTCTTTCGGCTAACCTGGGAGGCGCGGCTGGAGGGAGGGGGATTCCCCCCCCCCTCGGACAGGCGGCTTGGAACAATTTTGCTCTCAGCCCCAGGGGAAGGAGGAGGGGGGAGAGCCAACCAATGATGCCACACCCTTGCTTAAAGTGACTTTCTTTGAACTTAACCCCATAATATACTGATGATATGAAAACTTTGGGAACTTTGAAAACTTTGTTATGCCTCTAAACCCGAAGCTGGCAGGGCAAGATGGCACACTTCCGTTGTCTTCATGAACTGTGAAACCTGACTCCACCTTTAAAAATTCAGGCTTCCGGTCTTTGTCTCCGTGCTACTTAGATAAATCTCTTGTGGATTGTTACTCTTTGAACTCCCTGGAGTGAAAAACTTTACTCTACTGCCAGGCTGATTAGAGAAATTCTCTCCTGCCTGGACCCTCTGCCTCCTGGACTCATCTGGCTGCTCTGCCGCTCTAACTGTCCTTTCTCTACACTGACTGAGCTCTTTATTCTATAAACAATGTCTCCTAAAAGACCACCTCCTGGAAAGCCTGGCTTTGCTACCTCTGCCCCGACATCAGCAACTTCCAGCCCTGCTACACAATCAAAGATAACAGACCTGATGCAACCTAAAAGTACAGAGATGGATTTGCAACAAATGCTCCAGCAACTTTTACAGGGACAAGAGGAAATTAAGAAACAATTAAAGGAAATGAAAGAAGAAATTAAAGAGAATCAAGCCCAAATTTATAAGAACTCACAGAGACTGGACCTTTTGGAGGGTGGGGTGGCTGAGATGAGGGAGGGAGTGGAGGCAGTGCAGAAGGGAAACAAAGAACTTGATACCCAACAAATAAAAACAGAATTTGAGAGAATGTCCTTTTATTTTAGATTTCAAAACGTGATGGAAGCAGATGATGAAAACATAAGGGACATCATGATAAATATTTTGGCCGAATATATCCATAAAGAAAAACAACAGATGGAATGGGAGATAGACCTGGTTTATAGAGTGAACTCAGCCTATGCTAGAACACACAACGTACCCAGGGAGGTACATATTAAATTTCTCAGGAAAAGCACAAGAGACAAAATTCTGGGTGCACAAAGGGGGGCAAGCCCTGACATACCATGATAGGGAAATAACCATTCTGAAGCAGATCCCCAAGAAAGTGAGGGGAAAAAGAAAAAATTATTCGCAATTAGCGAATAAATTATACCAGAAGGGGGTGTGGTTCAGATGGTTGATGCCTGAAGGTATGTTAATATTCTGGGAGGAGACAGGAATTAGAATTAACACACCCATAGAGGCACAGGCCTTTATGGAAAAAAAACAAAACACACCTAGAAAAAACAGAAGATCCTACAACAGATATGCAGGACACGGGAGTGGCCGGAACTCTGCTGGCGGGGGGAGATGAGGCAATACCAAGAAAGCTCAGATCACAAAAATGAATAAGAAAATCTTTTTGACATAAACTGATCGAAAGTACCAATGGAATTAACATGTGGACTATATACTACTATGTATTAAATTGATTGAAAGTACCAACAGAATTAATATGCTGACTATATATGACTATGTATTAATGACTTTTACCCAGATGTATACTATGAGTTTGGAGGGAGGGGGCGCCTACCACACTTTGCAACTGCCAAAATTTGTATACTTTTTCCACTACCTTATCCCTTGTAAATTTTAAAAAACCAATAAAACTTTGTTTTTTTAAAAAAAAAAAAAGCAGAAGAGAACTCACTGCTTCATATACAGTTTGTTCCACAAGCTGTCAGTTTGTAAAATCTGGGAGTTCTTTCTGCTGTCTAGCCTGAATTTTCCTCCTTGTAATGTTAACACACTGTTTCTGATCCCATTAAGTGATCCTAGAGGTTCCAGCTATTATACATTGATGCAAACAATAGATCACCCATTATTTTAATTCCACAATTAAATCCAGTCCCTTCAGATATAATTGATAACATTTATCAAACAGAATGTAGAGTTATACACAAACTAAGCCTTACCTAAACTTTGTTTAATTCTCCCTCTATTCCCTATCCTTTTGTCTTCAAAATGCACATTACTGACATTCTAGAATAGCAATCTTTTGCGGCGCTTCTACAATCCATGAAAGTCTTCCTCCTTGACAGAAATTCTCATCATCCCTTTGTTTTCCAGCTCCTCTGCTTAGCTACAGTATTTTACTTCCATTTGAAAACAGATCAGATAACTCATCTGTAGAGTAGCATCAGGCCCTCCTCTTTCTATATGCATTTTTTACAACCAATATTCTTTCATTCCCTAAAGTCACTACACTTCTACATTCAGAAAAGTTTTATAGTAATATCACCAGGCAGCCACCAGAGCATTCATTTACATTATTTATAATGTTCTTTGCCATCAAGTGTCAGAAAGGTAGCAATAGCAATATAGCAATAGCACTTAAGACTTATATACCTCTTCATAATGCTTTACAAGGGACCTGGTGGCTCAGTGGTTAAGATGTTGAGCTTGTCAATCAGAAAGGTCAGCATTTCATCGCAATGAGATGACATGCGATCTTGGACTTCCAAGAACATAGTCGATACTTTTGCTGCTGGATGGTCCTTTTGGACCTAAACTGCCTGAAGAGATGGTGATAGGGAAGAGTACGTCGTCCTGCTTATATACCTGTTGTGGCCCAGCCGTTGCCGTTGCCGCTGCCACCAGACTCCTAGAGTGAGGGTCCCTACGAGTCAGCTCCAGAGGAGATGGGCGACCCTGGACAGGATTCGGATGCTGAGCAGGGATCCGAGAGTCTGGTTGGCCACCAGGAGGCGCCTGAGGCATGGAGCAGCGGTGAGAGCCATAGGAGGGGGGCTCCCGATGCCATGCCTTGGAGCAGTGGGGAAGACTCATGAGACAGTGAGTCAGAACTCAGCAGGGCGTTTCTGGACGCCCGTTACCGGCGCGCCCACAGACGCAAGGAGCGTGGGCGGAATTATAGGCGGTAAAGAGCTCTCAGCTGCTGTTTGGGAGGCGCCCTTTTCAGGTTATAAAAGGGTTGACTTTGCATACACCCTTTGCAGCAGTCAACAGAAGACTTATGCCAGAAGCTCTAGTCTAGAATCCTGGCAAGCTGGATAGCTGCTTTTGTGTTCTGTTCCTGTGAGTTTTGTCTTGGTGGCTTGCTGCCACGGAACCTCTTGTCTGTTTGTGCAATAAACCTTGTTCCCTTGTACTGTTCCGGAGTGTGTGTTCTGTGTGGGCAACGGAGGAAGGGGGGTCAGAACATATACCTATGGATTAAGAATTTTTTTCTTTATTTTTACAATGCTGGACTGGAAGGTTTTTTCTCCATTTAAGTTTTTTTTTCTGTAAGTTTGGATTATAAAGAAGATACTAAAATACAAAGAGGTCTGTAACAATAGAAGGAAAGGAAGTAACACTGCCACTTGGAGGCTGGAAATATTGTTTTTTTCCCCTTTGATCATTTGTTTTACACTTCAAGGTCTCTCAGCTTGCTTACTGTGAGTGATAGTGGGAAGAACATGGGTTGTTTATACAGGTGCTCTTTGGGAGCTCTTTCAATAGCTGGAGTGGAGAGAGGAGAGACCTTGACTTTGAAAGATTATAAATGAACTCACTTCAAATCTAACAAAAAGCTTCGAATGTTATAGTGGGAGTGTTTACAAATTGGAAAATGGTGCAACAAGAAAAAGAAACCTTAACATTGCAAATGATTATGTCTGGAATTCAAAAGATCTTAGCAGTAACAGAAAAAATTGAGAAGAGATTGGAGAATATATAATGCAGCACAGTAAAATGTGATGGAAAAATTGAGGATGTTTATCAAATGGAAAAAGTGGAGGACAGAGTTCTAAAAATTGAAGGGAAAAATAATCAAAGAAACAAGAAAACTGTTGATATTGATAGTAAACTGAGCCTGGCTGGAAATGAAAAGAGTGGAATATGGGAAGGGGAGATAGATGGACTGGAACTCTATCCCAGACTTCAAAGTACTGAAGAAGAAAAGAGAAAAATTGATGGAAGTAAGGAGAGAAACTTTATCAGAAGCATGAGTGATAAGTAAAGATAAGCTGATTGAAGAAGCAAATGGAGGATTTTGAGTTTACATAAGAAATGAAATGAACAATAACTTGCGAAGATAAGTTTATATAAGACTTACCAAGAAATTAATCAGAATGCTAATGCTACAAATGGCAAAAGACATAAGACTGCACTATTACTGGGAAGACACAGGTTGATGTAATGAAAGCTGATAATAAAAATTAAGTAAAATTTAGTTACATTTAGAGTATTATGTATAAAATGAAGTGATAATGGTTATTGTTAAATAAATGATTGATAATAATAATGCATATATATGTATTAGTTTGTTAAGAGGAAATTCTATATAAATTGCAAATGGAGACTATGAAAGGAAGTTTAGAAATTAAACATAATCATTTTTTTATTAAGAATATGTTATAAAGATACAATTTTATTGTAGGCTATTGGGAGGAGTTAATGGAATGCCATTATGTGATTTTGCTTTAAATTGGAATATTTCATATAAGAGGATATAAAAACAATTACAGTCAAATGAAGGCTGAGGTATGATGAAAGCAATGTATATAAATACTGCATACTTGATTTAAAAATATGTGATTCGATATGAATTATAGGTGATGACTGTGGAAGGGACGCACATATGTTTTTGTAACCAACCGTCACACTTTCTACAATTTGTAATGGAAGATGGTTTTGTGGGTTTTTTGTTTTTGTCTGTTTGTGTTCATTTAAAAAATAAAAAATAAAAAAATAAAAAAAAAAGAAAGGTCAGCATTTCAGCAGTTCAAATCCCTAGTGCTACATAATGTAGTGAGCTTCCGTTACTTGTCCCAGCTTCTACCAACCTAGCAGTTCGAAAGCATGTAAAATGGCAAGTAGAAAAATAGGAATCACTTTTGGTAAGAAGGTAACAGCATTCCATGTGCCTTTGGTGTTTAGTCATGCCAGCCACATGACCACGGAGACATCTTCGGACAGTGCTGGCTCTTCGGCTTTGAAATGGAGTTGGGAACAACTAGCACTTATGTGTGAGGAGAACCTTTACCTTTTACCTTGGTGCTTTACAGCCCTCTCTAAGCAGTTTACAGAGTCAGCACATTGCCCCCAACAATCTGGGTCCTCATCTTAACGGACCTCGTAAGGATAGCAAGCTGGGTCAACCTTGACCTGGTGAGACTCAAACTGTCAAACTGCTGGCAGTCAGCAGAATTAGGCTGCAATGCTACGTTCTATCCACTGCACCTCCACAGCTCTTGGATAGCTAAATTAAGCAGAAAATTCCACACACATGGAAATGAAAGCTAATGAAATGTATTTATTTTTTGGAAAGATATTGTAATGTGAACTAATTCAGAATACAACGCACTGCCAATGGGTCTTGTGGATATACACAAAAGATATCTATTGGCCAAGAAACACAAACTAAAGTTCAGTATAAACTTTGAAATTGGAATAATATAATACACTGTGACCATGAGTGTAAATATTCTGAGTTTATTTAAACCATGTTTAAAACTTTGGGAAAATGATAGGATGTGACCTGCATAGCTTCAGCAGGTTAGTTTTGTCCCTATGGTTTCCTTTGCTTCTGTAGGAAAAAAATAAAAGTGCATCGAGATATGAAAATCATGAAAATATATTTTAGCAATAAGTACAAAATGTTAATCTGATATTGTAAGGTGCAAAGAATTAGGATTACACATTAACTTCCATTTAAGTTTTGTTGCTCAAGCCTATATACAAGATACACTAGTCAACTAACGGTCAGCATTAGATTGGTGCTAGATAACAATTAATATAATTCAGGATTGGGCTTGGATTGCTTGTGGGTACATAATGACTTCAGGCTGATTCCTCTCTTGCATCTAGCCCCAGACTCTGACTCTTCTTCTCTACAGCAGAGGTGGATTGCTGCCAGTTTGGCCCATTTGGCTGAACCGGTAATGGAATTCAGGCCTGAATTGCAGAATTGGCAGCAACCCAGGCCTGCCACGCTCCCGAAACGGTTCCCTCACTGCCACTTGGCTGCTGCCATTTTGGATTTTAGAGACTGCATTCACAGTTCACTGTAAATTGTTCTGTACATGCACGAAGGACAATTTACGTTGAACAGCGCATGTGTGGTGCGCGGGATGCAAACCGGCAGTAATGCTGGCAGCAACCTACCCCTGTCCTACAGATATAATATTCATGTAGTATAAAAAACAGAAGCCCCATTAATTTCATGGTTGCCATTTCTGTAATTATAATTTAAAACGCAATTTCTCACATGTCCTGATGAATATTTCCTGGCGAGCCCGTAACCCACAGTGTCATTAAACCCTCAATATGCTGGTGTCCAATTAGTGATGCTTCCATTTCTTATTTATATTCATCTTATTGAATACTTTGCCAAGAGTGGTTTGTTTTTCTTTTAAAAAAAGACAATTAAAAATCATTGCACTACAAACTATTTGTATTGAAGTACCTTGAAGATTTGTCCTAAATCCCACTGATGGAGAACCAGAGGAACTGAAGAGTGAAGTTAAAGAGATAATTAAGGATGAATATGAAAAGAGACTGCAAAAGTTCAGAAAGCAAACTGGATGTTAGAACAAACCGTGGAAATTGCTAAGAAGAGAAGCCAAAGCCAAGAAAGACAAAAATCTCAAAAGGAAATTTAACAAAATGTCAGTGAGAACAGACAAGAAGCAGCATTAAAATGATATCTGTAAAGATATCAAAGATGGGAACAGGCAACAAAAGTCTCCTTCCAAACTCAGAAGGTCCTTACCTTGAATTGATGATATGCTAAAGGACACTAATGGACAGACAGTAGCTAATCCAAAGATGATCGAAGAAAAATGAAGGAATATACTGAAATTATATATAGAACAGATGTCAATATCCAAGATACATTAGAAGATACCCCCTACTTAGATATCCTGTTTAGTCTATATCAGCCATCTGTTCACTATCAAATGAGAAAGTTACATACTTTTAGCCAACCTCTGGCTACCACTTGTTTGTGCATATCCTTCTACAACTCATGAATCTGCAGTTCCCCACTTCTCCAATTTCCTACAAGAGATACAATCAGTGCGATGTCTCTTCGAAGAGCAGTTCTTTCCATCCCTGGATGGAGAGGAATGAATCCTATGAGGCACTCTATATATAGCTCCCCTGGAAATTACAGCTGGTCCAGAATGCACCTTTATGAGCATTGATGTGCAAGCTTCTCTAGATCCATATAACACCCCTACAATCTGACGTTCATTGGTTATCAGTTGGTTTCCAGCTGCAATTCATGTTGCTTGCTGTTATCTAAAAAGTCCTATACCATCATGCAGTCTAGCTAGTTGAAGATTGTCTGTCATTCCATCCTATTCAGTCCAATAGTTAGCTTGCTTTGGGTGCTGTCAATCAAACAATGCTATTTAGTTGGATCCAAGAGGTGGTTTTTCTCTGTTATTGCATCTGCCCGTTGGAATAGTTTTTTCCCCTCTTCAAAGATCTGCAGAGTCCCCAACATGTCTGCCTTCTGGCAAACTTTAAAAACCTGTTTGTTTTCCCAGGCACCAGCTATTGATTTATTTTGGTGTTACAAAAACATGTTGGAATTTTTGGGATTCCTCCTAAACACATACCAGTTATGTGTGATATTTTGTACTGTCTTACATATATTGCAGTGCTTCTAATTTTGTGAAGCCATTCAAATTCATTTGAACTTGAGTGACCTATAAAGTTGTCATCTACAGTATACACTCTCACAAACCCACAATGCCCAGATAACATTGTTTTTATACCACGCAGCTATGATCACCATCGTATTCCTGGTCTGTGAGTCCTCAGCTGTATCCACATTATAGTACTGTCCTCCTTTTGTCAAGGCCCTATCCAAGAGCATCTTCAATCTGAAGAAAGCTTTTTTGACTTTGTTACCATTTACCTATGGAAGAGAGTCTGTTTTGAAATGGAGACACTAGAGACAGGACAGAGATCAGCAAGGGAGATGACCAGTGACGTGCAGTCAGGTGAGGCAAGTGAGGCACAGCCTCACCACTCTCATCATGAAAAAAAAAAGTAAAAGGAAAAAGCTGAGCTAGTTGCTGCCTCACCGTGGATGACTCTGCTTAACCTCACTGGTGCTCTCCCTCCCCAAGTGTAGTGACTTCCTCCCCAGGCCCCCATTCATTTCTCTCACACACACACACAGCTGGATAAAACTATATAAAAATCTAGCCCAGCTTCACTGATTACAAGTTTGAAAAGGCAACATGGCTCCACCTGCAATCAAACTACACTTGGGGAGGGAGAGCACAAGCGAGCACTGAGGAGACCACAGGAGGAGGCAGGAAGCCAGGCAAAGAGCCATGCTGTAGTACACACACGTCCCCCCAGCCTCTTTTTTTGGAAGGCTCGGCTCGGCTCCCCTCCGGCTTCTCTGCCTCTCCTCTCACCCCAGCCTGCCAGCAGGAGGTGGTGGGTGGGCTTTATTGTGTTCCAGGCATTTCCCACCCAGACAGCAGGCTGCATTTGCAATGGTGGAGGTGTTTGGGAAAGGCAGCAGGGGAATGGGGGGGGTGGCAGAGGAGCTGCTTTCAAGCCACTGGAAAAGATATCCAATCCAATTTTGTGTGTGTGGGAGGTTTGTTTGAGAGTGAGTGAGAGACGGAAGGGGTAGGAGAGATAGTCCAATCCAACTTGTGTGTGTGTGTGTGTGTGTGTGTGTTTGAGAGAGGGGGAGGAAGGGAGAGAGGGAGGAAGGAGGGGGAGGAGAAGAAAAAGAAAAAGAAAGAAGGAGCAAAGGAGAAAAACAAATGCTGTTGCTTTAAATTGGAACTGAGCATGCCTGGCTGTGGAATTCTGGGAGTTGAAGTCCACAAGTCTAAAAATATTTGAAACCCAGCACTGTGTCAGTGCCTCACCAGTCATAAACCTCACCGCACGTCACTGGAGATGACTACTTGATATTGATAGAGCTTTCTGTTGACTCAAGCATGGGTAGAAAACAGTTCAACTCAGCAGGAGGGCCTTGAAATCAAGAAATACAGACCTAGAAGAAGTATTTAAATTTCACCATTTCCAATTACATAACATAACATAATAAATGTAGTTTTCACACTGTATTGGGTATTTGGGCAACATATATAAATAAGTACAGAAATATTATTTCCAACTTCATTAAGTTTGAAAAAGGAAAAAACAATATTGGTCATTTAAACTGCTGTTCACAGTTTCACATGGAGCAAATCAAAAATTGCAGCTGGCACAGTATATAACTGCTTGCTTGCGTATCAGTGCCTGCTAGTTCAACAGAATAACATGGTCTAAGAGGAAAAAAATGATATGGTGCCCATTCCACAAGACTGGAACAGTGAGACCCAGGAAATGACATTCTCAATAGCAGCTCCTCATTGTAAAACAGCATGATCTCTAAGATTAAATTCACTTCCACTGTTTTGTCCTTCACAGAACTGTCATCTTAAAGCAGTCATCTTCTATAGCAGGATGTCAAACTCACGTTGTGATGTAGCGGGACCTTTTTCCCTTTAGCTAAAGCAGATGTGGACATGGCCACCATGTGACGCATCCAGCCTGCAGGTCGCAAGTTTGACAGCCCTGTTCTATAAGATATTCTGAATGGAAAATTCTATTTAAATGTTGAATTTTACTTGCTTTTTTGTTGTAATTCAGTATATTGTAAATCATCTAGAGTCACATGAATACATGCATACAAATGCTGGTAATTAATAAAGCTTGAATCAATAGAGTTTGAGCTGAAATGAATCTGGGAATCAGACACCTTTTTTAAAAAAAAGCATTGATTGTTATAGGTTTATTTGTGGGTTTTAGGGGTTTGGTTTGGCTTGGTTTGGTTTTGATGACCTATAGAACAATTTGCTCTATTTCATTTGAGGCGTGATTGACCAGGCTCAAACTATATTGTAGACAAAGATTCAGCTCCATTGGGATATTCATAGTGCTGAGAAAAGACAAAGAAATGAGAATATGATTAGAAGCAACTTGAATGAACTCATAAAACTTGCAAGAGCAATAACTACACCTAAATGACCCAGGTGAAGATAGATTGTTTCAGAAAGAATTGGTCACTAAGCATTGACACTGCCTTGAGGTCATTTTATCAATAAGATAGGAGCTCTTTTTCATATTTGTCTAAAATTGAGAAGTTATGATTTTTCAGAAAGATGCAAATGTGAACAAAAATATAGAAGTTATACATTAATGACAAGTTCTTGAGTCTTCTACAAAAAGCACTCTGCAATGAAAACAAATAGGAAAAACTAAAATAAATATAATAAAGATTTGGCTTAATTTGATAAAAGTATAACCAAGGAAATTTGGATTACCTCAGTTTCCCCAGTCAGATTCAAAGGAAGTGCTGTCTGTAACAGACTTTAGTCATCTACTTGAGACGTCGAAGCTAATAAATATGCAACAGGAAACAAATAACTGACCATGTCCTGCCTTTTTGTGGCACTAAAAATCTACTTAGGGAGCTGTCAGTTTACCAAAAGTAGGACCATCTTTGATGGAGTAGGAACCTCCATAGACTTTGCACCTGGGAGAAACGTCAATAGTAGCGATGCAGTCCTGTCTAAACAGCGTTACTTTTCTATACATCCCCACCATGTATATAGGTTTAGCAGGTGTTTCATTCCCATATTAATTTGCAGTCAGCAGATATTCAAGAAATTCTTGAACCTGATTTTTTTTAATTCCACTGCACAGGCTGCTTTGCTCATCAGTTAACAATGAAATTCCCAGCTGTATTGAACATGCCTCCTGAATAAACATTGGGAGCAAAACAGCTTGTGAATGTAATTGTAATGTTAATCATGGAATGCCACTGTTTTTCCTCTAGTAATACTATTCTCAAACAGCTTTATTGTCAGGCAAATTATAGCATACTGGAAACCGGATGTCAGCCTCCTCCTCCAACTCTACTCACTGCTATGAAATATCTTTGTTCCACATGGATTACTATTGAAGAGTTGGGGTGTGATGGAACAATCAGGCAATGTTGAAAGCAATTTTCAGAATGGCTCATTTTTTTACCATCCTGGCTAATTATAATAATAATAACCCAAGAAGAACATCTACAGGCTTTGCATCCTGGGGATTTTAAATGTTTCCCCCCCTCCTTGCCCCATTGAGGCAATACTTCCATAGGTCTTTGTATACCTACAAAGGTCAGAATTGTATAGGAGATAATTTTGACCGTGACACTCTATAGAACCAAATGTCAGGCCTGTAGTTATGTTCTTTTTAGGATCTTTGGCCTGCCACACTTTCTTATAATTTTCTATGCTGTTTCAATAGTGTAGTAGTTGGGAGGGGGGAATAGAAAGGAGTAGGATTGCAGAATGGATTGTTGACATTCTTTTGTAGAAGCCAAGGTCATCTTTTGTCTCAGCACCTCGACACCTGGCCGGAAGAAGATGGGTGTACATGCCAGCGTGGAAGATAATGATTGGAACATGTGATGGATTTGTGGGTGTGGGGAGAGATCATGAACTTCCAACTAGGTGAACTTACAGGATGTAATTCAGAGTTGAAATTTCCATAGCTGTACTAACATGCCTGTGGAATAAATTGCACCATTAAGGATGTTTTGCCTTGGACAATGATTTATTTCTGCATGGTATTTAGAACCCTAACATTATTTCAACTCTCTACTTTAAAAATATTTCACTAGCTCCCTCCCCCTATCAAGGGAGAAGGGCTGGTGATGGAAGATCTGGTGATGGGGTCTCGGTATTCCCAATGCTGACCGGGACAGCGTAAATATCAGCGAAGAATAAATGAGAAGCTTTTGGTGATAAGAAGAGGAGTACGGAACTTCAAAGGCAATGGAATGCTGTTTCCAGTTTAATTGCATCTGGAGGAATGCAGGAGGAGACGCGACAAGACGAAGGAAATCTCAGAAAACTTCTTCAGCAAACTGTGAGTGCATGCTCCCCCTCCTTCCCCCCCAGCTTAGAAGCAAGATTGGGGGAAAAAAAACACCCTTAGAACGGAGGTTTGGGCTCCTTCCAGACGGCAATAAATAAAATGGCTTATCACCATGCAACTAGCTGGAAGAAAGATTCCCTTTCAAAATGGGAATTTCAAAGGAGGCAGGAAAAGGAATTTTTCCAGCATCTGTCACTTGCAAGCCACCACAAATGGGGCTGCAACCAGTAAATGAAGCAAATTGGGCAGTAAATTGGGCTTTCCTCCCAGGACTTGGATGGAAGAGATGCTACTTACCAACTCCTTTGCCATCAGCATGGGGAAATGCTCCAAGCCAGCAGAGGGCACCTACTTGGCCCATAACTCATCCAAGCCAGCAAAGGGCACCTACTTGGCCCATAACTCCTCCAAGCCAGCAGGAGGGTCTTTGGCACGTAAAACCCCTTAGCCAGCCATCATTGGTTGAGCTGCAACCTGTGAAGCAGGCAACCCCGGGATGGGTCTTAACCCCAGGTCATGGATGGGAGGGATGCCAGTGGGCACCTGCCCTCCCTCAGCAGATGGCACCATGGCAGAAAGCTGGGCAGTGGCCAACCGAGGGATTGACCTCCCCACCGGTTCCAGTCTCCCCTGCAAGGCCCAAAAAGGTTCTTACCAGACCTTCCTACAGAGAAGAAATCTCCATGGAAGAAGGGATTACCAAACAGAGGCCTGCATTGTGGATGGCGGGAAAATGTGCGCCTGCAAGGCCCCAAGTGGTTCTTACCCCACCTTCCTACAGAGTAGCAATCACCAACATGGAAGAAGGGATTACCAAAGCCAGGCCTGCAAGATGGGAAGTGGAACAAGGTGCATCTGCAATGCCCCAAAAGGTTCTTACTCCACCTTCCTACAGAGAAGCAATCTCCACCATGGAAGAAGGGTTTACCAAGGGGGCAGCTGCAAGTTGGAGAGCAAGGCAGTGTGATGAAACGGTTCCTGAGTTTAGGTTCCATTCCTCGTGGGGCCCAATTAAATGCCACCATTGTTGTCAACTTGACCACAGAGCGTCAGAGTGCTTGGCTCCAGCCCCAATGCCACAAACGTGCGCACCAACCACCACGGCGGTAAAGAGAGGGTCCCAGATGCCACCACAGAAGAGTCATCTGGGCCAACAACCTCTGGAAGAGGATCCCCAACTTAAGGTGAGGAAGTGTCCTACCAAGGGGGAGGCCTCGGAAGAGGAAAAGGGCAGACAATCTCCGGAGGAGGATCCCCAACTTAAGGTGACAAAGAGTCCAACTAAGGGGGAGGCCTCGGAGGGGGAAAAGCCTAAAAGACCTCTGGAAGAGGATCCCCAACTTATGGTGACGAAGAGTCCTACCAAGGGGGAGGCCTCGGAGGAGGGAATTGCCGAAGAACAAACGTGTGTACCAATTGCCACGGTGGTTAAGAGAGGGCCCCAGATGCCTGCACAGAAAAGTCATCTGGGCCAACAGCCTCTGGAAGAGGATCTCCAACTTAAGGTGATGAAGTGTCCTACCAAGGGGGAGGCCTCGGAAGAGGAAAAGGGTAAACAATCTCCGGAGGAGGATCCCCAACTGAAGGTGACAAAGAGTCCAACTAAGGGGGAGGCCTCGGAGGGGGAAATGCCCAACCGACCTCTGGAAGAGGACCCCCAACTTCAGGTGACGAAGAGTCCTACCAAAGGGGAGGCCTCGGAGGAGGAACAAGGCCAGGCGTGGATGATTGGATCCAAGAGCCCAGAACCTACAGCACCTGCAGCAGAGAGCCCGAAACGGCCATGGGAAGAGGTCGCAATGGACTTCATCATGGAACTCCCAGACAGCAGTGGGCATAAAGTAATTTGGACTGTTATTGATTTGTTTTCTAAGCAGGCACACTTCATTGCTTGCTCAGGATTGCCATCCGCAAACGAATTAGCGAAAATGTTTGTGAAACACATTTATCGCCTGCATGGAGTACCCAAGAGGATCATTTCAGATCGCGGAATCCAGTTCACAGCCAAGTTCTGGAGAGAGGTCCTGAGATCTATTGGGTCCACACAAGAACTGAGCTCAGAGGTTCATCCCAGCATGAACGGCGCAGCAGAGGGAGCCAATGCGGTGGTGGAACAATACATCAGGTGTTTTGTGGACTATCAGCACGACAACTGGTCGGACTTGCTACCCTTCGCCGAAGTGGCGTACAACGATGCAGTCCACAGCAGCAGAGGATTAGCGGGTTTCCAGATTACCAGTGGCATGGAAGTTGTTGCCATGCCTGAGTTGCCTAGAGAACCTCCTTCTTTGAGTGAATGGATGGACATGCTAAAGAAAGGATGGGAGAATACGAAGAAGGCTCTAGCAGTTGCGGCAGAAGCCTACCAGAAGCAAGATGATCAACGTCGCTCATTCTTAAACCCCTACCGTGTGGGGGACAATGTTTTTGTATCTACCAAATACATAAGATTAGAAATGCTTAGCAAGGAATTGGGTCCAAAAATTTCTAGGTCCATTCCCAATAGTGAAGATAGTTAACTCAGTTACAGTTCAACTCAGTCTACCCAGAAGTCTGGGGGAAATTGACCCAGAATTTCATTGTAGCTTGTTGAAACCAGTAATTGGGTCTAACAGAAGAGCATCCACCCAAGCTCAATCTCCTCTTGTAGTGATGGAAGGGGAAACACAATCTGAGGTGGAAAAAATTGTAGATTTCAGGCTGAATAGGGGTTGCTTACAGTACTTAGTGCATTGGAAGGGTTACCCTTGGTCTGAAGCTAATTGGGTGAATAGTGGGAACCTAAAAGTGGAGAAGTTAGGAAAGCAAGTCAATGGGAAGTTTCCCGAGAAGTCAAGGGGTTCCCCTGGGTGGAGAAAAGGTGGTTAATTTTGTTATGTTAACTTTTATGTTATTCTCTTTGCAGGAAACGTTTTTCTTTTGAGTAGAGGCTGCCTGTCAGGCCTGTAGTTGTGTTCTTTTTAGGATCTTTGGCCTGCCACACTTTCTTATAATTTTCTATGCTGTTTCAATAGTGTAGTAGTTGGGAGGGGGGAATAGAAAGGAGTAGGATTGTAGAATGGATTGTTGACATTCTTTTGTAGAAGCCAAGGTCATCTTTTGTCTCAGCACCTCGACACCTGGCCGGAAGAAGATGGGTGTACATGCCAGTGTGGAAGATAATGATTGGAACATGTGATGGATTTGTGGGTGTGGGGAGAGATCATGAACTTCCAACTAGGTGAACTTACAGGATGTAATTCAGAGTTGAAATTTCCATAGCTGTACTAACATGCCTGTGGAATAAATTGCACCATTAAGGATGTTTTGCCATGGACAATGATTTATTTCTGCATGGTATTTAGAACCCTAACACCAAATTTAGACTACGAAGAAGCAGGATAGAGAATATTGGCACGTTTGAAAATGGGTGTTGGATAAGTGTAGCTAGAGTTACTAGATATCTGAACAGAGGAGGACATGAACAATTGGAAAAGAAGACAAATGGGGGAAAAGGAGAACAGACGAATGGTTTCAAATTTCTTGGAATCTCTGACAGAAATGATAGTGAAAAACTTCAAGAAAAGAGAAACAAATTCTTAGTCCTATGTGTATGTGAAATTACTTTCTCTAGCCTCAGAAAGATTATTTTTCAATCTCAAAAATATGCTAGAGCCAGGATATAGACAAAAGCATTCAGAGTCTAACTGATTAAGGTCTTGCCAATTGCAGGCCCCAGCTCAAGCAGAGGAGCAATATTAATCAATTAAGTCAGGTCACGGAAGCTAAACTTATTAACTTGTGGTTAGTGCTTATTAGAGAAGCACTGTGCCATAAGGAAAGGCTACTCATTATCATATACTTGAGAAGCCAGACAACATTTGATTTTAAGGCTATGTCTGCTGGCTGGAGGACATGAGGACAAAAAGGAAGACACATTCTCCTTTCCCCAGATGTCTGGTAACCCTATATACAGAGCAGTACAGAGATAACCTTGAAGAAAAAATGCAAACATGGCTAAAATGTCATGGTCCTGGAAGAGAAGAGGGGTAAGAAATAATCTCAAGATTGCCCCATCATGATTCTTTTGAATATAAGATGAGGGAGTCAGGCTTTTAAAATTATGTTATTATACCCTGAAACAATGGAATCCTCAACTTACAATCACTATTGGGACCAGAATTCTATGCTAAGTGAAAAAATCATTAAATGAAACACGCTTAATTTTACCACAAAACGGTAGAATAGGGAGGACCAGAGATCTCTTTAAGAAAATTGGACATATGAAGGGAATGTTTCATGCAAAAAAGGGACCAAAATGGCAGGGACCTAACAGAGGCAAAAGAGATTAAGAAGAGGTGGCAAAATTATACAAGAATGAGCTTAACGTCCCTGATAACCCAGATGGGGTGGTCACTGACCTTGAGCCAGACATCCTGGAATGTGAAGTCAAATGGGCCTTAGGAAGTCTGAGCAACAACAAAGCTAGTGGAGGTGACACTATTCCAGCTGAGCTATTCAAAATCTTAAAAGACAATTCAGGAGTCAAATTATACTCCAACGTATCTGACGGTAGAACAAGAAGCAATGGGTGGAAACCAAGGATGAGTTTCTGCTGGCGTTACTGCCGGCTTGGTGCGCACACATGCGCAGTTACCTTTAAATAGGCCTGTGCATGTGCAGAACATTAAAAATGTCAAAAAACATGCTACAGCGACTGGGGAACCAGTTTGGGGGCATGGTAAACCCTGGCAAACCTGCCGCAGCAACCCACCTCTGGTGAAAACGAATCAAGGAGAGAAGCAACTTAGAACTAAGGAGACATTTCCTGACAGTTTGAACAATTAATCGGTGGAACAATTTGCCTCCAGAAGTTGTGAATGCTCCAACACTGGAAGCTTTCAAGAAGATGTTGGATTCACCTTAAGGGAGAACTCTGGATTGACTGGTTCTATTTTTTGAAAAAAATTTGGCTGGCCATGATATTCACAGGAGTGTTTTCCAAAGCAGAGTTCAAAAGCATCAAGACTTTTCTATCTGGTTTTTCCAAAATCCAAATTTTGATCTTAGTACCGTGATGGCAAGCTTATGACACATGTGCCACAGGTGTGGCACACAGAGCAATTTGTCAGGGCATGCAAGGTGTTGCCCTGTCAGCTGGCCAGCGCGCATGTGCACACTGGCCAGCTGACTTCGGCCTTCTTTTGAGGCCATTTATTATAGAGAATCTTAAGAGGAATCCAACATTCAGCGCGAAAAACCAGCCCTAAGGGCAAACCAAAAGTTCAGGAATGGACTTCCGGTTTGCTCATAGGGCCGGTTTTAGCCCTCCAGAGCCTTCAGGGGCCTTCCGGAGGCTTCCCTAAAGGCTCCGGAGGATGAAAAATGGCCCTACAGACAAAGAGGAAGTTACATATATAGGCTTCCCTATATATCACATCACAACAAGGCAGATACTTAAAATACGGTTTTTATAGTTGTAATAAGAAATAATGAGCCATAGTTCAATAGGCATATCTAATGTTCTTTCAAAAGCATGCTTGACCCAAATATAGAAATAGCACAGCTGAAAGATTATTGCCATACTAGGGAGCTTACAATAAGGGATGTGGTGGCTCAGTGGCTAAGATGCTTGGCTTGTTGATCAGAAAGGCTGGCAGTTTGGTGGTTCGAATCCCTAATGCTTCTGTTATGGAATGAGTTCCTGTTACTTGTCCCAGTTTCTGCCAACCTAGCAGTTTGAAAGCATGTAAAAATGCAAATAGAAAAATAGGAACCACCTTTGGTGGGAAGGTAACAGCGTTCTGTGCCAACCACATGACCATGGAGATGTCTTCAGACAGTGCTGGCTCTTCAGCTTCGAAACGGAGATGAGCACCACTCCCTAGAGTTGGGGACAACTAGAACATATGTGCAAGGGGAACCTTTACCTTTACCTTTAGGGAGCTTACAAGGCCATAACGAAAACTCCTTGCTTTACCCCTCATCCCTGTACTGAGCATATGAAGTACCAGTCAAGGTAAGAAGCGCAGCAGAATGAGAGAGTAATGGATAAATTCTGCAAGAGAATGGCAACGATAGCAGTGAGTGGCTAGGGTTAACATTACATGTAGACCTTCACTTACAGCCATTCGTAGAGTGTCTGTTAAAAAATGCAACAGCACTGAAAAAAATGATTTATTATTATTTTTCACATTTATGAGAGTTGCAATATCTTCATGGTCACATGATCAAATTTGGACATTTGGCAACTGTCATGTATTTGACAGTTGTCCTGGAAACATGTGGTGCCCTGGAGCCATGTGATCACCTTTGGTGACCTTCCAAGCTGATTTCTGACAAGCAAAATCAATGGGGAAGACAGATTTACTTAACAACCATGATTTAACAACTGCACCGATTCACTTAAAGCAGGGGTGTCCAAACTTGGGAACTTTAAGACTTGTGGACTTCAACTCCCAGAATTCCCCTGGCTGGGGAATTCTGGGAGTTGAAGTCCACAAGTCTTAAAGTTCCCAAGTTTGGACACCCCTGACTTAAAGCTACGCCAAGGAAGGTCATAAAATGGGGCAAAACTTAACTTGATTAGCAATGGAAATTTTGGACTCAGTTGTGGTTGTAAGTCGAGGACTACCTGTACCAAGAAAGCTGCAGAAGTATTATTACTTCTTAGGAACTATTTGCTGATGAAAACTGCTTAAGGTCAAGACACATTGATCATAACTTAAAGACATTTTGTTTATTGATTATTCCTTAAATTGTTCTTCTACTATATGGAGGTCTGTTCCTATTTGCTTTTTTGTCAACAACAAAAAAGATGCAACATGCAACTAATATTTAGCCTCACACTGAGGAAAAATCTTTATTAGATCGAAACCATTATACAATGTTTTTAATTGTAAAGCCACTGCCCCCTGGAAATTAAACAAGAACCAATGCCTTGAGCATTTTCTTTGTTTCTAGTAACTATGAGGAACTGGACACTGTTTCCAGTAAACAGTAGATTGGGCAAATTCTTATTCCAATGAGAAGGACACATAGATTTTATTATCATATAATAAAAAACCTGTGCTCAAGTCATTGTCTTCATTTCTTCCTGTTGATAATGAAGTAAAACAAAAAATTCCAGTAGCCAACTCTTTCTCCCTTAACTTATTGGAACATAAACAAGATCTACACTATAAGAAATAATAATAATAATAATAATAATAATAATAATAATAATAATAATAATAATAATAATCCGAACAAATGCCATTAAGGCCAAAATCGAAAAATCCTCTGATGATGCCAAATGCAGGCTCTGCAAAGAAGTTGATGAAACTGTTGACCACATACTCAGCTGCTGTAAAAAAAATTGCGCAGACTGATTATAAATTGTGGCACAATTCAGTAGCACAAATGATCCACTGGAATTTGTGCAAAAATTATAATATTAAAACAACAACAAACTGGTGGGAACATAAGCATGAAAAAGTCACCGAAAATCAGGTGGTCAAGATCCTATGGGATTTTCGTATACAAACAGACAAAATACTGGCGCATAACACACCAGACATCACACTGGTTGATAAAAATAAGGTTACAATCATAAACATCGCAATACTAGGTGATAGCAGGGTCGAGGAGAAGGAACATGAAAAAGTCACGAAATACCAGGACCTAAAAATTGAAATTCAACGATTATGGCACAAACCAGCAGTGGTAATTCCAGTGGTAATTGGCACACTGGGAGCTATTCCAAAAGCACTAGAATTACATTTAAAACAGTTAAAACTTGATAAAATCACCATCAGTCAAATGCAAAAAGCTGCACTGCTTGGATCTGCACGTATATTGCGAAAATACGTTACGACGTCCTAGGCCCGACTAGTAATCAATGCCAAATCTGGCGGAACAACTGGCCACACCACTGTGATACAATTGAATAATAATAATAATAATAATAATAATAATAATAATAATAATAATAATAATAATAACAACAACAACAACAACAACAACAACAATAATTTATTTTTCATCAAGTATGAATTATTAGATAACAGATATAAGTATAGACATGAACATTATGAATATGATTATGAATACATGAAATGAATAGGAATACAAGAGAATATTAGGACAGGGGTGGTAGACATGCTGGTGCGTTTATGCACGCCCCTTAAAGACCTCTTAGGAATGGGGTGAGGTTGACAGTAGACAGTGTAAGATTAAAGTTTTGGGGGTTTGGGGAAGAAGCCACAGTGTCAGGTAGTGCATTCTAGGCACTGACAACTCTGTTACTGAAGTTGTATTTTCTGCAATCAAGTTTGGAGCAGTTTACCATAAGTTTGTATCTATTGTGAGCTCATGTGTTGTTGTGGTTGAAGCTGAATTAGTCATTGACAGGTAGGACATTGTAGCAGCTAATTTTATGTACTACGCTTAGGTTGGATCGAAGACAGCGAAGTTCTAAATTGTCTAAGCCCAAAATTTCAGGTCTGGTAGTATAAAGTGTTTTATTGTGAGCAGAGGAGTGGAGGACACTTTGTGTGAAATATCTCTGAACTCGTTCGATTGTATTTATGTCTGATTTGCAGTGTGGGTTCCAGACAGTATTCAAGAATTGGTCTAGTGAAAGTTTTGTATGTCCTAGTTTCCAGTTCAATATTACTGGAGAAGAAGCTTCGCAAGATTAGGTTAACAACTTTTAATGTCTTTTTGGCAATGCTGTTACAGTGAGCTCTGGAACTTACTGTATTTTTCAAAAAAAGTATTTTTTTTAAAAGTAGGTAGGTAGATAAAGGGATAGAGAGAGAGAAATAGAGATAGATAAAGAAATACAGTAGGTAGGTAGGTAGGTATGTGGAGGGATAAAGAGAGAGAAATAGAAAGAGAGAGAGATACAGTAGATAGGTAGGGAGAGAGAGAGTATGTAGGTAGATAGAGGGATAGAGAGAGAGAAGGAGAAATACAGTAGGTAGGTAGGGAGAGAGGGGGGTAGGAAGGTAGATAGAGGGGGAGAGAGAGAGAAATACAGTAAGTAGGTAGGGAGAGAGAAAGAGAATAGGTAGCTAGCTAGGTAGAAGGATATAGAGAGAGAAATAGAAAGAGAGAGAGACAGAAATACAGTAGATAGGGAGGGAGGGAAAGAGAGTAGGTAGGTAGGTAGGTAGGTAGGTAGGTAGGTAGGTAGGTAGGTAGAGGGACAGAGAGAGAGGGGGAGAAATAAAGTAGGTAGGTAGGTAGAGGGAGAGGGAGAGAGAGAGGAAGAGAGAGAGAGAAATACAGTAGGTAGGTAGTTAGTTAAAGAGCTTTGCAAAAGGAAAAAAAAGTTTTTGCACTTTGCAAACCTCCCCAAAACAGCCCGTTTTTTTTTCAAGTAAAAGGCATAAATAGCCTTGGGGAGGGGGTGTTGCAGAGCATTCCGGGGGGGGGGCAAAAACGAGCAAAAAAAAGACCCATTTTTCACAAAAATGGACCCGTTTTGAATTAAAAAAAACTGCATGCATAGCCTTGTGGAGGCTTATAGAGTGCTGCTGGAGGCTAGGGGGCAAAAAACGCCCCATTTTGTTGCTCATTTCTGCCCTCCCCAACCCCCAGGAGGTCTCTATAAGGCTATTCACAGCCATTCTTGCTTCGGGAGGCAAGAAATGCTGTATTCGATGTATCACCCAGATTTTCAGCCACTTTTTTGAGGGAAAAATGTCCGTCTTATACTCCGAAAAATACGGTAGATCATTTGAGATGAGTACTCCAAGGTCCTTGACAGTGTGGGGGGTCGTCTACCAGGTCATATCCACTCAGCTTGTATTTTGTGTTCTGATTTTTTCTGCCAATGTGTAAGACAGAGCATTTGTTGTTTGAGATTTGGAGTTGCCGATTTTTTGACCATTCTGACACATAGTTAAGGTCTTTTTGTAGGGTAGCAGCATTGCTAGTGGTGTTGAATAGTTTTACATCATCACCAAAGAGAATGCAGTTGCTTATAATATGACTGCAAAGGTCATTTATGTAAAGTATAAAGAGTGTGAGTCCTAAAACACTACCTTGGGGGATACTGCTGTTAACAGATACAGGGTTTGATAGGGTGTTTCCTATTTTGACTACTTGTTGCCTGTTTGATAGGAATGCATCGATCCATTTATGTAGGGAACTGGAGATGCCTTATTATGACAAATTATGACTGAAGATTGCATTAAATTGACATTACTCAAACCTAGGTGCTATCAATTATACTACTCAGTTTTTCTTGATCTGGAGAGAAGGAGTGGGTTAAATAAGAAAATAGAACATTTGGAATTGAGAAATAGCAAAAGTATACCCAGATACAATGAAGCATAAGGCTGAAATTAGTAGGATCACCATGCTGTTTCAAAGGCTGCAGGAAAATTTTTAATAGAAAAGAATGTGACTTCTATGTCAATACAAGTTTCACTCCAAGTAAATGACATGTTTCAGCCAAGCTAGAGGTAACAATTTTGCCTTCCTTTGTGCTATTCCTCCCATCTTTTGGCACTAGCTGACTTTTGACGGTTTTCTGCATAGAGTAAATGTTCAAATTTCTCAACATGCAACTGAGCATAAGAAAGAAATATTAATCAGGGTGGAAATGAAAGGTAAATGTTTCTGTTTTTAATGAACTATCTCCACCACCACCAAAGCAATAAATAAATATCTGACAGCCTTCCAAAAATAAGAAATGTTGGATTTCTCTCAAGATTCTCTATAATAAAACATTCCTCCAGTGAGAAATCAAAAGTCTCCCACAGGGAAAACAGTCTGGAACATGTGAATTTCATTGGCAATAATAATTGTCAATCAATATTGCTTTGAGTTTTGATTGACTGTTCTAATTCTCAGTATCTTTTTTTAGTTGAAAGCAGCTGCAAGGGGTACTTAAAGACAAAATACATCAGTGGGAGTTAAGTTTCACTGTATTCTTTATACCAGTTTCCCAATTCATATTATTCACACACTTATGAGCTACATTAGTTGAAGGAAAAAAGTTAAAGATAGCCATGTTTCCCCCTCAATGTAGAATGCTCTAGACCAGTGGTTCCCAAAGTGGGCGGTATGACTTAGGGGGGGTGCTAAGAGGCAAGGGGGGCAGCAGGCGGCAGAGAAGGAGTTTCGCTGAGCCTACAGCTTTAGCTGGCCAGCCTGCCATAAATGCCCTTCCTTCATTGATCTACTCAATACTACCACTGCTGCTTCTCGCTGCTGCTGCTGTCCACCACGGCAACTTAAGCAACAGCAGAATCGATCCTAACTATTAGCAGCCTCAACCACCACCCAGCAAAAGAGAGAGAGAGGAAAAACATACAGAGAGCGTGCAACCGGGCAGAGGAGGGGACGGAGTTGAAAAAACTAAATCGGATGACACCGAGCCACTCCCATGCCGCTCAGGCTTTTCTCCTCCACCCTCTCCAGATCAAGCGCCATGGCTCGGAACATGCATGCTCCCTGAGCCCGCTGCAGACATGGGCCACTCCCATCTTCCCCCCTCCCCGTCCTGTCGAATGGTTGCTTCTGGCCTTTTGCATACCACACATTCCTTGGGGTAGCCAGTCAGTCGGCACACACTCCACTGATCCACGCATTGTGCATCAAGGATGGCAGTATCGCGTTCCGCAGGCAGGGAGCCCTCTTTTCTGTGGGCGTGCGAAGGGCAATCCCAGGACCAGGAATCCCCATATGTGCGTGTGGCAACTAAAATCCTCCAGCGACACAAAAAAGGGGGTGGTGGGTGGTGTTCCTTGGGTAGGAAGGGGGCAGCAGGGCAATGGCCAAAGGGAATTTCAATGTGGGCGACAACGAAACAAGTTTTTGCATGAACTCAGGGGAAAACTGGTAGGAAATTAGCTGCTCTTTTTAAGTGTCTTTTAAGACAAACCATCACCCAAAACTACTGGAAACTAGACCCAGGAGTTAATGCCACCGAAAAGGCTCCTCTGATACCATAATAGGAGAGGAGAGGAAAACAGTTCTGATGCTTTTAGAGCAGTATCTTTCAACCTTGACAACTTGAAGATGTCTGGACTTCAACTCCCAGAATTCCCCGCTCATGCACACATCTTTGGAGACAAATAATTGGAGAGGGATTCACTCTGGAAGCTTATAATATCTCACCACCACCTCCAGAATAGGCATGTGTGCATGCACACATTCTCCTCCTCTCTCATTTCTCTCCCTTTCTCTTATACTAGATTGACTGTTCCGATCGGCACTTGAATCAGCTGTAGCCGCTTGACAGGGTAATTACCGGCCACGCCATGGGGCAATTGACTTTGCATCAATATCTCCCTGAGGCTTTTCCTTCGGCTGGCAGAAGGAGAGCGAAGCCGCTTCGGCCACTCTCTTCCAGAAACCCCGCTGGGACAAAAAAGGTGCCCTTTTTGCCAGGAAGAGATCAGCTGTGGATGTGGAACCATGAGTATGCTGAGCAGAAGGAACGGCCCTTCCCCACTCCAGATCAACTTGTGTAAGGCAAGACAGGCAGGCGGGCGAGTGCGTGACTCTTCCCGGGAAAACATAGAAGGTGCAGAATCAGCTATGCCAGAAGGCAAAAAGGCTTGGAGTTTCCTCCATGTGCCCACTAGCCAAAACCTCCCAGAAGGCTTCTGCTGGGGGGGGGGCAATCGGAACAGAGATAAGCACAGAAAATCAACCTCTGCTGGCGGCTCGGCTTGTGTAACAATGGCTGGCTGGCTCGCTCCCCAACGGCTGTAATCTGCTCTAAAAACCGAGCAGTGACATTTCAGTAGAACAGACTAGGTTCCATGTGAACTAAACGGTACTTGTTGATCGCTCCCAGATGCCAACTGCTCCTCACCTATCTATTTTGCTACACTTAGCAGAGAGCTAGCCAAGATCGTAATGCCAGACAGGCAATCTGGCCCCTTGTGGGGTGGCTAATGTTAGACAGCCCCCTCTACAGCCACCTCAATCCTTTCAATTTAGTAAGACAATCAATGAATTTAAAATAGCCAATGTCTCCCTGGGTTTTTTCCTTTGGCTGCCCAGGAAAACGTAGAAAGTGCAGAATCAGCTCTGCCTAAAGGCAAAAAGGCTTGGAGCTCCCTCTGTGCACCCCCAGCCAAAACCTCCCAGAAGGCTTCTGCTGGCAGGTGAGCCGGGGGGGGGCTCCAAGCCTTCTCGCCTGGAGTGGGGAAGGGCCATTCCTTCTGATCAGCTGACGCATGGTTCCACATCTGCAGCTGATCTCTTCCTGGCCAAAAGGGCACCTTTTCGGTCCCAGCGGGGCTCCTGGAAGAGAGTGGCTGAAGTAGCTTCGCTCTCCTTCTGCCAGCTGAAGGAAAGGGAGATATTGATACAAAGTCAATCGCCTCACGGCGTGGCCGGTGATTACCTTCTCAAGCAGCTACAGCTGATTCAAGTGCCGATCGGAACAGAGATAAGTGCAGAAAATTGGCTTTTCCTTCAGCTGCCCAGGAAAACGTAGAAGGCACAGAATCAGCTCTGCCTAAAGACAAAAAGGCTTGGAGCTCCCTCTGCGCACCCACCAGCCAAAACCTCCAGAAGCCTTCTGCTGGCAGGCGAGCAGGGATGGGGGGCAGGCCAGGGGAGTGACAGTTCCAGTACGGGCCCCCTGGAAGCCCTGGTACAGGAAGGCACGCTAAATTCTTTCAACCAGTATGGGCGTACCAGACAGAACTGGCAGAAACCCACCTGTGGGGTGGGGCCAGTCGAGGTGGTATTTACTGGTTCTCCAAAATACTCAAAATTTCTGTTACTGGTTCTTCAGAACTCATCAGAACCTGCTGAATACCACTTCTGATCACAGATCAGCCTCATGATTTTAGTTCCATGTACCTATTTTTAACTTTTGTGAGATCCAGACATATATTTCCCACTGTGCTCTAATATATTTCAAAATAGGATAGCAGCAGATATTGAGAAATTTCAAGGTCACTGGAATCAAGGTAGAACAAATACATTTTGTGTGAATAGTTGAAAACCTTCCTACTGTTTTACCTCATGACAAAAAATGTTGGTTGCTAGAATGATCTTCCCCAGAATTCAATCTGCAGCATATTCAATCTCCCCCTCCCCAGAATAAAATATTCTTAACATTAAAAAAAAAGCAGAATAGAATATTTTTCCTGTGGGAGCACAGGAGAGACATCTTCTTGGAGGCAAAAAGCAGCCCCAGTCTTCCTGCCATAGGAAAACAGCCTCAAACAGAAACCTGAAGAGGCTAGTCTTTAGGAATGGAGATTTTGTATCCTTTCAGAAAGACTAGGTCACTCTACTCATAATCAATGAGCAACCAGAAACTCCAGATAAGCAACACAATAAGAAAGGAGACAAAGCTGACACGTTTAGACAAACAGAACACATAGGACAGCGATGGCGAACCTTTTTTGGCTCACATGCCACAAGTGGGGGGGAGCGCAGGGGTGTCGTGTGCGGGTGTGCCGCACCCATAATGCAACGCGCGACTACCCCCAGTGCGCATGCACGCACAACGCGTGACCACCACCCCATTTTACATGCTTTTTTCGCCCTCCCCAGGCTCCAGAGGCTTTATAGGAGCCTGGGGAGGGCGAAAAGAGCCTCCCCCACCCTCCCGGAGGCCCTCCAGAGGCTTCAGGGACCGTCCGGAGGCTTCCCTGAAGCCTTCGGAACGCTTAAAACCACCCTCCGAGCAAACCAGAAGTGACTTCCGGTTTGCTCAGAAGGTCGTTTTAAGCGCTCCGAAGGCGTCAGGGAAGCCTCCGGACGGTCCCTGAAGCCTTCGGAACACTTAAAACCACCCTCCGAGCAACCCGGAAGTCACTTCCGGTTTGCTCGGAGGGTGGTTTTAAGTGTTCCGAAGGCTTCAGGGAAGCCTCCTGATGGTCCCTGAAGCCTCGGGGGGGCGGGGGAAGCTCTTTTCGCCCTCCCCAGGCTCCTATAAAGCCTCTGGAACCTGGGGAGGGTGAAAAATAGCTTTTAAAAAGGTGAACTTAGCTGGCCAGAGCGCACATGTGCGCTGGCCAGCTGACAGGGCAGCGCCTCGCGTGCCCTGACAAATGGCTCCATGTGCTACTTGTGGCACGCGTGCCATAGGTTCGCCATCACTGACATAGGATTTGCATTTCTCTTTTTACCTGTAGAGCCAGCCATGACCCCTACATGATCCTCTGGGAATCTGGCAACAGCCATTAAAATCTTGAAGGACATATTCTTGCATAGGAACAGGCATTTCAATCACAAAGCCCCAAAGAACTTATAAAAGCCCACCTATTCTCAAACCCATTTTGTCAGCCACCCCAGAAACATTCTGTCACGGAAGTTTCTGGCTATCAAATAAATGAAGACTTTCGTTCCTGCAGCCTGCCCCCATTTTATTTCCAGCATCTTTCTCCTGGCTTGGAACCGGACTTGATTTTTCTTCTAATACTGTTTTAAAATAATTCAACTGTCCCAATGTGAATATTGGCTCACGACTGAGCAGATTTCAGCATTATGACATCTATTTTTTTTAATGCTTCTTTAACTGAAGTCTCAAAATCCATCATCTGGAGTTTGTAGTAGAATATAGCAATTGAGCATTAAAGTTTAAAACTGAATTTTTAATACCAGCAATGAAAGCAGCTCAGAGTCATTCTGCATCAGAATTTACTCCTGTTACTAGTCCAGATTTTCTTCATTTCAGCAATATATTTTAGGCAGGAAAGAAATGGTTTTGTTTCTATTATATGTAAAAAAAACCTAGGAATTGCTTGAAGATCTTATTAGAATCCCTATCTTCAACCACTTTGGAAGACAAGTTTTCAGAGTTCCTACTACATAACTTTTTTTGCAGTATTATGACCTTTTAGGTTGTTTGCAGGCTTTTTAAACGTTCCTTTTATTGTGATCAGCTCCCATGAAATAATATGTTAAAGGAGACTATTGTTTAAAAGGTGCCAGCACAATACTGTTTTGCAATCCCATTTCCTGAACCTTATCTTTTTGGCCCCAACATTTGAATACGTAAGTATCTTAATTCTTAAACAGTTCTTTTTAATCTTATACTCCTGAGTGGGGGGGGGGAGATTGACCATTGTAATGGTATGTGGGAACGACTCTGGGAAACAGGGTGAAGGAACACAACCAAGGGAATGGTCAGATTAAAATGTAAATTAGCTTGCTGCAGGAAAGTGGGTGGGTTGGAAGGCTCAAAAGGGACCTCCTCTAGTTTCTTGGGCTATAAAGATGAAGGGGAGGAAAATATATTTCCAGGTTTGCAAGATTCTCTTCATGTAACCTTCAAATAAAGTAGAAGAACTTTTTCCGGCACTATTTCCTGTCTGATTTAACTTGCAAGTCTGACAATCATGTACTGAAGGGGCTAGTGGTTACTTCTCATCAAATTAATAATTTATAAACTGGCATTCTTAGTTATTTTAGCACAGTGCTTCTCAAACCTGGGAATTTTAAGACATATGGACTTCAATTCCAGGTTCTGGGAGTCCCAAAGATGCCCTTTAAGATGCCAGGTTTGAGAAATATTGTTAGCATCTCAGATTTGAATGGCTGCTCTAGTTCATAGGTTTGTTTTAATTAAAGAAAATCTGTAAGCAATGAGTTCTACTTTATTATCCATGCATTTACACGGTCGTGTCAATCTGCTTTAACTTTTCTGGGATAAAACTAGTAAAGAGCTTTGTGAATCTCAGAATAAGGTCTAGAGGGCTGCTGATTACCCTTCATGTCCAAAGCAGCTTGGAAACTTTTCTTCCTGCTTTTTTATAATTAGAATAGAATAACAGAATTGGAAGGGACCTTGGAGATCTTCTAGTCCAACCCCCTGCCTAGGCAGGAAACCCTATACCATTTCAGACAAATGGTTATCCAACATCTTAAAGACTTCCAGTGTTGGGGCATTCACAACTTCTGGAGGCAAGCTGTTCCACTGATTAATTGTTCTACTGTCAGGAAATTTCTCCTCAGTTCTAAGTTGCTTCTCTCCCTGATTAGTTTCCACCCATTGCTTCTTGTTCTACCCTGAGGTGCTTGGGAGAATAGTTTGACTCCCTCTTCTTTGTGGCAACCCCTGAGATATTGGAACACTGCTATCATGTCTCCCCTAGTCCTTCTTTTCATCAGAATAGACATACCCAGTTCCTGCAACCATTCTTTATATGTTTTAGCCTCTAGTCCTCTACACATCTTCATTGCTCTTCTCTGCACTCTTTCTAGAGTCTCCACATCTTTTTTACATTGTGGCGACCAAAGCTGAATGCAGTATTCCAAGTGTGGCCTTACCAAGGCATTGTAACTTTGCTTTCTCATGCTTTGGAAAACCAATAAATAAATGGATTTGACTTTGCTGCTAAAATTCCAGTTGAGGGGCATAATTACTGGTCAAATGATCTGCTATTGATAACCTCATTTATGAAATTAGATTGGTCATGTATTCCATCCTACCTCACAGCACTGTAAAAATAATTTGCAAAATAAAGGACGTTGCACACTAAGCAGGCTGTATGGAAGATTAATGCAGTAATAACTATTTTTGGCATTAGCTTTTTTTGGTAATATTCCTCAGCCTGACTCCGGATCATCTTTTCCTTAAACACAACCTGTCAAAGTGCTTAATTATGTTTTTCTTCCTTAGCAATGCTAATTATATCTTTCAGTACATACAGTAAAATCACTATGCCAGCTGATATTTCTTGTGCATCAGCACCTGTTTCTGAACCTATAGGATTATTTTCAATCACCTTCTGACCATCACTGCTCATTCTTAATGCATTATGTGTAAACAAGAAGGCATGAAAGTAATGAGTGTATCAGTTACTGAATATGGGTGCCTTGTCCCATTCATTCTTCGTAAGGCAGTATAACTGTAATTCAGGAAATGAGATGAAAGTGAGAAATTCTAAGCCCTCAATCTGTTATTATGGATCATAGTTCAAAGTAAAAGTGAACACTTTCATGTAGACTACTATATTCTATTGAATAATGATTTTTTTAAAAAAAAGAATCATGAAATTCCTGTGACACTGTGCATATTTATTGTGGCATGAAGTTTTACGACTTTAAGTTTTGCACTTCATCAAATGAATATTTCTTTGAGATTTCCAGTGGATCCCATCTTTAAAAGTGCCTTTGAAATGTCAGTGAAAAATCTGGGTAATGACATGAGATCTGCAAAACAAAGTTGCCACCAACTGGGAAAAAAACAGACAAGCTCTGCAGAATGACAGCAAAGAGAAAAGCGCCCCCCCCCCCTTTCAATGAAAATGGTATGAAGCCCACAAATGAGTTGATACAGCTTTTCAAATCAGACAACATTGTGAAATGAGAGATGTTCCGAGCTTCGGCTTTAGAAGTGGAGGTACCTTCACATAGACCACGGGTGTCAAACTCAATTTCAACCCCTCCAAGACCGAGTGGCTGTGGCTACCGGCACCTCGGTTCAGTCAGCTGACTCCAACGCTGGCCATAGGGGGCGAACAACTGCCCCCTGTGGAACGGGTGCGCAATTTGGGCGTCCTCCTAGATGCCCGGCTGTCAATGGATGACCATGTGACAGCCGTGGCTAGGGGGGCCGTTCCACCAGGTCCGCCTGGTGCACCAATTGCGCCCCCTTCTGGACCGGGATGCCCTACGCACGGTCACTCATGCACTGGTGACGTCTCGCCTGGACGACTGTAATGCTCTCTACATGGGGCTTCCCTTGGGACGCGCATGAAGACTACAGCTAGTCCAGAACGCAGCCGCGCGGGCAGTCATGGGGAGTACTAGGTACTCCCACGTAACACCGCTCCTGCGCGAGCTGCACTGGCTACCTGTGGTCTTTCGGGTGCGTTTCAAGGTTTTGACCACCATCTTTAAAGCGCTCCATGGCATAGGGCCTAGTTACCTGCGGGATCGCGTCCTCCCACATACATCCCTGCGGCCAATTCGCTCTCACAGGGAGGGGCTTCTCCTGGTGCCGTGCACTAGGCAATGCCAACGGGCGACACCAAGGAGTAGGGCCTTCTCTGTGATGGGCCCAACCCTCTGGAATGACCTCCCCCCCGACATTAGAACCACCACTGACTTCCGCTCCTTCCGGCAGAAACTGAAGACACACCTGTTCCGACTGGCTGGTCTGGCATAATTCTTAACGTCTACCTCCTGGCATATATATTTCCTACTGGTTTTTTAGGGGACTTAATTTTATTGGACACTGGGGTTTTAAATTTTGTATATTTTAAATTATTTATTTAGCAATTACAGTTCTGTCTATTTTATCCTCCTCTTATTTATGTATTTATCCATTTAATAATTTTTAATTGTTATTATGTATGTTGTTTTTGACATGGACTGTACACCGCCCCGAGTCCCTTTGGGAGAGGGGGCGGTCTAGAAGTGCTAATTAAATTAAATTAAATTAAATTTCATTGAGGGCTGCATCGGGGTTGTGTTTGACCTTGGGGTGTGTGGCCATGGGGTGTGGCCAGTTCGATGTGACTCCTGTCGGGGGTGCCTGTGGTGGCCCGAGTGCTCTGCCAGACAAAATGGCTCCCAAGCTCTGTTTTCAGCTGCCACTGCCTCCTGCAACCCTCGGCCAGTGAAAATGGAGCACATGGCCTTCCCGATCTCCGTTTTCACTGGCAGAAGGTTTTAGGAGGCTGTGGCAGTCGAAAACAGAGCTTGGGAGTCTGTTTTCTCTGGTAGAAGCACCGCGGGCCTTTGCTGTTTCTAGGGTGGCCCCATGGGCCAGATCTAAGTACCCTGCAGGCCATATCTGGCCCCTGGGCCTTGAGTTTGACACCCCTGACATAGAGAGACGCAAGGTTTCCCAAAGAAATACTACAAAACTAGGGAAGTGGTAGAGCCCACCCCATTCTCTAGTGTTTCTCAACCTCAGCAAGTTTCAGACATGTGGTCTTCAACTACAACTTCAGCTCCCAGATTCTCCCACCCAAGCATTCCTCAAAGGAAGTCCATACTGCTTGTATTGGACTAGAATTTTCATTAGCATCCACATCTTTTTTTCTTCAAATTCTTACAACAGACTCATAGGATGGTTTTCACTGGAAGGGGGATGGAATGAATTTAGCTTCCCTTCCTATCCGATATGGATGTGATGATAACGCTAAAATTATCCATGTCTGTTGATGTTTTTTTAAAAACCAAACTCATCGTTGTGTACTTGAGACATTTTTGAGCTGAGTTTTAAATTGATCATCATCGAAAATCTTAAAAGATGCAACCATATTTTATTCAGAATGAGATGTCCCACATTAAAATAGAGATCTTATTTAAGACACTGTACTTAGTCCAAGTTTCTATAATACTGACTTATTTTCCTCCATGTTAACTTTTATGTAGAAATAGTTATTAAGAATAAATAATAAAGGGGTCTCATTCTATTTTTAAAAAAAACCCTAACTGGTAATTAATTGAATAAGAATGGATACAAGACATTATTTCACTGAGTTCCGGTTCCGGCGGCAGCGGCGACGGGCAGCTCTTTGCCCGCTCCGGCTCTCCGGTGGGCTTCCCCACTCCTTGGGGGGCACAGGACACCCCTCAGAGGGGTCCTGCCGGAGGGGCGGCATCGCGGGGAGCTCCTGCAGCGGCGGCTGCCGGCGGGAGGTCTCTCGCGCGCCCAAGGCACCGGGGAGCAAGATCGGAGGGCGCTTCGCGTTTCTGCGCCTCGCGCCTCGCTAAAGCCGACCGGAGAATGCAACAATAGAATGAAGCAGCTGCGGTGCGGTGAGGTTGCTTCTCTCTTCATTCCCTATTCTATATGAAGAATTACTCAGCTTTAAAAAAAAAACAAAAAAAACAACAACTTTCGGAGTATTCTGAAGGTGCGGCTGGAGGGAGGGGGGTTTCCCCCCCCTTGGACAAGCGGTGAGGAATAATCTTGCTCTCAGCTCCCGGGGAAGGAGGAGGGGGGAGAGCCAACGAATGAAGCCTCACCCAGGTTGAGATGATTTTCTTTTCAACTTAATTTCACTTTTAACTGTGATTTGAGGACTTTTGGAACTTTTTAAAACTTTGTTATGCCTCTGTGCCCAATACTGGCAGGGCAAGATGGCACACTTCCGTTGTCTTTATGAATTGTGAAACCTGACTCCACCTTTAAAATTCAGGCTTCCGGTCTTTGTCTCCGTGTCTCCCAGAGAAATCTCTTGTGGATTGGTACTTTTTGAACTCTCTAGGGGAAACCTTTCATCTATTGCCAGACTTATTAGAGAGATTCTCTTCTGCCTGGTTCTTCTGCTCCCGGACCTCACCTGCCTACCCTTCTTTTCTAACTGTTTATCTTATATATGGACTGAACTTTTAACGTTATAAAGGATGGCATCCAAAAGACCACCTCCTGGAAAACCTGGCTTTGCCACGTCTGCTCCAACATCTGCAACATCCAGTCCAGCCACTCAGTCAAAGATAACAGAACTGATGCAACCCAAGACTACAGAGATGGATTTTCAACAAATGCTTCAACAAATTTTACAGGGCCAGGAGGAAATCAAGAAACAGCTAAGGGAAATGAAAGATGAAATTAAAGAAAATCAAGCCCAAATTTATAAGAACTCACAAAGACTGAACCTTGTGGAAGGGGGGGTGGAGGAGGTGAGGGGGGTGGTGGAAGCTGTGCAGAAAGGGAACAAAGATCTTGACATCCAACAGATGAAATCAGAATTTGAGAGAATGTCCTATTATCTTAGATTTCAAAATGTTATAGAAGAAGATGGGGAAAACATAAGGGACATCATGACAAACATCCTGGCGGACTACACACACAAAGAAAAACAACTGATGGGGTGGGATATAGACCTGGTTTATAGAGTGAACTCAGTTTATGCTAGAACACACAATGTACCCAGGGAGGTTCACATTAAATTCCTTAGAAAAAGCACAAGAGATGAAATTCTGGGTGTACAAAGGGGGCAAGCATTGACATATCATGATATGGAGATAACCATTCTGAAGCAGATCCCTAAGAAGATTAGAGAAAAAAGAAAAAATTATTCGCAATTAGCGAATAAATTATACCAGAAAGGGGTGTGGTTTAGATGGTTGATGCCTGAAGGTATGCTGATATTCTGGGAGGAGACAAGAATCAGAATTAATTCACCCATAGAGGCGCAGGCCTTTATGGAAAAAAACAAAACACTCCTAGAAAAAACACAAGACACTACAACGGACACGCAGGACACGGGAGGGGCCAGAGCTCTGCCAGTGGAGGGAGATGGGGCAATAGCAAGAAGACTCAGATCACAAAAATAAACAAGAAAATCATATTATTATAAACTGACCGAAAGTGAAAATGGAATTATATTTGGATTTTTTACTGTAATGTTTGATTGAATTTAATAATAGAACTAATATGCTGATTGTAATCAATTATATACTAATGCATTATATATAAATGTATACTATGGGTATGGAGGGAGGGGGACCACACACACTTTGCAACTGCCAAAATTTGTATACCTGTCCATTTACCCTTTTCCCTATAAATCTTGGAAAACCAATAAAAATTTTTATTATAAAAAAAAAAAAAAAAAAAAAAAGACATTATTTCACTAATCATTATTTTAAAGGAAATATGTCCCCCTTAATAGCATGTTCTCAACAACAGTTGAAAAGAAAAGGTAAGAATTTTCAGGTTTACAACCTTTCTTATTTCTTCATACAAATATTAACTTGCCTCTTCCTCATTTACTTTTCCAGCAACAGAGTTCCCTTAAGTCTGGAATTCTAGCTTCATGTCACGTTTAAATCAACACAGTTCTCAAGAGCTCTTAGAGCTAAGGCTCCAATTAGATAAAAAACATAGCCTTGATGTAGTTAGCTTTCTCCAGCTTTGTAAGCACCTCATGAAAGATAGGAGGTGAAAAATGTCAAATTGCTGGCACATCATGAAGTTCATTTTGCTTCCACTTATGCCAATTTCAGCTAGAGGCAATGACATTATCAACCACCTCTAGCTGGACTTGATAGAGTTTATGCCAGTGGTTCTCAACCTTCCCAATGCCGTGACCCTTTAATACAGTTCCACATGTTGTGGTGACCCCCCAACCATAAAATTGGTGTCTTGGTTCCTAAGACCATCGAAAATATGTGTTTTCTGATGGTCTTAGGTGACCCCTGTGAAAGGGACGTTCGACCCCCAAAGGGGTCCCGACCCACAGGTTGAGAACCACTGGTTTATGCCATATTAAATGCAATAGCATATTTTTTGACAATGAATACTTTTCTGCCCAATCTGTGTGGATACCCAACTCTGGCTCTTTATTGCTGGTCTATTGTTTTACAAAATTCTGGAAGAAAACAGACCACTTCACACAAACCTTTTGTTGGTTTTTGTTGGTCCGATGTTGAGTTTACATAGCACTCTCCATTGCAGGATTTCTTCTGTATTCCTCAGGACAATATATTTCAGGTATAAGGATATAAAGAAACTAATTGTTAGAAAAGATACTTTTTGGTACACTTTTATTTCAAATGGAAGATAGTGCTTAAAATACTCAGTTATTTCCCATCAAAGGAAAGGTTTTTCCATTTAAAGGGAAGAAGCTGCAGAAGAGAATATCCATAGCTCAAAAACTCTTGCCCATTCATTAAACCCTGCTTCTTATATATATTAAATGAGACATGGTCCTTTACCACCAATTATCTCACTGGAATAAATTTTCTTGCTGTATCCAATGTTCCCTTGGAATCTAATTACAATCTTACAAAGTCAGAGTGGTTTCTAATCATACTGCATAAAGTTAATTATATGATTTCACCAAAAAGGCAATTGTTGCAAGTCACAGATATGCCAAAACTTTGCTCCGATAACCAAGAGGGGAAAACAAGGCAGTGTTTTATGTAAGTTGCAAGAGATCAAGCATCGTAAATAGCAAGAGAAACCATCTAAGAACAATCCATTCTATGTTCTCCGCTCAAGAGATGTCAGTCTGTGTTCTAAGTTAGATCAGAAAAAAAGGGAAAAATATCCTGCTGTTAAATCCTATATTTTATCATGCAACTGACAGGCATCCTGTTCACTTGCAGAACTTCAGGCTAATGGAAGTGTGCCTTATTTAAAAAAACATACAAGCAAACAGAAAATAAACAGAAAATAATGATCACCATTCTATTCAGTCTTCGTTCATTTCCAAGTAAATGCCAGGAATAACAGTTGGGAGTTGTTCAATTTCTGCCACCACATTCATAACACATTGAAGCAAGGGAAGCCCCCTGAAATTCACAAGGAAAGCCAATGGTGCCTTATCTAACCAAATGTAGGCAGGATAAATTTAGTCCAAATGGAATAGTTAACTCTAATCAGGAAAGGTAGCATACTTAGCAAAAGAAGGTAGGAAAAGGCATTACGCAAATACTAGATTGTATCGGAATAAGGGCTGGTTCAAGGTGGAAGGAGACCAGCTAAAGAAGAATATTTGTAGTGGAGAGTTGAAATGAAGTTGGTTGTTTTCTTGCAGATGTTTCATTACCCAAACTAGATAACATTATTGGTGCTAGTCAAAAAGCTGTCTACTAATAAAACAATAAGAAATTACTTTACCAAGAGCCAGTTGAAACTTAGCAGTCAACATTTGGAATGTAGCTAGTTCCACAATTTCTGGAAGGCTTGACTCAGTGGTGGGTTTCAAAAATTTTTAGAATCTCTTCTGTAAGTGTGGCCTGCTTTGTGGGTGTGGCTTGCTGGCCATGTGACCGGGTGAGAGTGGCTTGCCAGCCATGTGACTGAGTGGGAGTGGCTTGCCAGCCATATGACTGGGTGGGCGTGGCCAACTTGTAAAATGTGGTGAAACTCACTTAACAACGCTCTTGCTTAGCAAAAAAAATGTTGGCTCAGAAACTCTGGCATTTGAAGCATGCAAGTCTTAAAGCTGTCGTTACAAGACCCTTGCACCCCTAACTGTTAGATATTCACTCAATCTGCTATGGTTTCCACCAAGGTCCTCTGTTTAGGCGGGAACAGAGATTGAATCCTATTGGTTAAGAGTTCTGACAGCTCCCTATAAAAGGGCTGCTGTCAGACCAAGCAGTTGCTGGATTGTACATACTGTTCTTCTGTTAATAAAGAGTTGTTGTTACCACAAGCCTGTCTCTGCCTTCTCAATACCCAATCTAACACTAACCCTTTAGGGAAAAAAACACAGGGGTGTGCAAATTTGACAGCTTTAAGACTTGTGGACTTCAACTCCCAGAATTCTTCCTCTCGCTCTTCAACTTGATGAGGTCGCTGCAGCTGCCGGGCACGGACGGACGGAGGTAGCCATATCTTCAGCATGGAGTAGACGCATAGAGTAGATTTTTTTATTTTTCTCAGCTGCTAGTAAACAAGAATGATCTTTTTCTTACACACAAACATGTTCAGGTACAGCCAGGAGCTTAACAACAGCAAGAAAATTCTATTGGTTCGTATAATAACTTTACTCCTAAAGTTTTTAACAGGTTGGAGAGAGGAAGAGTATGATTTTAATTCAGATTGTTTGTTACATCAGAATACAGAAAGATTTGCCCAGTTTTCATAAGAGAAAGCCCTAAATCCCTCCCACCTGTGATGTATCAAGGAAAAATAGAACTCTAAGCATTAAATATGTAGCCATAATATGTTATTTGGTCACAGAGAAAATGAGTCAAGGTGCCGATAATAATAACAAGAAAAAGTAGTTGTGATGACAATATAGTGTCACTGACTCTGAAACCAAGATGAAATGCTGAATTGAAATCTGAAGTAAGGAAACCATTTTTAGTTTAAATACGGTAGATTCCATTAATCTATGGTTTTTGATTTTTCCTTTTTGGAACTTAACGAAAAATCATTACTATAGGGAAGTTCTAATTTTTCAGGCTGTTTCTGTTGTGATAGACCTTCCAATAAATACCAAGAATATTCTATACATATAAATTATGGAAAGAATCTTTTGATAGCAGAATATATGTATTGAATACAAATATATCAAGTATAGGTTAAACATGAATTGAAAAACATCTAATTCAAATGTATAAGCTGTGAATTTATTATATAATCACAGGCAAACATTGCACTTATGCCTAAGTCCTCTACCCACCCACATTATAAGACAGATAAAACTATCTTAGCTAGCTGTTGTAAATATTACTCTGCTAATTCAACAAGAAATGCTACTGCATGAATCCTTTATGCAGAACACAGCTAAAAGTGATTTTAGCAATTTTCTTCTCAAGTTAATTCAAAATGTATATCCATTTTTTCCCCAAGCACTAGGGAGGATGATATTCAAAACCAGACACTTTTGCTGTGTGTGTTTGTGTGTGTGTGTGTGTGTGTGTGTTTGCTTCTAGTCTCCAGAAAGATTTTCACCTGTTTTTCAAATTTTGGTCCCATTCACATCTCCCTTAGGATTCATCAGACTATTTAAGTACTAAAGTCAACTGAGTATTTATCCTGTGCAAACACATCTCTTTTCTCTGTGATCAGAGGACAAGTAATTCTTCTCTTGCCAAAAGCTACATAGCAGGTTCCAAATTTTAATAGCTAGGAAATGAGGAACTCAACAATGTGAGAGGAAGTATTGGCGCCATTATATGAAGAAATCATGATCCTTTGTGGCAGGAAAAACATTTAAAAACAGTGTGCAAAAGAATGGCCACAGTGGCCAGTTGCTACCTCTTTCTTTTTCCTCTTTCCTCCATCGCTCAGTCGCTCACTCTTTCATCTGCCCGGAGCGCCCCGGCGCTGCTCTGGCTACCTCTGTCCGTCCGTGTCTGGCAGCTGCGGCGACATCATCAAAATGAGCGAGAGGGAAGAACACTGCCGGGAGAAAGGGCCCCGCCGCCACTTCATCTGAGTCATGAAGTGAGGGGAAGGCAGGGCACCAAGGCCTCTTCACTCCCACTTCATCTTGATGATGTCACCGCAGCTGCCGGGCATGGATGGACGGAGGTAGCCAGAGCAGTGCCAAGGTGGCCTGGGTGGGCGAAAGAATGAGCGAGCAAGCGATGGAGGATCAGGAAGCCTGATCCTCCCTCGCTCCCTCACCGGGCCACCTCACCGCTGCTCTGGCTACCTCTGTCCGTCTGCGCCTGGCAGCTGTGGCAATGTCATCAAGACAAAGTGGGAGCGAAGGGAGGCGAAGGGGCCTTGGTGCCCTGCCTGATCCTCCATCGCTCGCTCACTCTTTCGCCTGCCTGGGCAGCCTCGGTGGAATTCCTTTCCTGGTAGCCAGGCCTCCCCTTCCCGGACTTGCAGGGCGACGGGCAGTAGTTTGTGCGGCGTGGCCAGCGCCTAGGAGGTAAGCTCCTGCTGCCATCTCCACCCCCGCGCCTATGCTTGCTGGTGTCCAGGCAGCTTAGGCAAGTCCGGGCCTCTGCACCCAGAACGTCTGAATGCTATGTGGCCTCAGAACTCTTCCCAGCGAGTGATATCTGCTTGGGTAAATAGCATTTGTATAGTAGCTAATCTAGATTGGCTTTTTTCATTTTCAAATTGTACAGAATGATGCAACCATATTAAACAAATAAAACAAGTCATGCAATCTTGATTGGGATTCAGATTTGCTCCCCCACCCCAAACTGTCATTTGTACACGAAAAAAAATTTTTTTTCAATAAAGGAACATGTAACAAGTGTAGGATTTGATTTGGAAGCACAAGACTAATTTTCATTCAAATTGCGAAGAGAATATTTCTTTTTTTCTAAAAGTGTGAAATTACACTTTTGTCTTCCACTTCACTGTCTGTTTGTGTGACATTTTCTATCAATTTGGCAGATTTCTTCCTATCTTTAACCAACATGTTCTGGCTTTCATTAAAACCCATCAGTTGAACCAGAGGTGGGTTGCAAATCCCAGCACTACTAGTTCGCTCGTGCCTGCTTGCACGCACACACAGCACTTCTGTGCATGTGCAGAAGCGTCTGGGTGGGTGGGCGGAGCCTCCTGCTGCCACCACTAACAGTTCGCCCAATCCAGGCCAAACTGGGAGCAATCCACCTCTGAGTTGAACCTCAGTAGAAAAGAAATGTGGGATATTTAATTTTTAAAATATTAAAAATAATATCGTATACTATTGTTGGAAGAAATGTCCTTCTGGGTTCGGCTCCAAGTGGGGAAAAAGACACTGGAGACATGGAGGCTGCTTGGAAAGATGGCTTTAATGGTGGACAGGACCACATGGCTTGAGTCCTGAACAGAAAAGGTGATCACATGCTTCATTGTTGGTGGAGAAGAAGAGAAGGGAAGAGAAGGGAAAATGGAGGGGCTTGCTAGGCTTTTTATAACCTGTTCAGTCCCACCTCTCTGTTTCCTGTTCCTGTGTAAGAAATGTATTCTGATTGGTTGTCAGACTCACATGGGCCCATGCAGGGGCAACCCTCTAGGCTGTTTTGAATCCAGGTTTGATTGAGTTCAGATGCCATGTGGTCAGTTGAATAAAGGCTTATATTATCCTGCCTTATCCCATCACTCTGGAGTTGAAGAGGAGAACTCTTTATTATGTAAAGTGGACTAGCTTGGTCTTCTTAATGGCCCATTGACAAAGTGGGGATGGGCTGGAAGTTGCAGGAATTTACTTTGTGTTTAAAATGTGTTTCTCCCTTTTTTCACATCCAGGAAAATATAATATTCTGCCTTATCAATATTTCCTAGGATATTTCATTTTTCTGGGAGAGGGCTAGGTGATAACTTCCTACACTATCTAAAGACCTTTAGAATTACTTACATAGAATGCTTAATGCATGTTTCCACAATCCTTAAATCCAAGTTTACTGTTCATTCAGAATTCAGTTCCACTTAATTCATTGGTAAATATGCTTAGGATTGCAATTCCAAATTCCAAAATAGGACACATAAATATTTTAAATTGCAAATATTATCCCAGGTTTAGCACAGGGGGATTATAGAAAATGGGGCAATGGAAAAATCACAGTAATACAATGCCATCAGCTTCTTAAACAATTCATGCTTTTCAAAGAGCAATTCTGATTACACTATAAGGTGAAATGAATGAAAACTGTCAGAAAATGTGTGTAGGTGTGCAGTAGCCAGGCAGCTGGGAGTTTTATGTGACGATAAGCAGCTATGTTCAAAGCAAGATAAATGAAGAGAAGGAATTTATTATATTTGAAAAGGAGCTTGAAAAGATGTTATAATAATATGCCTCTCTTCCTTTGGAGATAATTTGTCCAGATGTTTTATTATGAATATCTTTGTCAAAGAAACTTAATGGCACCATTTATCATGATGTAGTTTTAATATCTGCACTCCAGGCTCCGTTTGCATCATCTTTCCAGAGTTGTTTTTTTTTAATTTCCTATGTATAGATCGTTCATTGGTTCCCCCTTTTCTTTTGCCTCTTTAAACATAAGAACAAGGGGGGGGGTGTCCAGCAACATATTTTCCAGAGTAGCCAAGTAGAGGTTATGCAGGGGAAAGTGTAATAACCTTTTCCTTTTTGCAGATAAGATGACCATCCAAACGTTGTTAAAAAGGCAATCTGAGATTTATGAAATATATAAAAATAATTACTCTGAATAAAAATATAAACTGTTTAATATAGTTGGGAAAATCCTTATGAAGAACATTTGGTAGTTACTCAGTCTACTTATTGTTGTTCATCAATTTTAGATTGCCAACTATCCCTAGTTATGATCCATTCTTTTTAAAGTAGACTAAACAGATGTTTACATAAACCATATCTTCAGTTAAAAGATCATGTTATGCAAAGCAAAACACACCCATCTTTACCCATAAAGTTGCAGTAAAATTCATTCCTATGAAGGTGATATAAAAGAAATTCATCAAAGAAAGCCACCAAGTGAGGTATGGAGAGGTATGGTGAACCGAAGATGGCTTTTCAAAAGCGATGCCAACAATTGTGGCAAGGACCAAGGAACCAGTGAATAAACTGATTCCTTGGATCTGTCTGGATAAGAAGAGAATAGGAAATAGCTCACATGTTTTCCAGTTGTGAGACTGCAGAACAACAGTTTTCCATGGGATTGAGTGCAGGGAGATTATGGGATTAGCCATCTTGCTCACAACTGCAGGGAAGCAGCAATTCTCAACCTTTGCAGACCGGCAGGGAGTGCACAAGTGGCAGACAAATGTGCATGCATGCACAGCTCCATTTGCACAAGAGGCAAGCACCCAAACCATTGCTTGCACAAGTGGATCTGTGCACATAGATGGGCTCACCCACTGTTCCATGCCAGGTTCCAAACAGGCCACAGCCTGATACTGGTCTGTGGCCCAGAGGTTGGGGCAGGGTGGACTGCTATGGGTTCACCTGGGTTCAGGAAAACCCATAGCTAATGTTATGGCCAGTTTGAAGAACCTCCAAATCCCACACCTGGCTGGCCCCGCCCGCTTTGCCCACTCCACCCAGCCCAGCCCAGCCCTCTCCTCCCAGGAGTCTCTATGCAGCCCATTTTGGATGTGAGGTAAGTGCAGGGCCCACATTGAGGCTTGGGGAGGGGGAAAATGGGCTCCTGAAAGTTCCAGAAGGCTGGAAATGGACCTGTTTCCACCTCCAGATGGCCTCCAGAGCCCAGGGGAGGTAGTTTTCACCCTCCAGAGGCTCAAGGAAATCCTCCAGAGCCTGCGAAAGGCAGAAACAACACACACACCGTGGTGCAGGAGGCACACTAGGCCACGCCCACCATGGCCACGTCCACCCAACAACCAGGCAGAGAACCCATTGCTGAAATTTTTGAAGCCCACCCCTAGGCTAGGGACCCCTGTTTTGAAGGACATTAAGTTTGCAAACCTTACTTATTAGTGTCCTAAAGCTTTTAGAGACTTTCAGATTGATAAATTTGAAAAATCCTCATTGGGTCAGTTTATCTTCAATTCTGAAGAAAAAGAAAATAAAAATTAGTTATAAGCTTAAGAACGTTTTAAAAATGTTAAATAAGATTTTGATCTAAGAAAGTTATGAAAATATTAAAAGTCCTGATAAATGTGTAGTACTGAGTTTTACTATAAGATTTTGGAATTAACTTAAGGTGACCAACCGTCCTCCTTTAGGGAGGACAGTCCTTCTTTTGTAAGTTCTGTCCTCCCTCGAAAAGTGTCCTCCTACATGTCCTCCTTTTCGATATTTGAAGGCTAATCTGTTGCGCGTTATGTGACGTATTTTATTAAACAGTTTTTAATGGTTTTTTTTTACTTCATCGCAAGTATATTGGACAGATATTGAATCTTGTGTTGAATTTTTATCTAAAGAAATGCGAGACATTAAAATAGACGACAATTGTCTCTTTGAAGAAATTAGAAGACTGAATGTATATTTAAATTCTGAAAAATTAATACAATGGGAAAATCAACATGTTGAAATTGATAAAAGATGGGTGGATATTTTCAGCCATTTCAAAAATGAACATATTCCATGTGAAAATTTATTTATATTTGTTCAATTTACGTTGTGCTGTCCTGGAACTAATGCAGCAGTTGAAAGCGTTTTTTTCAATTGCCAATGGTTTTTCGACAAGTGAGAAATCGAGATTGAATGTTGATACTCTAGCTGCAGCACTTGCCGTAAAATTCAATATGAAGGATATTTCTTGTTCAGATATTTCCAATATATTGTTAGAAGATGATACATTGACAAAAAATATTAATTCAATGGAAAAGTACTCATTTAAATAATAATTAACAGGCATGTAAGCATAATTACAATATAAAATGTTGCAAATGTTTTTATTATGCATATATCATATTTTAATGTATTATTGTTGTAATGAATAAAATATTTCTTTTATTTACGATATATTTTTTCCAATGTATTTGTCCTCCTTTTCATTGTAAAAAAGTTGGTCACCTTAATTAACTACAAAACTAAAAGCCTCTGCATGGGAAAACAAACTAAGTTTGACTCGCCTGTCATGTCGTGACAAAAGATAAGTGATGAATTTAGAAAGTAGAAACTAGAGGGGACTAAAGATTTTAAGCAACAGAAAATAAAACACAAACCAGGACTTACAAATGAAACAAAGCATTATAATGTCAGAAATATTAAAGGAGATCTTTGAAGTATGGGGCCGGAAATTAATAAGCATAATGTCAACTCTGTCAATAATGTTGTCTGCTTCTGTCTCAAAAAGATGTTGATGAAGGAATGACAGATGAGGAACAAATTTTATCTGACAAGGCAAGGAAAGTGCCAAATGTGTAACTATAAATGATAGCCACCAAGCAGCTCATATTGGGCTGCTCTAAACAATATCTTCCCCGTAAGAGTGACAGTGATCTTTGTCCTAACCATCATAACATGTAACTATTTAGGACAGTGGTGGGTTTCCATTTTTTTTACTACTAGTTTGCATGTGCAGAAGCGTCCGGGTAAGTGGGTGGAGCCTCCCGCTGCCGTCCCTACCAGTTCGCCCGATCCAGGCCGAACCAGGAGCAACCCACCTCTGATTTAGGAGCATTATGAGGCAGAAGAAAACATATCTGATTCTTCTTTCCCTGTATGAGATGGAAAGTGGCAAGTTATGTGGAGAGGACTAGGAGTCCCAAGCTTCAAGAAGGAGGGTAGAAACCTCCTGTTTCTAACCCAATGTTTACACGTGGTGCCATGTTTTTCAGGAGAAGAAGCCACAAACAAATATGTCCTTTGATCTGCTCATCATAATGAACGAGATACTTTTTTTAATTCAGCGTATTATGGGGAATGCCTATTATATGCAATTCTATGTTGATAGAATTAAGTCAAGCTTGTGAAGTTGTTTTTGCTTCACGGCAATTGTTTGTTTATTTAGGTTATTTGTCCTGGTGAAGGATTGTAGTTTTCTGGGCTCTCAAGCAAAGCCCTTTCCCCATTACCTACCTTGTGAATTTCTAAGGTGGTAATAGCAGGGAGTGAACTCTGGACCTTTGGCATACAAAGCATGTGCTCTGTCACTGAACTATGGCTCTCCCCAGTGAAAGCATGTGTGCTTACATTTTCATAAAGTTTGACATTTGTTGATGCAAAACACTGCCCAGGGAATTTATATGCATAAAAAAATTGCACATACAAAAAGATTCCAACTTCTTAGAGTGATTTTCTTTGTAGTGCTTCAGAGCAAGGTGTCATTCTATTATTGTAATTGGGGCTCACTCTTAGAATAATATACTAGTCCAAATTAATGACAACCATAACTTGATCCTTTCCATACCCAGTCATCTCCTTGTGGCCATTGGTAGGTCTTTGTACAGAAGGAATGATGGATTTGGGCAGGTTACAAAGTAACATGGTACCTGTTAGAATTTTCATGATTGGGAGAGTCATGGTAACAAGGTCAGCCAATTAATAGGCATAGCAACTAAGTCAGCCAATGGGAGTTTAAACAGATCTGAGTCTGTGTTGAGAATCAAAACTGAAACTATCCTGTCTGCTCTGAACTCTGAAATGAAACTGTTCTCTCCTGCTTGTGTTCTGCTTCTAACTTCTACCACGTTGAAAGAATCTACTATTGGTATTGTACATTTATTCATCTGTTATTATGTATACAAAGAAGTTAATGAATCCAGCTCAATCAGTTATCTGTGTGTGCTTTCTGGGTTTGATTTTTCTGCAGACTCGGACAGTACCTTAGTTTACCGTGTCCTGCCACCCATGTCATTGTCATGAGTGCCAGCTGCAAGAACCAAAAAGTAAATCACAATTAAAGAACCCTCTCTTTGATATTATGAAAATTTTCAAAATCATGAGAGAGCATTGATCACCTTTTCTTTTCATTTTAAAAAGTGAGCGACCTTTAATAACAGTTTGTTCCACAACTGGCCAAAAATAGAGATGCCATTTCAACATCAAACTACCCAATGTGCAAATATATACCAGGAACTGCTGAAGCTGAATGTACATAATAAGCTGCTGGTATTTCTGACCCTATCGTTGCAGGCACTCCTTTTTAAGTGAGTATTGTGTTTTTCTCTCTCTCTTCATTGCACAGCATGCATTGGGATTTAGAACTGTACCATGGGGGAAAAATAGGCCTTTGTATGGGAATCATACTACTGCAATACGACATCTGAATTGTTTATTTTAATATGATTAACATGCCTGATTCTATTTTTCTGGAGATGATGCCGCCTTTTAACAAGATAGTATTTTAATGCACCATAGTACAGTGGTAGCAAATTAGGAGGACATGGTTTCCTAAAGCCACAGCAAGAGAAAACTATTTTGTGTAATGCTTTATAATAGAGTGTTAAGAGCATCAAAGTAAGGTTTGGGAAGGAAAGCGGGGAGTGGGAAGAGATGGAGTTCTGGTTCTTTCATTTGCATAATGCATGTCATGGAAAAAAATCAATTCCATCTCATTGTAAATGGAATGTGCATCGCATATCTGTGATTGGCTGTCAAGTACAAAATCAGCCCTGTCATTTTTGATGAGCAGGAGGTGCAAGGCAGGAATTGCAATTCAGCATCTCTCCCCACCCCCCAATTTATTAATTAGAAAGCTGGGATTCGCATGATAAAAACATACTTTAACTGTTTAGATTAAACATTTCTGGAATATTATTTAATAGTGCATTGTTTGCTAAATCATGTCAGGCATTTGTCCCTTGCTGCTCAAAGACACCAATATTTGCTGTGATGCATAGATGAAATAATTGTCGCATGAAAAAAATGTTAAGTATGATTTGATTTGCATTGGCAAGTTGCCAGCATTTTTGTATCAGAGGATACTCCCACAGCTGTTTCAGGGGCACAATAATGGATCAGAGTACAGATTCCCTTTAAAAACAGTATTTTTATAGTGCAGTATCTTCTTACAGTATTTTTTCCAGTTGACGTGTCTCAGAAAAAGAAACAAAATGATTTTAAAAAACCTCAGAATTGCCTTTACATGTAGGTAACAGAGGCTTCTTCCACCTGTTTGACTATTTTCTGTAACTTCCCTATCAAATTTATTGCTTCTTCCAGGATGTATATTCTACAGATGCTAATATATATTCATTAATTTGGGACTAAAACACCAAGCAATGATTGTTTTTCAACTACACACATCTTCAATTTATCAGTGTGCCATCAATTTTATTCAGCAATGGTATGTACATTTCACATCTATCTAATCAATATTTTCTTGGACTGTACATTTCATGTATTTATTGGTTTGATCAATTTATTGGAAGGACAGTTGTAGATTCTTGAAAATACAGAAAATAATAATAGATGTAGAAAGTCCCTGGGATAGACATAGTTTGGGATGGAGTCAACATCCTTGTTTATATAAAGACAATTATGGTTGTTAGGCACAACTAATAATTAGAATAGAATTTTAGCAGGTAAATAAATACTGGCTGATAACTTCAATACAAGCTGATTTGATTGAATGAATCCCAATTTTTTGGAAAGGAATCAACTAATTTAGAAAACAAACAGATATGTTTTTTTATCTCATGAATCACGTAAACAGAGATAGGCAATATGTGGCACTCAAACTATTGGTAAATCTGGGGGTTACAGTTTGGTAATATCCGTGTGTCACAATCTCATTGGAAAAGACCCTGACGGTGAGTAAAATTAAAGGCAGAAGAAAAAGGAGATGGCAGAGGATGAGAAGGTTAGAGAGTGTCATTGACTCAATGAACATGAATTTGGGCAAAATCTAGGGACAGTAGAGGACAGGAGAACCGGGTGTGCTATAATCCATGGTCACGAAGAGTCAGACAAGATTTAGCAACTGAGCAACAAAACAAAGTGTCACAATCTCTCATGTAAATGGCTTCTTCAAATTTAACTTTCTTCCTCTCTTTTCCCCCACTTATGGCTAACTCCCATTTTGTTCATGAAACACATTAGATTTTGGACTGTTACTTGGCAAGCAGTTGATTTCCAGATTTCTTTCCCAGAAACAACCTTTAGTCCATTATATAGTAACCATACTGGTTAATGGGAATGTTTAGCCTTGAGAAGACTGAGGGGGAAACTGAAAGAGATGTCACACAGTGACTCAAGATCCATTTTCTATTATCCTGGAATACAGGATAGAGAATAACGATTTAAAGTTAAGGAAGGCAAATTTCAACTAAGTGCTAAGAAAAAGTCTCAACAGTAAGAGGTGTTTGACAGTGGAACTAATTACTGAGACATCTCTCCTTCGGTGTGATGTTGAAGCAGAACTAGACAGTCATCTTCTAAGGATACTTTAATTTGGATTTCTACTCTGAACTTGGAATTGGAATCAGGGGCCTAAATGAGCTCTTCTACCACTATGATTCTATGCAGTTCCTAAATCCAAATCTTGAGCTGAATTTATATGTTTGTAGGGAATTATTGTGGAAGATCATTCTGTTGTCTGAAATGAAACTAGAAGTAATTAAAAAAAAACTCAAAAGAGCTGCTAGCCACAGAAAAAATCCATAGTCACAAAACTAACTAGATAGAATAAAAATAAGAATTTTGAATGTGACATATCAGCTTGGTGGCTTTTCTGAAGGTATCAACTTTCAACCAGTCTGCAGTTAATAGTTAATTTATTTTCATTATTTTGTGATGGTGTAGTCAAATAGTGCCTTATCTTTCACGTTATGGTTCTGATGACAGAGTGAAGTGCATTTAACTTCAGGCACAGCTTTTCAGTAGAATCTGCACAGATTAATTCACTCCATAACATTGGGACAGGTGATGAATTGGTCACACCATGTTGCAATAAGATGTGGGTAAACAGTGTTTATCAAACAATACAATGACATATTTTATACCAAAATAGTATGGAAAATGAGTTCTTGAAACCACTGCAAGTATCTTACAGGCCTGTGTTCTTAAAATAAAATGTTGAGAACTATTTATACTCTATACACATTTTTTTTTAAAAACCCTACATTCTCCTTCCTATCACTTCAGAGAGAAGAAAAAAACACTTCTCTCCCCCAAATTTGACAGTCTCCTTGGGTTCAGTTCTACCAGTTGAAACCATCTTCCATATGTGCTCCCTGAGAAACTACTGTATATCAAATAGTTTGTATATTGTCTGATAACTCCATTGCACTATGCTTTGATTCCATGCCAAATACTTCCATAAAAAGAAAACTATTGTTACATATTAAAATAGCTTTATTTGTAGGGCATGGGTGTCAAACTCATGGTGGCTTCATGTGACATATTGGGACTTTTCCCCCTTCACTAAACTGGGCATGGGCGTGGCCAGTAGGTGACGCATCCGGTCCACGGGCTGGGAGTTTGACAGCCCTGTTGTAGGGTCATTCACCATTCCCAGTCCAAATTATAGATGCCTAATCACTGAATTAAAGGAAAACAGTCAAACTGTTTTGAGGATTTCACACCTGATACAAGATAAAATAATACCAGCTTTTCTTAAGCTTCAGTGAAGAAAGTTGTTGGGGAATAAAGGGCATAACTCCTATAGGGAGTTTTTGTAGGAAAGGAGAAAATGCATTAAACTTTATGAACACATTGAAAAAGTATATATTCCAAGTCATACTGAACTATTTTCTTTCTCAGCATGGCAAAAAAAAGACATTTTTTAAAAGAATTTATTCTTATTGCTTTTTAAATTAATAACAATAAATAACAATAAAAATAATAGTGATAGTGATAAATATATTGTTAAAGAGAAAGAAAAAGCGATACAAAAAGTTTTAAAATATGATAAAAACATAATGTCTGTATTTTATAGCAATAAACAGTTAAAGCTCTATGTATGCTTCTCTAACACAAGTATTATTTAAGATGTTCATATTTCTAATATATCTATACAACTATTTTTAACCTAGTACGGTGTATACAAATAAGTCTCATATTTCATTATACTTGTCTATACAGGTCTACAACCAATCCACTCATACATGGCAAAAGCAATCAGTTCTTCAATCCATTGAGTGGAAGAGCCATATATTTATGTTTCCAATGTTGCAATATCAGTTTTTGGCAATGTAAGGACATGGAGAATCCATTTATATTGCCTAGTTGTCAAATTCCATGAACTAGATATGTAGTTCAAGAGAATAGTATCCTCCCAGAATTTTAGCTTTTGTCACATAATCACATTTATACTGTATAGTCCACTATTCCCCTCCCCCCCAAAAAACCTGGTTTTGGAATATTATAAAAATATGCATTTTGAAGAAATAATAAACATTATTCTTATTACATCCCCAACAAAAGTTGTGAAGAAGATATTGGACAACCATTTGTTTGGTATAGGCCCTATACTATAGGGTTTCCTGCTTGACAAGGGGGTTTGATGGGCTGTCAAACTCGCTGCCTACGGGCTGGATGCATCACGTGCTGACCATGCCCATGCAAGGTTTAGTGAAGTGGGGAAAAGTCCTGATATGTCATGTAACACCACCGTGATGATACAAGTTTGACACCCCTGGACTAGAGGACCGCCAAGGTCCCTTCCAACTCTTATTCTGTCCTATGGCTTTATTTCTCTAATTCATTATAGTAATATTCAGTGAAATTGAAAATGATTAATGCATTCTGCATTTCAAGGTTGAAAATTTACATTTTCGGTATTGATCACCATACTGTTTTTTTTTAAGTAGCACCATGTGATATATACAGTCAAACATAGCTTAAGAATGACGCACTGATACACACTATTTAAAACCAATAAAGGAGAATATTTGTAGCTCAGGGTTGAAATGAGGAGTCCTGAGCTTGGTTGTTTTCTTGCAGACATTTCATTACCCAAACTAAGTAACATTATCAGTGCTAGTAAGGAGTGTGGCTTGCTCTTTGTTTATATACTAGTGACTTGTCCAATCAATGTTGATGAAAGTGGTCTTAAAGTTTCTTTAGTTGGGCTGTTTATTGTTGGCCTGTTTGGTAGTTCTTTGATTGGGGTATTGTTTACTTGATTGTTGGTCTGATATTAATCCTGGAGTTAATGTATGATCATCTGGATGCTGATTGTTGATAGGGAGCAATGATGGGTTCCTACCAGTTTGGCCCAGTTCAGCTGAACCGATAGTGGTGTGGCGACCTGGGTCGCTGGAACTGGCAGCGACCCAGGCCTGCCACACCCCCGAATCAGTTCCCCGGTCTCTTCTGCCATCACCAGCATGTTTCTGCGCATGCGCAGAACAGTTTTCAGTCAACTGCGCATGTGCAGCAATGTGTGGCAGGTGTGTGTGAGAGTGAAGCAAGCAGCTGCGCACAAAATGCCCTCTCAGTGAACTGATAGTAAGCCCGTTAGGAACCCACCACTGATAGGTGTTTTCGCCTTTTTGCCTTGTGGATCATTTCATTTGTGTAGTATATAGATATTGTTTACATCTATGTATCTATTGATGGCTAATTTGTCAGAATGCCAGGCTTCTAGAAATTCCCTAGGGTTTTTGGACTTGACTTGGACTAGGATTGTTACAGCTTCCCAGCAGAAACTATGGTTAAATCTGTCATACATTATGAAATTAAAGAATTTTCATTGTGTCTTCTGACTGTTATCTGGTGTTAATGGAAGCGTTCTGCCAGTCTTCTGCCTGTTTGTCCTATGGTTCAGTGGAGATTTTCTAACATGAGTTTAGTAAGATGTAGCAGCAATTGTAACTACTTACATCATTACATGTATTTTTATACCATCCTTCAATCAAATGCCCAAGGAAGTTTACCAGAAACATTAACATTAAAACGTAAGTACAAATAGCAAAACATAGTAAACTAAAAGGTCATGAGATAGGAAAAACAGCACAAAATAGTTAGCAGTTTAAAATTATCTCTCAAGAGCTTGGGGCATAAAAGGAGGGGGGAAAATCAATAAGCTGGTAAGTTATTTCTAAGAATTTTCAAACAACTGAATAGGTTTCCAATCAATTTCCATAACTAAATAATTGAAGAAGACTTGAAACTCTATTTCATGACACCTATCCAAATGTTTATTACTCTGTGCGTGTATTTGCACCCATTATACTTTTTAAATTTAATTAAGATATTAATTAAAGGAGAGGTCTACTCTTTTTTCAAACACAGTTTATGTAATGCCCTCTACAAGGAGGTTAATACCAATGCTGAATCACTGCAAAGACTCAAGCAATAGCCACAGGAAGGTGTGTGTCAAAAAAGACAAAATGATGCTTGCCATCAACATCTTGACTTTTTTATTCCACGACCCACAAATTTCCCTGAAAGACTCTTTTATTTGATCTCATATTCTAGCAGTTTGCTATGAGCTGTTTCAAAAGTGCTTTTTATTGGTTTTTTGCACTTCTCTGCTGTTGCAATTTTAAGGTACCTGTGTTTTAATTACATCTGGAAGAAAAACAGCACTTCAATTTTAAAGAGAAATAGCTTGTAAAGTAGCTGTTCCACTCAAAATTTGAGTTATTGATTTGACCCTTCAGAATGAAATCTTTTGGAGTCATTGGTACTTTTGTTTTGTGCTGTTCAATCCCAATTCTCTCTTTCCTATCCCATTTCCAAAATCAAGACACATCCTTCAAAAGTCCTTTGGTCTTATTTTTTCTCTTTTATTAAAAAACTATGGATTGAAACAGTTCATTTCAATAAGAATGAAATGATTTGCAACAATTACTGTAATTCTGAGCCAACCCTCATTTTATATTGTCATTATAACTTGCAATTTTATCATTTTGTACTATGTCATCTTAATAATTTTTACTGCTAAAGGACAGCCTAGAAACTCTTTCAATAAATGTTGATGGACATTTCTAGAAATGTTTTTCCAACATAATTTAAGAACTTGTTGAACCTGATACCACTGAAAGTTTCAGGGCAAATCTAATAATCACCCATTTAATTTTAGTAGTCAGAGGTGGCTTGTTTAGTCTTTAGTGTCTCTCTTCCCTCCTTCACAACAACCCTTATTCAAATCCTGCTTTGGCACTAGTATACCTTTGTTCACAGGATATCACTGGACATAATGGGATTTAAGGATTTTTAAATGTTTAAAATAGCCATATTTTCTATATGCTATAATCTATATGCTATATATTTCATAGCAGAGATGTAATTTTAGTTTTCTTTCTATGGCATTCAGGATTGGATACAGGATATATGTTACGGTTTTTAACATGGTGAATTTATTGTGACAGTCCTTATCTGTGGAAGTGGCACAAGTTACTTCTTCAACAAGAAATGGTTTTCTAATGCCTTCCCCTAGAAATTTTGTCAACAACAATGGAGATTCTCAGTCATCCAGGTCATGGCTGTCCCAATGATGCTTTTTCAAGAGGCAATTTCTTTCTTTTTCCATTTGGGCCTGGGTGTTTTTGAGCAAAGTGATATACGCTGTACGATGCAGTGAAACATGTGCAGATCTGTACATTGGAGAAATAAAACAATCACTTCACAAACATATAGCACAACATAAGAAAACAAACCCATCGACATTCAGCAGTCCATCTGCATTTGAAAGACAAAGGTCCCTCTTTTGAAGATAGCAAAGTCCACATTCTGGACAGTGAGGATTACTGGTTTGAAGAGGGGTCAAAGATTGAACAACCCCCTCTCAACAAAGGGGAGGGGTACGACACTACCTACCCAAGGGTGGGCTTCAAAAATTTCAGCAATGGGTTCTCTGCCCGCTTGCTAGGTGGGGATGGCCATGGTGAGCATGGCCTAGTTGGCCTCCTGCACCACAGCCTGGGGGGCCATTTTCATCTTCCTCAGGCTCAGGAGGCTTTCATCAAGCTTCTGGGAGGGCACAAACTGTTTCTCTGGCCTTCCAGAACTTCCAGGAAGCCCATTTCTCCACCCCCACCCTGAGCCTCCATGCAAGCCCTGCACTGACCTCACATCGAAAACAGGCAGAATGGAGACTCCTGGGAGGAGAGGGGAGGAGAGGAATGGAGTGGGTGGAGCCAGCCAGGGGTGGGATTTGGAGGTTCTCTGAACCGGCCATAATGTTAGCTATGGGTTCTCCTGAACCTGGATGAACCATAGCAGTCCACCCCTGTACCTATCTCCTGTTTACAACACAGTACTTTCAGCAGTTCCAAAAAGGCTCCACACCCATTTGCACTCTTCAGGTGGCCCTGAGGGCCAGTGACGCGCATTCAGGAGAGGCAGGGGAGGCAGAGCCTCACCACTCTCATCATGAAAAGAAAAAAAATTTACTCCGGGAAGCCGCGAAAGTGGCTGGGAGAGGCACGCGGCTTGGTTTAGCCTCCCTGGACATCACAGCAGCAGCCCCTAGTGCACTGATCTTGCCATTTTTTGCATCGGGTGAGCCTGGGCTTCTTGCAAGGGGAATGGGACCATGTGTGCAGGAGGCTCCTCAGCACCAGCCTCAGATCAGCACAGCCACAGTCCCCTTCATGTTGGCTCAGGAAGGAGGGGAATGGGACCACATGTGCAGGGGAAGGGGACCGCAGCTCACGCTGATCTGAGGCTGGTGCTGAGGAGCCTCCTGCACACGTGGTCCCATTCCCCTTGTAAGGATCCCGGGCTTGCCCAATGCAAAAAATGGCAAGATCAGCGCAGTTGGGGCTGCTGCTGCGATGTCCAAGGAGGCTAAACCAAGCTGCGCTCCTCTCCCAGCCACTTTTGCGGCTTCCCGGAGTAAGTTGCAATTAAGCGTGGGGCGGGAAAGCATAACTCCAGCCTCACACACACACACACGTTGCCCAGTAACACTAACCTAGGTAATATCATCATTGCTAGAAGGGAGTGGGGGGGGAAGGAGGAGAAAGCATAAGTTTCTCTTCTCAGAAATGTCTTCTCAGTGGAGCTATGGCAGCCTGCCTGTCCCTTTCAGGAGCTCCACTGAGAAGACATTTCTGAGAAGAGAAACTTCTCTGGTCAGGCTGTGCCCGTGCGATCGGAGCAACCACGCAGTTCACCTCACTGACTGTCTCCCTGGCGACGGGCCGGCGGTTGCCGGTGCTCCACCAGCTCTGTTGCAGCCTGACCAGAGAAGTTTGATGATGTCACCAGCCTCACCAGCCATAAACCTCACTGGACGTCACTGCTGAGGGCACAGAGAAACCGCCAAGTGCACTCAATGACTCTCAGAGAGAGTGATAATGACCAGATGACTGCAAGGAATGTAAATCTTTCCATTTCCGACCATTCAGTCACAATCAAGGAAACTTCTTGTATGAGAAGCAAAACATCTTCAACAAAAAACAATGAAAGTCCAGGTGCCTCTTGAAAAAGCACCTTTGAGACAACGATGTAAAACAGTCTCGGGCAGAATGTAAGCACAGAGGAATAAAAAGGGCTTAACAAAGAAAGAATGGAGATGCTATACTCAAAGCCTCTCAAGCAATATTGCCCTGATACAGCACAATAATAGCTGGCTTCAGGATGGATCTTGGAAGGCAGGATCCAGCAACTTGACAGATTCATTTTGTTAGAAGATTAATGCTGCTGCTTCTAGCTCTGTGAATATCCACTGCTCTGCTATTTAAATTCAGAAGAAAGATTTATTTGCAGGTTAGCTACTAACAGAGCATACAGAAAGCATTTTCCCTGAGACTCTTTTATGAGAATGACTTAGTACAAAACTATTTAAAACTGTCAAAACTTTTTTTTGTATTGTACAAAGGTCCATGCAAGAGTTTAGAGCACAAGTGAAGTTTTAGTTATAAAATTATACTCTTTTAGTATGTGAGCTACATGGGGTGTGAAGGGAACTGCTTAAAATTATGATAGAAGAACAATATAAAGCAAAATTTATGATAGAAGAACAATATAAAGCAAAATTTAAACCATCTAAGAGCCTTAAAAAATCAGGTGCAACATTTTAGGCACATCAGCCATACTCTTGCTTCTGAATTCATGACAAGAGACTGCAAAGCCTGGAGACTTGGTCTCAAAATGTTGAGTTCAACCTTTTAAGTAGAATTTAATATTATTTAACTGATTTATGGTTGTTCAGGAAGTACGTACTGCTTTTCTGCTGGAAATGCATTTGCAACCATATTATTTTAAGAAATTGATAAAATTGACAGATAAGTACAAAGGTTCATCATTTCAGTACAAAAAATAATAATCTGCATTTGTAGTTAAGTTGTAAAACTTCATTGCAAAGCAAAGAAAAAAAGGCAATATGTATTGGCAGAGAATTATTTTACTTTCTTGCCCAGTCTGAAATAAACATTATTTTCATTTTAATTCCCCATAAAACTTATTATAAAAGGCAAAAGAAGACATGTTTAAAATTCTCTTTCAGAGCTCATTTTCACTGTGGAAATGGGGCATTTGGAGGAAATTGATTCTGCTGTCAAAATGTAGGAGGTAATACCTGTAGCAAGTGGATATACGCCTCTGCTATTTTTAGTTCATTGTTAATAGGTGCCATGTGAGCATCAATAATAGCATAGCACAGCACCTGAAATTACTCAGGTGCCAAAGATGAGAACAAGCTATATCAAAGTCCAATTGCTTATGCTATGACTCCTCAGCATTTCTCACTTCTGTCTAGAGTTCTACAGGGAGCCTTGAAATAAATACCATAGCTTCTTTGTTTAGAAAGCTACTGAATGTTTTCCCCCCTTTCAGTTATTTTCCTCTTTTCATGTTAGAAAAACAGTCATTGGAAATGATTTTGCCCATTTTTCCCCCTAACGCGATTACTATTTTTGCTCACATCATGAGATCTGAAATATAGCCCACTGAGGCAAACTATCAAAAGTCAGCCAGATTCTGAAAGGGGAAAACTGTACCTTCATTTGAAAGTTTTGTTCAGCCAATATGAAATTCCCATTGACGTCAGAAACAGTGGTGGGTTTCAATTTATTTTACTACTGGTTCGCGTGTGCACCGGGTGAGTGGTTAGAGCCTCCTTCCGCCACCACCACTACCGGTTTGCCTGATCTGGGCCGAACCGGCAGAAACCCATTCTGGTGAGAAGTTATATTGTTTCATTAGAGGTTCCCATGACACTTTTGAAAGCCTGAGAGTCTCATAAAGATTTAAATTACAGTTTCACAACTCCAAATATGTATTCACTTAAACCTATGCACTTAATTCAGTCTCAAATGATGATACATCAGTAGGTATGATCTAGTTATTAGCATCCTTTTTTTTCAGGGTGAGAGTTTTTTATGTTTACATTTAGCATATGAAATATTGTATATGAAGCATACACAGTGGTACCTCGGTACTCAACTTTAATTGGTTCTGGGAGGCACGACAAATGTTAAAAACTACAAGTGCCAAGCAAATCAAATCATGACTTACCACATGAGCCTTTGTTTTGGCCAGGAAGAACTTTCTGACTGTCTTTTTTCCTATGTCAGCAACCTTCCCAGCATGATCAACTTCCTGTCTGCCTTCTATGGATGTCCCCCCTCCTTCTTTTGCAGTGCGCCAAATACCAAAGAAACAGCCAATATCAGGACAACATTTTCACATCAAAATTTGTCGACTACCACTTCCGGTTCCGGCGGCTGACGGCGACGGGCAAGCCTTGCTTGCCCCGCGCTTCCCCGGTGGGCTCCCCACTCCTTGGGGGGCACAGGATGCCCCGTAGAGGCTCCTGCCGGAGGGGCAGCACCACAGGGGATCCCTGGGATCGGCGGCGGACGGTGGGGGGGCCCCCGCCTCACGCCAGTCACTGGGGAGCATGATGGGGAGACGCTCCGGCGTCTTCACTGCGAGGCTGTGCGGAGAATAAGCAAACAGAAGGACGCGGCTGTGGTGTGGTGAGGCGGAAACTCCCTTCCATTCCCTTTACCAAGTTGGAGAAACTGTCAGCAGTTTAAATTCCTTCCTTTCGGCTTGACTTGGAGAGGCGCGGCTGGAGGGAGGGGGATTTCCCCCCCCTCGGACAGGCGGCTTGAAACAATTTTGCTCTCAGCCTCAGGGGAAGGAGGAGGGGGAGAGCCAACCAATGATGTCTCGCCCTTACTAAAAGTGATTTTTCGGATTTAACTCCATAATATAATGATGATCTGGAAACTTTGGGAACTTTGAAAACTTTATTATGCCTCTAAACCCGAAGCTGGCAGGGCAAGATGGCACACTTCCGTTGTCTTCATGAACTGTGAAACCTGACTCCACCTTTAAAACTTCAGGCTTCCGGTCTTTGTCTCCGTGCCACTCAGACAAATCTCTTGTTGATTGCTACCTTTTGAACTCCCTGGAGTGAAAAACTTTACTCTATTGCCAGGGTGATTAGAAAAATCCTCTACTGCCTGGACCTTCTGTCTCCTGGACTCTCCTGGCTGTTCTACCTCTCTGACTGATCACTCCCTGTACTGACTGAACTCTCTATTCCACAAACAATGTCTCCTAAAAAACCACCCCCTGGAAAGCCTGGCTTTGCTGCCTCTGCCCTGACATCTGCAACATCTAGTCCTAGTACACAATCAACGATAACAGCTTTGATGCAACCTAAAACTACAGAGACGGAGTTTCAACAAATGTTTCAGCAACTTTTACAGGGACAAGAGGAAATAAAAAAACAACTAAAGGAGATGAAAAAAGAAATTAAAGAGAACCAGGCCCAAATTAACAAAAACTCACAGAGCTTGGATCTTTTGGAGGGGGGGAAGGCTGAGATGAGGGAGGGGATGGAGGGGGTGCAGAAGGGGAACAAAGAACTTGATACCCAACAGATGAAAATAGAATTTGAGAGAATGTCCTTTTACCTTAGATTTCAAAATGTGTTGGAGGCAGATGATGAAAACATAAGGGACATTATGACAAGTATTTTGGCTGAATACATCCAGCAAGAGAAACAACAGATGGGGTGGGAAATAGATTTGGTTTATAGAGTGAACTCAGCTTATGCTAGAACACATAACGTACCCAGGGAGGTACACATTAAATTTCTCAGAAAAAGCACAAGAGATGAAATTCTGAGTGCACAAAGGGGGCAAGACAGGGAAATAACCATTCTGAAACAGATCCCCAAGAAAGTGAGGGAAAAAAGAAAAAGCTATTCGCAATTAGCGAATAAATTATACCAGAAGGGGGTGGGGTTCAGATGGCTGATGCCTGAAGGTATGCTAATATTCTGGGAGGATACAAGAATTAGAATGAATACACCCATAGAGGCGCAGGCCTTTATGGAAAAAAATAAAGCACTCCTAGAAAAACCAGATGATCCTACAACAGACATGCAGGACACGGGAGGGGCCGGAGCTCTGTCGGCGGGGGGGGGGGGGAATGGGGCAATACCGAGAAAGCTCAGATCACAAAAATGAACAAGAAAATCTACCTGACATAAACTGATCGAAACTAATAACTGAATTCATATGCTGACTATATGTTACTACTTATTAATGAATTTTGTGTAAATGTATACTACGGGTATGGAGGGAGGGGGCACCTACCGCACATCGCAACTGCCAAAATTTGTAACCTTTCCATTACCTTTTTCCCTGTAAATTTTCAAAAAAACCAATAAAACTTTGTTTAAAAAAAAAAATTGTCGACTACCAAATTTTATGAGTTTGGAAGCATCGAATACCAAGGTACCACTGTATATATACTTGATTAACTGAAACAATATCTAAACTTGAAGAAAACATAAATAAGGGGGAAAGTATAAACAAATAACTAAAAAGATTGCTTTTTAAAAAAAACTACCACACACAATATAATGTTCCAATGGTCACTGGTTTATTAATAAAGTCATGGAGTATTATAGTATAGTGTCATATAACCAACACAAAATATTATAAAATATCAAAAAGTCTCTGCCAAAGTACATATTTGCATGTACATACAAATACATTCACAATATGTAGTGCATATTGTGGCAATGATTTGATCAATAGTAAATATGGCCTTTTCCATATCCGTTCGGCCACACAGTTCTAAAAGCCATCTCTTAAGAATTTCTCAATTATTTTACTTCTCCCCCCTTATTGCCCCCGGCCCAAATGTTCAATTCAATCATAAGTCCTTATAAACAGTCAAATCCCAACCTCCAATATATAATTTAACATTATATTAACAACTTTAACTTTTTTTTTTTGCATTAATCTACCCATAAGTGTGAAAATATCATTGCAAAAAGCAACCAGTGAACTGCATGGTCACATCATACAGATAAGTGAACCCTCTATTTTTTCACACCATCAGGGAAGAAATCCTGATGTCAAGTATATTCTTTGAGGAGCCCAATACATTGTAAACACAATTTTTCATTAATCAGCTTTAATCTGAAATCTGTTGCTTAAAGGATCTGATGCCATTGATGGAGTACTTGGTAGAATCTTGATTGACTGACAGGAGCATAAGTCTATCAACATTAAGTTTCTCTAGAGCAGGGGTGTCAAACTCGAGGCCTGGGGGCTAGATCTGGCCTGTGGGGTGCTTAGATCTGGCCCACAGGCCTGCCCTGCAAACAGCAAAGGACCAGCCCGTGGTGCTTCTACCAGTGAAAACGGATCTTGGAAGGGCCACACGCGGCCCACCCAGGCTCCATTTTTGGCCACGCCAGCCTCTTGCAGCCTTCTGCCAACAAAAACGGAGCTTGGGGAGGCTGCACCTGGGCTCCGTTTTTGGCTGCAACAGCCTCCTGCAACCCGCTGCCAGCGAAAATATAGAGAGAGGCGGGGGAGAGGAACGAATGGGAATTTGGATAACATCTGAATGAGGAACAACGGCTTCAGATGAACCCTGGCAAGATTGAGCAGTTCTGGATTGTGAGGACTACTAGTTCTAGAACTATGCCATCTTTGGTGTTAGATGTGGTTCACTGTCCCTAGGACCACATACCAAGTAGTGCACTTTCAATTATTGACCCACCCAATATCACTACATGCTTAACAGTATGATGAAGATAAATGTGTTATACAATATAACTACAGAGAACATTTAACAGCACAAACAAAAACATCTGAGCAATTCTATTGGAAACTTCCAGTTGTCATAACAACCCCAGTTGCAGCTCCTCTCCTATCACTACAGGAGATTTCATTTACTTATGACACTTCCCAGGAAAACAAAGCCCTTTTGAAAAATGAAACATAAGCCCAGTTCAAGGGAAAAAATGAGAAACTTGACCTCATGCATACAGTGACAAACACAAAGAGAATTCTTTTCATTTCATGGTATACTGAAAAACGGTACACCTTGATTTCAAGCCTTCAGTCTACAAGGTGGCCTTGAGAGTCATCTCATTCAGTCAATGAATGGGAGATAGTATGCATTCTCTATTGTCTTTATTAAGATTGTTAGGTGTTCAAAAACAGCAGTAAAGACTTTCCAAAATGAAAGTTCAGACCAGGCAAGTGGTACATTTCGTATTTGAAACATTGTGAGTTTGAAAGATATGGCATACCTCTTGATAACATAATATACAGATATAAACCATAGTTTAGCTGATAATGCATTGCTCCAAGAATATACAATATGTGGTATTCTATATCCATTAATCACTTGTTTTATTTAACTTTGTGGGGGGGGGGGAAATGAAAATAGTTGGCTTGTGTTATGTAGAGATAATACAAGAGATACCAGAGATAAATAATCTGCAACTAAAGTTAGGCAAATGCAATTGGGAGGGTTTTAATTGCCCATTGATGATGATGTGCCATCAAGTTGATTCTTAATAACTACATACATTTTCTTCAATAGTATCTCTCCCCAGCCAGCTCTTTGTAGGAAATGACCAGCTGAGATCAAAGGAGAGGTCAAACATGTCATAAGTCATGAAACTCTTTGCGCCCACAAGAGATCATAAATCCAGCCCACCTTGAATGCCTCTCTTTCCTGTATTTCCTTTAACAGTCAGTTGGCCAGATTTTTGTAGCGAGCTTAAGCTTGTTCTTGAACTGCCTGAATCTCCTGTTTTCCCCAGTACATGACACTCTTTCAGGTCTTCTAAGATGGGAGACTCTTCAATCACCCTGTTTCTAGTTATCCTCTCCTCTTTCTTTTCATCTTTCCCAACATTACAGAAGTATCCAGCGAGTAGATCTTTGCATAATGTGTCCAATATGTATCTGATAATTTGATCCTAGTCATTTATGTGTCAAGAATGAATTCTGGAACAATTTTTATTTGTTTTCTTGGGTAGCTATAGTATTCTCAGGTGTTTCCTCCAACATCAAAGTTCAAGAGCACCAATGCTCTTTACATCCTGTTTTGCCAAGGCTATAAGGAGTAAGAGGGTACCATGTGGGTCTAAAACTACTTGGTTTTCAATAACCATAGTAACAGGATTTACAGAATATTATAAATTGCAACCATGTGACTATGGGATGTTTCAAATGACTTTAAATATGGTCTGGTTGCTGAACATCCAAAATGCAATTATGTGACTGCAGTGGGAGGGGGCAGCCATCAGAATTTCAAGTTAATAATTATTATAATTTAACAGAGTTGGCAGGGACCTTGCAAGTTTTCTAGTCCAACCCCTTGCTTAGGCAGGAAATCCTACACCACTTTAGACAAATGGTTATTCAACATCTTCTTAAAAACTTCCAGTGTTGAAGCATACACAACTTCTGGAGGCAAGTTGTTCCACTGATTAATTGTTCTAACTGTCAGGAAATTTCTCCTTAGTTCTAAGTTGCTTCTCTCCTTGATTAGTTTCCACCCATTGATTCTTGTTGTAACCTCAGGTGCTTTGGAGAATAGTTTGACTCCCTCTTCATTGTGGCAACCCCTGAGATATCTGAACACTGCTATCATGTTACCCTTAGTCCTCCTTTTCATAAGACTAGACATATCCAGTTCCAGCAACTGTTCTTTATATGTTTTATCCTTGAGTCCCCTAATCATATTTGTTGCTCTTCTCTGCACTCTTTCTAGAGTCTTGACATCTTTTTCACATCATAGTGACCAAAATTTGATGCAGTATTCCAAGTGTGGCCTTACCAAGGCATTATAAAGTGGTATTAACACTTCACGTGATCTTAATTCTATCCCTCTGTTTATGTAGCCTAGAACTGTATCGGCTTTTTTGGCAGCTGCTGCACACTACTGGCTCATATTTAAATGGTTGTCCACTAGGACTCCAAGATCTCTCTCACAGTCACCACCATTGAGCAAGGTACAACATATACTGTACTTGTGCATTTTGTTTTTCTTGCCTAAATGTGGAACCTTACTTTTTTCACCATTGAATTTCATTTTGTTAGTTAGCGCCCAATGTTCAAGTCTGTAAAGATCCTTCTGTAGCTTAAGCCTGTCTTCTGGAGTATTGGCTATTCCTGCTAGCTTGGTGTCGTCTGCAAATTTGATGAGTTCCCCATCTATCCCCTCATCCAAATCATTGATGAATATGTTGAAGAGTACTGGGCCTAAAAAAGAGCCTTGGGGTACTCAACTGCATACCTCCCTCCATGTAGATGCAGTTCCCTTGACAACACATTGAGTGTGATTGGTCAGCCATTTACAAATCCATCTGATGGTGATGCTGTCTAATCCACATTTTTCTATTTTATCAAGTAATAGATTATGGTCTACTTTGTCAAATGGCTTACTTGGCTGAAATCCAAGTAAATTGTATTGACAGCATTCCTTTGGTCCACTAAAAGTTTGGATCATAAGTATCTTTTTGGGGGTCCATTACAACTGAATGGTTGTTAAGCAACCAGTCATAAATCAAGGACTGCCTGTATGCAGTAAATCTATAGATGTGATTCTGGCATTAAAAAACATATTTCCAAATTAAGTAAACTTATGTCTAATAGATGGAAAGTTATCAAGAAATGTTAGGATTTTGGTCTAAGTAGATGGGAAATTGAAAAAAATGCCAGAAGATAGTAATGAGAAACAAATTCCAGAATTGCAGACCACTTTTGATAATTTTCAGATACCACACAATTGTGAGACAGAACTGCAACCAATCAAAAACTAACAGTCAAACTCTTTCCCAGTCTCACACAATGCATCTTCTCTAATATTACCCTGCATCTGTTTATTTCACCCATACAACCTGGTCAGAAACCTAAATGATGCAAGAAATGTTACCAGATAGAAAGTTTCTGTATGCATTGACCAAAGCATTTTTTTATTCAGTAGAAGATGCCAAACTCTGACACCTGTGTGAATGCCATATTAAAGCCCTTCACAGTTGAAAAGAAATATTTTTTTCTATTCTTTTCAATAATTTTTGACAATGTAGTAAATATTCTCTTTAAAATACTGTGGAATCATAGCAATAAAAAAGAACAGTATGGAATTGACTCCATGTAATCTTGAAAATCTCTGCCCTTTTGAACTAAATGGATGTTGAACAGGATATGAACTACTAGAACAGACACAAGAGAGATGTAGATTTCAAAGTATGCAGCTCCCTTTTTTCATACATCCAGAAATACACATTTCAGACCCCAAAGGGGACAAATGTAGTATTCTGTACAATGTACAAGGCTTAGTAAATAGAACAATGTAGCAGCAATATTATTCAATATAGCATAAGAAATGAATATGATGTTTTTCTTCTTTTTTTAAAAAAAACCTTATATTTCTCCAGTACAAATATCCTTTTTTATTCTTTCAAACTCAATATAATGTTAGAAAGCAATTATGTAAACCTTAAGACTCTATATAGCTGCCTGCCTATAGGAGGATAATTTTATGAAAAACTGAATAGAATGGGGCCACATTTGTTGTGTGGGGAGGGTGAAGCTAACAAAAGAAAGGTGAAGTTAAAAATGAGCTAGATCCAACTCTAGGCTGCAGAGAAAAATGTTCTCCAAAAATTATCTAATGTAGTCCATGAAAGAAGAAAATTCATGGCCCAGAGCAGAACTATTATTTAGCTTTGGGAAGAATCCTAGAAGCTGTGCTCTGCATGTTTTTCCTACTTTGTTGTTAATAAAAATGCTAACGATGCACTGACATTTAACAATATATATAGGAATTAATGGTCCAGGCAAATCTCACTGTGGATGTAATATTGATCATGTAGAGATCTTTCAGAGGACTGATAGAATCCGATAAAAACCCAACACAACTGGATATTGGAAAGCAACAGGAAATCTATGCCTGCCCTCCCTTCTCCACACAATGCAAATTAAATTTGCCCTGGAGCACTTGAATATTGGGCAGATAATAATGGCAGGCACCCATACATCTTCTATTCTCCTGAATATTTCACTGTGTGTGGTCTTTCCATGGTACCCGTGACAGCACAGCAATAAAGAATTCTCTGCTGCAGTGATGGAAGTGGATTATGCGTTAAAACTAATTTTGTTTGGTTTGATGGATCCAGTTAGAGTTGTATGTTTTTTTCTAATAGAATGGACAGCATTAGTAAGAAATGTCAAACCATCAGGTGATATTCACTGTTATCTGATTTTTTTAAAAAAAAATGACACAGCAGGGTAACTGCTCCAGAAATTAGTGTGAATTGATTCACATCACTTTAGATAAGCTCACAGTTCAAGAGGTGGAAATATATCATATGTTTGTCTGAATCAATGCAAACCCACATTTCTCTACACCCAGGAGGGAAAATGCATATGTACAATGAAACCATTTAATTATATATCTAATTAATATGATGCAGAATCACAATTGATCTAAACTGCTAGATACTGCAAACTATGGGTGGGATGGAGCAGTTAGACTAGGAGTATAAATAGGGATGCAGTGGCAGTTCAGCGGTTCAAATCCCTAGTGCCATGTAATGGAGTGAAAATGCAAGTAGAAAAATAGGAACCACCTTTGGTGGGAAGGTAACAACATTCCCTGAGCCTTCGCTGTTTAGTCATGCTGGCCACATGACCAGAAATGTCTTTGGACAGCTCTGGCTCTTCAGCTTTGAAACGGAGATGAACACCGCCCCCTGGGAGTCAGCAACGACTAGCACATATGTGCAAGGGAAACCTTTACCTTTTCATAACAAGAAGAATCAATAACAATTCTACCATTTAGCATGGATAAAAGAAGAATGGGAATGTTGATTTACCAGTGATAGGTCATATTCTAATACATACAAGATACATTATGCTGCTGTCATATTAAAGCAGAAAATGTGGTACATGGCAAAGTCCCCCCAAAAAGAAGGGTCTACAAGGATAGTTAAAGAATGATTTTGCAGTGCGGCTGCCCATCTAGGTACTTCTGAAGCAGAAAGCAAGCTTTTGGGTATACTGGGCATAGACCACTATTCAAAACCCTGTAATTCTAGTGTAAAATTGTTTTGAGCTGCAAAGTAGTGCAAGATCAACAATTGTAAGCTTTGCTAAAGACAAAGGTGTAGTTTATCAAGCTCAAAACTTAAATCGTAACCAGAAATGGAGTGAAAAGATCTATCATCTGAAGCATTTTTGGCTGACCATCCAATCAATCTTTGCTTGACCAAAACAAAGAACTTCAGCCAAAAACCGTCAAGACAAAAGAAGACACAGAACAAAAGAAGCCAAGGATCCTCAAGCTCTGTGGTAGAAGAAAAGATTGAAGCCAAACAAATAGCTTCACAGTGAGAATTTGAGTGTGGCTTCTTAATGGAATTACATTCCAAATGTTCAACCCCATGAGCATGCTTTTCACACTGTCAAGCCCAAAAGTACCCTTGAGTCAGAAGGAAGAAGATTGAATGGTTTGCACAAAATCCCAAAGTCAAATGGAAAGATGGGCCTGGAATGCTTGGCAAGTGATGGTTTTGTCCCTGAAGTATGTATATCCTGAGGGGGAAAATATTTTGCCTGTGGGTACAAGATCTGCTTTTGGACATTATAGCCAACAGAAAGGAAATGCCATGTCAAGTAAGAGCTACTCTCCCTTGGGAAAGCCTTATTTAGTACAACTGTGAAATGCCTACTAGAAAATCTGCCTCTGCTTCAAAGAACTTGGATAGTGAGCCAGTTTAAAAGCATTTCATAACATGCATGCTAATTTGATTTGGTATACTATTGAATAAAATATAGCCGCCTCATTCTATTTATAGGTTGCAAAATTAAGGGAAATGTGCTTGAAGGTGATGAGAAAATCTCCAATTTATTTCCAAATGATTTTATCAACCAGTCCCACTTTTTGATCCTTCACAATGCCCTCAGTGTATGTAAAAAAATTAGCTACTCAAAATAAATAAACAAGTTTAAATAACTAATATTAATTAGTTATCACAAAGTATCAGAAAATATGCTTCAAAATTACAGTCTCTTGGGAAAGGAGGCAGTGAGATAAACAGAAAGTTGTCAAACATGATCAGAATTTTTTTTATTATTGAACAATTTCAGCCCAATATAAATGAGCTTGTCAAAACATGAGCTCAAGTGCCTAACTTTATCCATGCTGGCAGCCAGCAGAGGCCTGTACCAGAGGGGTATTCAGCAGGTTCTGACAAATTCTGGAGAACCAGTAGTGGAAATTTTGAGTAATTCAGAGAACCAGTAAATAGCACTTCTCACTGGCCCCATCTATTCTCTGCCTCCTGAGTCCCAGCTGATCGGGAGGGAATGGGGATCTTGCAGTAACCTCCCCTGGAGTGGGGAGGGAATGGAGATTTTACAGTATCCTTCCTTGCCATGCCCACCAAGCCACACCCACAGAACCGGTAGTAAAAAAAATTGAATCCTACCACTGGCTTATTCCCTGGGATGTAATATAGCAAACAAGAAGAACACTTACATGCACAATATAGAGGTTTGTTTTGAACACCATAAGTTGAAAGGACATAAAGGCATGATGTGGGTCACCATTGATGGAATCAAAAGATTATTTAAAGATTGCTCACTATGTCTTCATATGTTCACAGGAGACTTCATGTAGGCCAAACCTGCTAGTACAAGTGGTTTCTGCTATATTATGATCTATAGATATTGGCTACCAATTATCCTGTTCAAAGCTTTTCCCCAATCCTTGTTTTTAAGCCTAAAACTTATTTTTTTACTTACTTGAAAAATAAGCATGAGATTGACAACATCTTCCTATCCCCTTTAAGGACCTTATCTCACAGGAAGTACGAGCAAGCTGTCCTTCAGAGTAGATGCATCCAGATCATTCACAAACTTGATTTAAGATGAGCATTTACATTAATAAACGTTTATGATTAAGAGAAAACATCTAGAGAATGGTAAACATAAATGGGTAGAAAATACTTCTGGCTTCAGTGTACACGTTCATCCATTCATCCACTAAATCTAAGCAGTATTGTAAGTATCAGACATCTACTTTATAAAATGTCTCTAACTTTTTGCTCTAGGCCAGAAGGGACCTCAGAACAAAACTCTTGGTTTAAATCAATAAAAATTCCAAATTATATGCTCTATTCCAAATTATAACCTTGAGTTACAGATGAAAAATACTGCATAAAGAAAATAATGGTAATGATCACAACACAAAAGGCTACCATTAAATGTTTGTTTTTCTGACTAGTACAGAATGTGCAGCAATCCAACAATGTAGTCAACAGGCAACTACTTCCCACGTAATCAACTTTGACTCTTGCTCACTTCTGAACAAAGCTGATGCTATGCCGTACAAGCTTGTAAATCACTGACAGATCAGTATACTCTTAGGATGCTCTTGTGGTTCAATCAGTCCTACATTCTCTCTCTGATGATATCTCAGGAAATGTAGCTAGTAGGAATATGGCAGTGATGGTTAACCTTTTCGGCACAGAGTGCCGAAAGCATGTGCGTGCATGCACACCCATAATGCAATGTGCACATGACCCTCCACATGTGCCCCCCTCCCTGTGTATGTGCGCATGACTCACCTGTGTGTGCCCACCACCACACATGTGCACGCGACCCTCATGTGCACCCCCCATACATACATGTGTGCCCCCCCACACGCATGCATATATGGCAGAGACCCAAAATCCAGCTGGATGATGGGAGGCACGTGCGCATGCACGGTGGAGCTGAGCTGGAGCTAAGTTTGCCATCATGGGAATATAGTATCTTCAATTCTGATGATTAGACTGCTTAAGTGAGATGAGTTGGTTCTTTTTTCAAGAATTGTATTTTCATCCAAGATGGTACTTTATGATTATATTAATAGGGGGCTGCTTTAGGATTCCCATCCCTCAACTTCTATTTATTTATTTATATCATATATTCAAAAATATAGGTCATTTTTCTTCATTACTTTTCTGCTTTATTTTCTGCCTGAAGCACACAATTCCTTTGAAAATGTTAAGAAGTGAAAAACTAGCACCACCAAATATTTTGATAGTTATGTACATAATTTTATGTATGATTTTATCTGTGGTGCCTTTGATGTAAGGGAGGAGGGCGATGCCGTTCTTCGGTTCTATATCTTGGTTTTTTGGGGGGGGGAGTTTCCCTTTGGATTAGGTTGGTAATTGTTTTTCTTTGTAATCCGTTGGAGATTAATACGTTTGTGAGAGTGTATAATTCAGTTTTCAGGTGGTCTTTGTGGGCTAGGCATTTGGTTCTGGAGATGAGGGTCTTGGCTACAGAGTTGATCTGTGCAGGGTGGTGATGGGATTGTGCGTTTAAGTAGCGGTTGGTGTGTGTTTTTTTCTGGTAGATGGTGTGTCCTAGGGAGCCGTTGGGTTTTTTGTAGATTAGGACATCCAGAAAGGGAAGTTGGTTGTTTGCTTCTATTTCCATGGTGAATTGTATTTTGGGGTGTAGGCTGTTGAGATGTGTGAGGCAGTTGTCCAATTTTTCTTTCCCATGTGCCCAAATCACGAAAGTGTCATCAACATATCTAAGCCAGAGTTTGGGTTTGTGTTCAGATTTATCTAAGGCGTTAGTTTCAAAATGTTCCATGTATAAGTTTGCGATGACGGGTGAGAGGGGTGATCCCATGGGTGCTCCTTCTATCTGTTTGTATCTTTGTCCATTATGGATGAAGTATGTGTTGGTTAGGCAGTGGTTGGTCAGGTCCGGGATGTGTTTAGGGGGGTTGTGTTTGTTCTGGATAGCTGTCAAGGCTTCTTTTATAGGCACTTGGGTGAAGAAGGATATGACATCGAAGCTCATGAGTAGGTCGTTGGGTTGCAGGTTTTGCTTCTTTATTGTTTCTATGAAGTGGAGTGACTTTTGTATATGTGACATGATGGATTCTGCATAGGGTTGCAGTTGTTTGGCGAGAAATTTGGCAAGATTCTGTAGAGGTGAGCCTATGGAGCTGACTATGGGTCTGAGTGGTGTTCCTTCTTTGTGTATCCTGGGGAGACCATAGATAACGACACAGTGGTGATGAACATGTCTGACTACCAAGCCAAACTATCCAATCTACTCCAAGACCCCATTTACAAACACAGGCCCCACCACCTACGTGGAAAAAACCACCAAATCCAAAATGAAAGCCTCTCCCATCAGTGAAGAGATCCAGCAAAGAATCATACCCAGAGAGAAATCTTCCAGATGCCCCAAACTCTATGGCCTCCTCAAGATATGTAATGTCCTGAGCAGATGGCTGTGATGTAACATCCTGGGCTTTGGTTTGGCTCCGAGTTTGTGGTCTGGTCATGTGTTCACAGCCATCTGCTCAGGACATTACATCACAGAACTTAGGACAGGGGTGTCCAAACTTTTTTCAAAGAGGGCCAGATTGGATGAAGTGAACATGCTGGAGGGCCGAACATTTTTCCGAACATTCTTTGAACAATTACAATTAAATGCAAATGAATTATTTTATGCCAAGGGTGAAACTGAGATCTGTACTGCAGCAAATAGGCTCGGTCTGGTACAAAGGCAAATCAACACTTTAATTGCGTCCAAAATGAAGATTTATGCCCCATTTTCCCAATGAATCATTATTTTGTTAAAGCGGAAGCAAAATATGTGAGTTTTGTTGTTGTTGTGCCCAAGGAAAGAAACCGGGAACTTGAGTTACCCCCTTCAATTCCTTCTCACCCGCACCTCTCTTTCATTCTCTACATCGCTAAGATGTTAATAAACTTCCCCAAAGTTTAGATGCGGCAAATATGCGAGCGCGCACACACGTAAGCTTATTGATACCCTTTAAAAACCTTCCGATATTTGTTTATAGCGGCTCATGTGAGCTTTAATGGGCCATCTCCTCTTTTTTCTTTTTTCTTTGGTCTCTTCAAGCAGAGAAGTTAATGCGTGGCTGAATATTTCCTCCTTCCTTCCTTAAAAAAAACAAAAACAAAAAACCAACCCACCTTGGGGGAAGGTTCCTTGCTTTTCGCCTGCCAGACCTCTCCGAGCCCGGCGGAGAAGCTACAAGTATCCCTTGGCCCCGTGCTTCACGTACTGGCCTGCGCCGCCTGGTAGTTTGCCCATTTCGCAGCCTGTGTTGCGAAGGCTACGGCGCGCATTCTTCGGCGATACCCGTGAGGCTTGGTCTCTCATTTCCTCAAAAGGCGCCCTTTCTCTCCCCCCCCAAGGGAGACAGAAGTTTCCCCCTTTTCTTTGGTACAAATGTGGCCCGACCAGTTTACAAGCAAGTCGCCTTGCCTGTTTTTAGGCTGGCCTGTGGATGACAGGTACCTTTGCTGTAGGACAGAGTTTCTCAACCTTGGCGACTTTAAGTCCTGTGAACTTCAACCCCCAGAATTCCCCAGCCAGCTTCTGATGCAGCCCTCTCACCGCCCTCCCTCCTGTGGCAGACAGTCGTCTGCTTGCCGCTCTCAATCAGAATGGAGGGCCGTGGGAGGGCCGCATTTACACAGAGGGAGGGCTGTTAGAGGGCCGTATTAAACCGCCCCCCGGGCTGCAAATGGCCCGCAGGCCGGACTTTGGAGATGCCTGACTTAGGAGGTTACAACGCAAAGGCTCAGGATGTTACAACACAGCCAACCTCCCAGGATGTTGCAGCACAGGACTCAGGATATCATTACACTAGAGCTCAGGATGTCATCACACAGCCCAATACCCAGGTCGTTACAACACAAAAGACCAATGGGCACACAGCTAGTACCTTGCCCACACAGGATGTTATGAAACAGCGGACTAATCTGCATACATCAACTCCATCAATTAATCAAGATGTAACAACACAGCCAACCAACCCGCTTACAGCAACAAAGCCAGCACTCCACACACACACACCAATATTTATAGAAAGACGGCAGCTCCGATCACGCTTTGCTTGTACAAGCACGAAGTCGAAGGACCTTGTAGAAACATTGGCAAGATACTATCAATCTTACATGGGAAAACACCAGAATATGCCAAGACCTGTACGTATGTATGTATGTATGTATGTATGTATGTATGTATGTATGTATGCTGGTCTTGTTGTACTTAGGTCTTTTCCCATGTAAGATTGAGATTGTCTTGGCAACATTTCAGCGAGGTCTCACTCACCATCCTCAGGCTGGTATTTTTGGCTTAAAGTGTGGCCGAAGCTGCCGTCTTTCTATAAATCTTGGTGGGTGGGTTTGCAGTGCTGGCGTTTTTTCAGTAAGTGGATTGATTGGATGTGTGGCTGTATCATGATTGATAGATTGGTGCTGATTGGTGCTGGCTGTGGGTCCGTTGTTGTTTTGTATTGTAACAGCCTGGTTGGGGCTCGTTTACCAGGGCTGGTTTCCAGATGTCCAGATATATGAATTTAGTTTTAACCTTGCAATATTGATTCTGTGCTTCAGCATTCTGTGCTCTGGTTCTGGCTTCTGCGGCATGGGTATTGTATACATGCATCATGCTTTATATTACTGTATATAAAGAAGTTTCTTTTATAAATGAATCCTGCTGAATTATTTACTTGTGTGCTAGTTGGATTGCTGCAAACTCTAACAAATACAAAACAAGGACATTTCTTTTCTCATCTGAGTTGCAGTATAGACTGCAGACAGTTTTCTAATGAATTAATAACTATCAATCTGCATAGATATCTCACCCCCATTTCTGAAGATTCATTCAGGATTCACATAATTCATCTTTTTCATTTCCTCTGCTTCAATACAAAATTGTTAGTAATAGGTTGGTTTCAAAAGTCTTTATATTAAGAAAAAACTTTTCCCTTAATGAGGCATTGATAAAATCCAAGAGCTGAATTTTGATAAATTACATTTCAGCATCAGCATCATGACCACCACCTACTAGATTATTATTTTAGATATTTTGTATTCCATGTGTGCTCATGTTTTCATATTTTAACATTTAGAAAGCCTAGAAAAGACTGGCCCGAGGAAGCCATACTAGTCCAACGGTTAAGCAGCTTTGTCATAGAAGAAGCAAAGACGTATTTTGCCTGGATTGTGCACTGATGTATATTTTGCTGTAGTAGCAGTAATTAGTTTCTGAGAAAAACATGTTTTCCTGAAGGATTTGACTGACTCTAGTAATTCACAGCTCTGAAATTATAGAAGAGTTTTGAACCAGAAGAGACAGAAGCAAATGATGTCAACAGATTATTCCCATACGCTACTTGGCCTTTTAAAAATAGCTTTAAAAGAGAACCAAACTTTGGTTCAAAGGTTTATTGATTTTTCTTCTATTAGAAATTGTTCAAGAATTTCTTACCTCAAAAGTGGTGAAAGAAGCTATCTAAACTTCTTTCAGATTCACCACCATTCCACAATAGATCCAGCTTTTAATTTTTGAGTCTCAAAGAAGCATGTTGACACAAATAATAAAACAACTATCACACATAGTCATACAAATTAATTTTCAGATATATTCAATTCCACGGCAGCTGATGTCACTAAAATATTTGAACCAGCTCATGGTATCAAAGAGCATTTTTCAATTAGCTTAAAATGAGAAGTGTTTTAAATGTTTTAAATGTATTTAAAAAATGGAAGGAGGGGGACATAACTAAGGCAGAATATCAGCAAATAGCCCGAGCCTGTAAAGATGAAGTGAGGAAAGCTAAGGCTCACAATGAAGAAAGGCTTGCCACAAAAGTAAAAATTAACCAAAAAAAAGCTTCTTCCAACATGTTAAAAACAAGAAAAAAGTTAAGGAAACAATTGGTCCATTGCTAGGAGAAAGTGGCAAGAAGGTGACAAGCAACAGGGAGAAAGCAAAACTGTTTAACTCATGTTTTGCATCTGTCTTTACACAAAGGGATAAAACAGTCCAACCTATCAAAAGCAGCACCACAAAAATCAGATTAGGAACACAAATTGAAATAGGGAAGAAAATGGTAAGTGAGCACCTGTCTACCTTAGATGAGTTCAAATCACCAGGACCGGATGGATTTCACCCCAGGGTTCTGAAGGAACTGGCAGACGAGATCTCAGAACCACTGAATTATATCTTTCAGAGATCCTGGAACACCGGGGAACTACCAGAGGACTGGAAAAGAGCTGATGTGGTTCCCATCCTCAAAAAAGGGAAAAAAATAGATCCAGGAACCTACAGACCTATCAACCTGACCTCAATACCAGGAAAGATTCTGGAAAAAATAATCAAGCAACGAATTTGCGAACACCTAGAAGCATATAAAGTAATAGCCAAAAGCCAACATGGATTTGTCAAAAACAGATCATGCCAGACTAATCTTATTGCATTCTTTGATAATGTGACAAAATTAGTGGACCAGAGGAATGCCGTCGATATAGTTTACTTGGACTTCAGTAAGGCTTTTGATAAGGTAGACCATAACCTACTACTAGATAAAGTAGAAGAATGTGGGTTAGACAGCATCACCACCAGATGGATTCGTAACTGGCTGACCAACCACACTCAACATGTAATTCTCAATGGAACTGCATCTACATGGAGGGAAGTATGCAGTGGAGTACCCCAAGGCTCTGTTTTAGGCCCAGTACTCTTCAACATCTTCATCAATGATTTGGATGAGGGAATAAATGGGGAACTCATCAAATTTGCAGATGACACCAAGCTGGCAGGAATAGCCAACACTCCAGAAGATAGGCTTAAGATACAGAAGGATCTTGAGAAACTTGAACATTGGGCACTATCTAATAAAATGAAATTCAATGGTGAAAAGAGTAAGGTTCTACATTTAGGCAACAAAAATGGAATGCACAGGTACAGTATAGGTGATACCTTGCTCAGTAGTAGTAACTGTGAAAGGGATCTTGGAGTCCTAGTGGACAACCATTTAAATATGAGCCAGCAGTGTGCAGCAGCTGCCAAAAAAGCCAACACAGTGCTAGGCTGCATCAACAGAGGGATAGAATCAAGATCACATGAAGTGTTAATACCACTTTATAATGCCTTGGTAAGGCCACACTTGGAATACTTTCATTTTTCATTTTTCATTTATTAGCACTTATATACCGCCCCCTCTCCCGAAAGGGACTCGGGGCGGTGTACAGTCCGTATTAAAAAACACCAAATAGAATACATGTATGCATAGGAGGAGGATAAAATAGGCCAAAACTGTACAGCTAATAAGTAAACAATATAAAAATTTAAAATATCATACAATTTATACACTATCCCTCTAAAAGCCAGTAAAAAGTATATGCCAGGGGGTAGACGTTGTAAATTATGCCAAACCAGCCAGTCGGAACAGGTGTGTCTTCAGTTTCTGTCGGAAGGAGCGGAGGTCAGTAGTGGTTCTAATGTCGGGGGGGAGGTCATTCCAGAGGGTTGGGCCCATCACAGAGAAGGCCCTACTCCTCGGTGTCGCCCGTTGGCATTGCCTCGTGGACGGCACCAGGAGAAGGCCCTCCCTGTGAGAGCGGATTGGCCGCAGGGATGTGTGCGGGAGGATGCGATCCCGCAGGTAACTAGGCCCTATGCCATGGAGCGCTTTAAAGATGGTAATCAGAACCTTGAACCGCACCCGAAAGACCACAGGTAGCCAGTGCAGCTCGCGCAGGAGAGGTGTTACGTGGGAGTACCTAGTACTCCCCATGACTACCCGCGTGGCTGCGTTCTGGACTAGCTGCAGTCTTCGGGCGCGACCCAAGGGAAGCCCCATGTAGAGAGCGTTACAGTAGTCCAGGCGAGACGTCACCAGCGCATGAGTGACTGTGCGTAGGGCATCACGGTCCAGAAGGGGGCGCAATTGGCGCACCAGGCGAACCTGGTGGAACGCCCCCCTTGCCACGGCTGCCACATGATCATCCATTGACAGCCGGGCATCTAGGAGGACGCCCAAATTGCGCGCCCGTTCCACAGGGGGCAATTGCTCGCCCCCTATGGCCAGTGATGGAATTAACTGGCTGAACCGAGGTGCCGGTAGCCACAGCCACTCAGTCTTGGAGGGGTTGAGTTTGAGTCTGTTGTCCCCCATCCAGACCCCGACGGCTTCCAAACACCGGGACATCACTTCGACAGCCTCGTTGGGGTGGCTTGGGGTTGAAATGTACAGCTGAGTATCATCAGCGTACAGATGGTACTCAACCCCAAAGCCACGGATGATCTCACCCAGCGGCTTCACATATGCGTTGAACAAAAGGGGCGAGAGGACCGACCCCTGCGGCACCCCACAAGAGAGTGGCCTCGGGGTCGACCTCTGCCCCCCAGTCAACACATATTGCATCCGGCCGGAGAGGTAGGAGCCGAACCACCGTAAAACGGTGCCTCCGACTCCCATCCCCTCCAGCCGGCGCAATAGGATACCATGGTCGATGGTATCAAAAGCCGCTGAGAGATCTAATAGGACCAGGATAGAGGAACAACCTCTATCTCTGGCCCTCCAGAGATCATCCACCAACGCGACCAAGGCTGTCTCGGTGCTGTGCCCGGGTCGGAAGCCGGACTGGCGTGGGTCTAGATATACGGATTCGTCGAGGTGCCGTGGAAACTGCTGCGCCACCACATTCTCAACAACCTTCGCTAAAAAGGGAAGGTTGGAGACTGGACGATAATTAGCTAGCTCCAGTGGGTCAAGTGAAGGCCTCTTGAGCAGGGGCTTCACCACCGCCTCTTTCAAGGCAGCCGGTAAGAAGCCCTCACCCAACGAGGTGTTCACCAGGCCCAGAAGCCAGCCTCGCGTCACCTCCCAGGATGCCAGTACCAACCAGGAGGGGCACGGGTCCATTGAACATGTGGTGGGTCGTAGCCGTCCCCGTAACCCGTCTAAATCCTCGGGGGCAACAGAGTCAAACTCCTCCCAGAGTGGACTCACAAGACTCACTGATGTCGGCTCGTCCGGACCACTGGGGGGGGCCCATCCGCTCCGGATCTGAGCGACTTTGTCTTGCAGATATTCTCCAAACTCCTCTGCTCTTCCCTGCAAGGGCGCCTCCCGCGTCTCCTGCAACAGGAGAGAGCGGGTCACCCTAAACAGGGCGGCAGGGCGGTTATCCGCAGACGCAATGAGAGCGGCACAATGCCTACGTTTGGCCGCTTTCAATGCCACAAGGTAAGTCCGTAAAAAGGCTCTTACCTGTGTTCGGTCAGATTCGGAGCGTGAGGACCTCCACCTGCTCTCTAGACGTCTCCTATGGCGCTTCATCACCCTGAGCTCCTCGGTATACCAAGGGGCCCGGGTGGCTCGCTGCCGCAGGAGAGGTCGCAGAGGCGCGACCCGGTCTAAGGCCCCCGCCGTCGCCCTATTCCAGGCGTCGACTAGGTCCTCCGACCGAGCGCGGGTTAGGGCTACAGGTAACGGCCCAAGCTCCGCCTGGAACCTATCCGGTTCCATCAAGTGCTTGGGGCGGTACCAGCTTGAACATACTGGTTCCGCCTCCTCACGGTGGAGGGTAGCGCCAGGGAAGTCGAGCCGGAGATATGAGTGATCTGACCATGACAGGGGCATAATCTCTAAATCCCCTATTCCCAGATCACTCGTCCACTGTTCAGATACAAAGATAAGGTCCAGTGTGTGGCCGCCTTCATGTGTGGGGCCCTGAATTAGTTGGGTCAGGCCCATGGCTGTCATGGAAGCCATGAACTCCCGAGCCACCTCAGACGCTGCTCCCGTCGACGGCAGGTTGAAATCCCCCATAACCAAGAGTCTGGGAATCTCAACCGCCGTCTCCGAGACCAGCTCGAGGAGCTCGGGCAGGGCCGCTGACGTATAGCGAGGAGCCAAGTATACAATCAGCAGACCCCACTGCCTCCTTGGGCCCCATTTCATACCCAGCGACTCACACCCGGGTATCTGAGGGACAGTGAACTCCCTCGGCTCTAGACAATCCCGTATAACTACCGCCACCCCACCACCCTTACCCAGGGCCCGAGGCTGATGGAATGCACGGAAACCCGGTGGGCACATTTCCACGAGGGGTAAACCACCCTCGTGGCCCAACCAGGTTTCCGTTATCCCTGCAAGGTCTAGCTCCCCCTCCGAGATCAACTCGTTAATGAGGGGGGCCTTGTTGGTCACAGACCTTGCATTGCAGAGCATCAGCCTAAGGCCCTGGCTCTGTAGTTCCCGACCACCTAGGCTGCGGGGGTTGGTACAAGCGACCGGGCGTAGCCAGCAGCCACGGTCTCCCAACCGACCTTGCGATCTTTTCTTGTCCTCGCATCCCCCCCTCCCCGCGACCGTTGTAATAAAACAACCCTCTACTGGAATAACTTGTTCCCTCTCCCCCCTCATACTGCATCCAGTTCTGGTCGCCACGATGTAAAAAAGATGTGGAGACTCTAGAAAGAGTGCAGAGAAGAGCAACAAAGATGATTAGGGGCCTGGAGACTAAAACATATGAAGAACGGTTGCAGGAACTGGGTATGTTTAGCTTAAGAGAAAGAAGGACTAGGGGAGACATGATAGCATTGTTCCAATATCTCAGGGGTTGCCACAAAGAAGAGGGAGTCAAACTATTCTCCAAAGCACCTGAGGGTAGAACAAGAAGCAATGGGTGGAAACTAATCAAGGAGAGAAGCAACTTAGAACTGAGGAGAAATTTCCTGACAGTTAGAACAATTAATCAGTGGAACAGCTTGCCTCCAGAAGTTGTGAATGTCCCAACACTGGAAGTCTTTAAGAAGATGTTGGATAGCTATTTGTCTGAAACGGTATAGGGTTTCCTGCCTAGGCAGGGGGTTGGACTAGAATACCTCCAAGGTCCCTTCCAACTCTACTATTGTATTGTATTGTATTGTATTGTATTGTATTGTATTGTATTGTATTGTATTGTATTGTATTGTATTGTATTGTTTTAGTAGCTGAGTTAGTCTCATGGACCTGGGAGAAGCAGTGATGCTGCCCAAACTAAGTTTCTCAGCAGAGAAGGAATAGAAACAGCTTGTTAAACCCCCTAAAGTATTTAAATTTGCCTACTTGGGGAACTGAACACCTCCACACAGAGTTTTGTGGGTGTGGGGAGAATAAAGAGAAATTTTGGATTTTCTTCCCCAATACAATTTTAACAAATGGTGTGAAAATCTTTAAAATGAAAGGGCCTTGTTCTGTTAACATATTTGAGTCAGCTCTGATGCCATCAAATTTTTACCATTGGTTCCACAAGTTACCATTGCACTAACTAGGGCAATGAGGTCTTCTGGATGGGGCAGCCATGGTAACGTTCAGTCATTATCATCGCCAGCATCACCAGCATCCCATCACCACTTTAGGCATGCAGAATTGTCACTCACTCTGTTTAGAAGAGGCTTCTATCCCAGAAGCCCTCACCTCACAGGGATGCTGTCAAAGCTTCAAGACATCATCCTTTCTTTTCCCATCATATCAGGCACCAAAGGATGTGGGAAGGGAGTGGCCTTCAAAACAAATTGTGATAATTCTAAAACAATGTCATATGTGTGGTGGTGTGAAAATACATACCAATTGCATCACCAGATTTAAAGTCAACTCAGCCTTCCATCTTTCCAAAGTGGGTAAAATGAGGACCCAGATTGTTCGGGGAAAGATGCTGACTCTGTAAACTACTTAGAGAGGGCTGTAAAGCAATATATAAGTCTAAGTGCCATTGCTATTGCTACATCATCACATAAATTATGTACTTCCATCCTAACATCTCTTACACAAGGTTGTCAGTTGCAGTTTTTGTGCCATGATATCATTGTGTTTTCTTATTTGTCTCCATTTAAACATTTATATTTAAGGCTCAATTCACACACACACACACCTACTCTGGTTTCTGCTGGCTGCCTATCTCCGCAGCAACTCCTTCCTCTGAAAGAGGCTGTTGTAAGTTCAGTTACTTTCAATTATTTATGATTAGTGGACCAGAGGAATGCCGTCGATATAGTTTACTTGGACTTCAGTAAGACATTTGATGAGGTAGACCATAACCTACTACTAGATAAAGTAGAAGAATGTGGGTGGACAACATCACCACCAGATGCAGTGGTGGGTTCCTGCCGGATCGCACCGGATCGTGCGCTTTCTTTCGGCGCTGAACCCGGAAGTACGTTCTGGCCCCGCCCCTGGCAACGGGACGACGCTTGCCTGCGCTCCACCAGCTCGTCTAGGACCGGAGACGTTTCTCTGCTCAGCAATGTCTTCAGTGGAGCGGTGGCAGCCTGGCAGGCTGAGCCTGCATCCCTTTCAGGCGCTCCGCTCCGCTGAGGAAACATCTCCGGTCCCAGCCAAGCTGGTGGAATGCAGGCAAGCGTTGTCCCGTCGCCAGGGGCGGGGCCAGAACGTACTTCCGGGTTCAGCACTGAAAGGGAGCACGCGATCCGGTGCGATCCGGCAGGAACCCACCACTGGATTGTAACTGGTTGACCAACCGCACTCAACATGTAATTCTCAATGGAACTGCATCTACATGGAGGGAGGTATGCAGTGGAGTACCCCAAGGCTCTGTTTTAGGCCCAGTACTCTTCAACATCTTCATCAATGATTTGGATGAGGGAATAAATGGGGAACTCATCAAATTTGCAGATGACACCAAGCTGGCAGGAATAGCCAACACTCCAGAAGATAGGCTTAAGATACAGAAGGATCTTGACAAACCTGAACATTGGGCACTATCTAATAAAATGAAATTCAATGGTGAAAAGAGTAAGGTTCTACATTTAGGCAACAAAAATGGAATGCACAGGTACAGTATAGGTGATACCTTGCTCAGTAGTAGTAACTGTGAAAGGGATCTTGGAGTCCTAGTGGACAACCATTTAAATATGAGCCAGCAGTGTGCAGCAGCTGCCAAAAAAGCCAACACAGTTCTAGGCTGCATCAACAGAAGGATAGAATCAAGATCACGTGAAGTGTTAATACCACTTTATAATGCCTTGGTAAGGCCACACTTGGAATACTGCATTCAGTTTTGGTCGCCACGATGTAGAAAAGATGTGGAGACTCTAGAAAGAGTGAAGAGAGGAGCAACAAAGATGATTAGGGGACTGGAGACTAAAACATATGAAGAACGGTTGCAGGAACTGGGTATGTTTAGCTTAAGAGAAAGAAGGACTAGGGGAGACATGATAGCAGTGTTCCAACATCTCAGGGCTTGCCACAAAGAAGAAATAGTCAAACTATTCTCCAAGGCACCTGAGGGTAGAACAAGAAGCAATGGGTGGAAACTAATCAAAGAGAGAAGCAACTTAGAACTGAGGAGAAACTTCCTGACAGTTAGAACAATTAATCAGTGGAACAGCTTGCCTCCAGAAGTTGTGAATGCCCCAACACTGAAAGTCTTTAAGAAGATGTTGAATAGCCATTTGTCTGAAATGGTATAGGGTTTCCTGCCTAGGCAGGGGGTTGGACTAGAACAATGGTCCCCAACCCCCAGGCCACGGATCGAAACTGGTCCATGGATCAAATGGTACCGGGCCGCCCAAGGAACATTAAATTATTTCCATTTTATTTACTGTGGTGTATTTCTCTCGGGTTTGTTCAACTTTCCATGGATGAGAGGTTAACTGGGAGCTGAGAGACATCACCTAAAGCCGCACCAATACCGCGCATGCGCAAAATATCATGATATTGGGGCGCTCTCCTCTCTGTTCACCGGTACTTTCTCAATTTTAACAGTGCTTGGTGTATGTGTATATTGTGTTTGCTCAAATTTAACCCACAAATTAGCAAAAATGAGTACAAAACAGACGTCGTTAGAAAGTTTCCTTGGGAAAAAGAAAAGGCCCAGTGAAGAGAGAGAAGAAGAGCCTTCAACATCAAAGAAACATAAAACTTTTAATAGACAATACCATGAGTCCTACTTGAAATATGGATTTATCGGGACAGGTGATTCCCACACATCCACCTCGCTCTGCATAGTTTGCAGCGATCTAATGAGGCAATGAAGCCTTCAAAACTGCTTTGCCACTTGAACGCCAAGCACCCTGGATTAAAAGACAAGCCCCTGGAGTATTTTGAAAGAAAAAAACGGGAACACAAAGGACAGAAGAAATTTATGAGGGCCACCACATCAATAAAGGAGAATGCACTGCGAGCATCATATTTGGTGGCTAACCGTATTGCTAAGGCTAAAAAGCCATTCACTATTGGTGAAGAATTGATATTGTCCTCCACTAAAGACATTTGCCATGAACTTCTAGGAGAGGCTGCTGTGGAAGAGATAGCACATGTGCCTTTGTCGGCTAGCACTGTGACTAGGCGCATTGAGGAAATAGCAGAAGACATTGAGACACAATTGTTGGAGAGGATTAATACATCTCCGTGGTACGCACTCCAGGTTGACGAATCTACAGATATCAACAACAAGGCAATACTACTTGTTTATGTGCGATATCTATATCAGGAGGATGTGCATGAGGATTTCTTATGTGCACTATCTTTGCCAACCAACACCACAGGAGCAGAACTGTTCAAGTCACTGGATGGTTATATATCAGGACAACTAAAATGGTCCTTTTGTGTTGGCATATGCACAGACGGAGCTGCTGCCATGACCGGATGACTGTCTGGTTTAACTGCTCGGATTAAGGAGGTTGCACCTGAGAGTGATTCTACACATTGTATCATGCACAGGGAAATGCTGGCAAGCCAAAAAATGTCACCGGAATTTAACAGCGTATTGATTGATGTCGTTAAAGTTATTAACCACATCAAAGCACACGCCCTTAACTCATGCCTGTTTGAGCAGCTTTGTGAGGAGATGGATGCAGAGCACAGATGCCTTCTCTTATACACAGAAATAAGATAGTTATCCAGAGGAAAATCGCTAACCAGAGTGTTTGAATTACGAGAGCCATTGCAAAGACGAACTGGTAAGGAATGGATCCACAACCCATTTGTCAACAAACCAGGCGAATCTAGCATGTCTGTGCAAGAAGCATGTCTGTGCAAGAAGAAGATCAACTGCTGGAGACTGCAAATTAGGGCGGCCTTAAAAATACATTCGAGACAACAACTCTGCTGGTGTTCTGGATTAAAGTCATGGTGGAATACCCTGAGATTGCCACCACAGCACTTAAATCCCTATTGCCATTTCCAACATCCTATCTGTGTGAAGTGGGGTTTTCTGCAGTTACAGCAACCAAAACAAAACAACGGAATAAACTGGACATAAGCAACACACTTTGGGTGTCATTGTCTCCTATTACCCCCAGATGGAAACGTCTCATTGCAAAGAAACAAGCTCAGGGTTCTCATTGATTTAGCGTTCTAGTATGTTAAAATGTTAAGTCACTTTATATTCATTTTTTGGTGTAACTGTATTTTATTTTGAAGGCATGTTTAAATACAATTAAATTAAAATTATTAAATCAAAACAATCTAAAATATAAACAATCAATGTGTGTCTCCCCCTCAGCGGGCCGCGGTAAAATTATCAAACGTTGACCGGTCCACGGCGATAAAAAGGTTGGAGACCACTGGACTAGAAGACCTCCAAGGTCCCTTCCAACTCTGTTATTGTATTGTATTGTATGATCTGGTGGACCTCATTTTGCCCAGATTCTCTGTCAATAACTGCTTCTTTGAGCTCTTGTACGGACATGCTTGTTGTACCTAAACACCTCACCACACAACATTTGAAAGACTTGATACTTTGAAGATAAATGATGGTAAAGGAAATAAAAGGTCTCTGCACCATTCCCCCTTTCCAGCATGGTGCCAATTTACCAGATGCTCCAGGGGGCACTGTTGAGCCATAACATAGGATTTGACAGGGCACATTTTAAACAGGTTTGAACATCAAGCTTTCCATATTCCTGAAATATAGGCAAAATAAATCAGGCACAGATTTTACATTGCTAAGAGCCAGTGATGGATTTTGTCTTTGGTGAGAGTTTATCATACTTAATACATTATGAGAAACTAGAGGATAGAGCACCCACATATTACTACATTTTGTAACTCTTTTATTTTATGAAATTGATTTATCACATAGTGTATGATCTGATGGAGCAAGTGTAATATCCTTGCTTTACTGAAAACTTCCTTCACGATGATCAAATGTTTTTGTAATATTCTATCTGGCTACATAAAATGCCTCTCTTAGTCAAGCTGTCTACATTTTCCTATAATGTATTGATCTGAGGTAGTCAATGGAATCCTTGTAAATTTGATCTGTGCTGGAATTCGCATCATAGTTCATTTTCCTGGCATACAATTAAAGGAACATGAACATTACTTCTTAGCTAGGTCATAGGGAAGAACATGTTGCTTAAACACCCTGATCAAGACTACAGAGTCAGTCAACTAAACCCGGGAGAGTTACTTTTACTGTAAAATAGACCCAGGCCTATCTGTTACCAGTGTAACTCCTCAAGTCCTCCATATGTCTTTGTGGGGAATTATCTTTCTCTTTTCTTTCTGAAGTAAACAAGAAAAGCTAAATAGGCTAATCATAGAACAGCTTGCCTCTAGAAGTTGTGAGTGCTCCAGTCACTGGAGCAACTGGATAGCTATTTGTCTGGAATGGTATTGTAGGAAGTTAGAACCCACCCCTCTCCTAGAAGAATGAAATATCCTAGGAAATATTGAAAAGGCAGAATATTACATTTCCCTGAATCAGAAATGGAGAAACATGTTTTTAGGCACTCACTCTTAATAGCCTCCACTTTTGTTAATGGGCCATTAAAAGCCAGTTTATTCTCCATAACAAAGATCTCTTCCCTTCAGCTCCAGGTTGATGGGATTAAGGCATGATAGTACCCTTTACCCATCTCACCATATGGCACCTGGGAAGAAGCAATGCTCAACCAAACCTGGACTCAAAACAGCCTAGAGAGTTGCCCCCGCATGACCCCATGGGAATCTGAGAACTAATCAGAATACATTTCTTACACAGGAACAGGAAACAGAGAGGTGGAGCCGAACAGAGAGTATTAAAAAACCCATCAAGCCCCTTCTTTTTCTCTTCTTCACTCAACATCTTGAAGCATGTGATTACCTTTTTCCCCCAGGACCTCAAACCATGTCCACCATTAAATCATCTTTCCAAGCAGCCTCCATGTTTCCAGTGTCTTTTTCCCCACTTGGAACTGAACCCAGAAAGACATTTCTTCCAACAGTATACAGTCTTCTGCTTCAGCAGGAGGTTGGACTAGAAAATTTCTAAGGTCTCTTCCAACTCTATTATTCTGTATTTCTATAAAATAGGATCTCCGAATGTGGAAGGTAGCAGAAATGTTTGGGATCAATAAGTACCTTGATTCTGCCCATCATCCCTGACTTTCAAAAGTTCAACGAGGCTGTATTCAGGTGGACATTGTTATCCTGTTATTTAGTTTCACATTTCCACAGTTGGAAAATAGAGATCAGACCTCATGATCTACAGCAGGGATGTCAAACTGGTGGCCCGCAGGCCAGGTACGTCACACTGCAGGCAAGGCCTCCTCAGCTCCGCGAAGGGGAAGAACATCACAAAATGTCACCTGATGGCAATGTGATGCCACGAGTTTGATACCCATGATCTACAGTAAAATAGTTCTCTCATTCTGGGGTGTGTGTGTTTTACTCACCTCCAACATGATGGGTGGGTTTTTACAATGTGTAAAGTATTTCCCCCCGTCATAATTTCATTAACAACAATCTTGTTCTCTGCAGTTCTACTGGCTGGAACAGAAGCCCTATCTCCATTTCATGCTGTTGAGGTTTGTAACTTTATCAGGCCTAACTCACGTGTTACTAACATCTGAAGAGGGACAAGAGTTGGATTTAACAAAAAAATTATAGACCTGTATCATTATTGAATAATGATTATAAATTGTTCACAATGATCTAGCTGAAAATAATTTTACAAGAATTCATTCATGATAAACAATATGGATTTTAACCTGAAAGAGAGAACTACATTTCACATTTGGAACAGCGCAATGAAAAATTAGGTGCCTTAATTTTTTTAGCTGCAGAGAAAAGTATTTGATAAATTTGTATTGGACATTTCTATTTAAAGTTTTACAAGATATGAACTTTGAAAAAAACTTCATAAAATGAAATTCATGAGTGAAGTGGATCTATACTTAAAAGAAAGCACAAATTATTGTTAATGTGTAAGAATAGAGGAAACGTTATGTAAAGACATGTGCAGTAAAATGCTATGATTTCAGTAGCTGGTTACCTTGAAAATACCTATGAGCTCACCTAATTAGCAGAACCAGATGCGGGAAGAGAGGAAAGATTACATACAGACATGCGTATTAGACGGCCATGAGCTCAGTGACCGATTACCTCAACTGTTTATTAGAGATAGGCCATACCAGGGAGTTATGTGGAGCGTCTACCTTGGCTGGGATGGTCTGCAAGATTGATAAGGGAAATAAGAGAGAATGTACCAATAAGATGCCGTTGCTACCCGCTTTGCTTTGCTTGTTAAAATTGTATAAAAGCCAAATAAACTCTGTGTAAGGCAGACAGACATTTTGGACACCACTGCTGTGATAGATTTCTGAAACCTACATTAATGGAAATCTAACAAAACCATGTAAGATGTAAAAGGGTTGCCCACTGTCTTTCTCCATTTGTCTATTTTGGTTCTTGAAATTTTGAGTGGAGATATCAGACAAGATGAGAGGATAGTGAGAATAAAAAATTTAAAAGAGACAAGCTGAAAACTTTTGCAGATAATTTCATGCTGATCTTGGAAGACCCCTTAAATGGACTTGAATTATTAATGGAAAAACTAAAAGAATTTGGTGCATTAGCTGGTTTCAAGATTAACAAATGGAATACAAAGATGTTAACAAAAAAATGAAGCTGCAAGATCAAGTAGAATTGATGAATAAAATGCTTTTAAGATTGAGAAGAAAGTAAAATAATTGGCATTTGACAAATACGAACAGTATGTGATTTCAAAATTATTATGTCAAGACATGGAATGAAGTTCAAAAACATATATTAAGGTGGGACAAAATGCAATTGTCATTGCTGGGGATCCCAATGGTGCTTTTTCAGGAGACAACTGGACTTCCTTGTTTTTTCTTTTGAAGACATTTCACTTGGCAACAAAAGAAGATATTCAACAAAAGAAAAAAACAAGAAAATGCAGTTGCCTCCTGAAAAAGCACCTTTGATGACTGAGAATGTCTACAGGCTCATTATTGGGAAACATTTCTGAAATTAAGATGAATGTTTTTCCTGGGATCTTATTTTTGTACACTGCAACCGCCATAAATATGAATCAGTTGCCAAGCAACCAAATTTTGATCATGTGACTATGGGGATGCTGCAACAGTTGTAGGTGTAAAGAAACCAGTCATAATCGCTTTTTTCAGTGTCATCGTAAGGAGAATGGTCACTAAACAAACTGTTGTAAGTTGAGGACAAGTTGAGACAAGACAAGAAACAAACGGGTAGAAACTAATCAAGGAGAGAAGCAACCTTTTTAAGGTTTAAGGTTTTAAGAATTAAGGAGGAACTTCCTAACCTTGAGGACAATTAACCAGTGGAACAGTTTGCCTCCAGAAGTTGTGAGTGCTTCATCATGGGGGAGGGGGGTTTAAAAAGAGAGTAGTCAGTCACCTGACTGCAATGGTAAATGGTCTCCTACTTGAGTAGAGGGTTGGACTAGAAGACCTCCAAGGTCCCTTCCAGCTCTATTCTGATTGAGGACTACTTGTACACAGAAAGAATATAATCATAACAGTATCCTGCAAGTCAGACTGCATTTTCTCTTCCTTTCTGGTTATACCCCAGAGATTCAGCCAATCTTGAGTCTTTTTCTAATAGTTTCCCTCCTCCCTAGTCTCATGCATGCTTCTGCACCTATTCTTGTCTTTACAGCTTTTGGATGGCTTTTCCAAGGTCATCTCCATGGCTCCCCACACTAACAGTAGTCTCTGTATTTCATTACCCCTCCTCCTTCCGTTAACATCTTCTGAAAGAAATCTTAAAAACCCATTGGAGCTCTAGATAGAAATCTTGCTATTCCAACCGTGTTCCTCAAAGAAGGGATTATATATCACCTGAAGCAACCCTGCCCACTTCTCCTTGCTTAGCAAGCTGAAGTGGGAAGCCAATTCTCCTTGGCCTTCTGTTTCACCTTTTCAATGCAAGAGCGGTAGGTAAGATAATTATATTTCAGGGAAATGGAATGAAGCTTTTTTGACACTTAGATTCCTTCTCAACCCTCTTCCTCATCACTGCTTTCTGTCGTGCCTCAAAATGCTGCAGATTGGTGGTGGGGGGTTTGGAATGCTTTTTCAATACATTTTTTGTGGCTATATTTAGAGAGAATTGTCTTAACGTTTTCTCATTTTCTCATGGGGAATCTATCACGAGCTACAGTGAAGTGTGCATTGAACATGGAACACATTGACATCACATTCCTTGATTTTCCCTAATTACTAGGTCTTACGATGAGAGGAATCAAGGCACACAGGTGGCATTTATTAATGACTAGTTGATAACCTGGCGTTGCCCCGGTATTTATTTATAGGAGGAAAATGTTCGGACCCAATGTAATTTCTAACGTTGGATTTTCCCTCTTATCAGAAGGAGCCCCCTCATGGAATACTGTGAAGCCATTTCCATGGCAACTCCACTGCACTGTATAGTAGAAGCCATTTAACGGCAGTACAGTAGAAACCATTTAAGGTGCAACAGGCTGTATCTTAACAGAACATACACCCCTAGGGATATTAGGAGCGTCTTACCCCACAGTATTTGTTTCCAGAGAGTAAGCCATCTGTGTACCAAGTTTGATTGAAATTGCTTGAGGCGTTCTAGAATTATACTGGAACATACACACACACAACCATTTAGATAGATAGATAGATAGATAGATAGATAGATAGATAGATAGATAGATAGATAGATAGATAGATAGATAGATAGATGATAGATAGATGATAGATTGATAGATAGATAGATAGATAGATAGATAGATAGATAGATAGATAGATAGATGATAGATAGATAGATGATAGATAGATAGATAGATGATAGATAGATAGATAGATAGATAGATAGATAGATAGATAGATAGATAGATAGATAATAAATATAAATATTGAAGGACAAGATCTGAAGGACTGAAAATGTTTTATCACAAAAATAATAATATACATTGAAATCTGATGCTCCCTAATGCTCCATGCCTCTGTGTAATGGGGGACACAGGTTTGCCTCTTTTTTTATAATTTTTTTTTATTTTTAATTTTCAAAACAAACACAACACAAAGAATCTTCCTTCTTTACATACTGTAGAAAGTGTATCAGTTGGTTACAAAAATCTTTCGTCCATCTCTTCCACAGTCATCAATCATAATTCATATTAACTCAAGTATTTTAACTCAGATATTTATACATATTACCATCATCATACCTCCATTTTCATTTGACTACAATTGTTTAAACGTCCTTCATCATAAAATATATCAAGATTTAAAACATAACCACATACTGGCATTTCATTTGCTATTTCTAAAATCCTCCAATAACACTGAATCCTTATGGCCTATTCTGGCTAAACATCCATGATATCTAGTAACAAAAATTTCTAATCCTCCTTACCAAATCACTGTTTATAATTTACATCCAGTTTCCTTATGTTGTACCCATACATATATATTTTCCTTTGTATCATTATCCCTCCTTTATTTAACTGTATCCTGTATCATAACATTTTCCCCCTGATAATCAAATTTTGTGGTGATTTTCCCGGCTACCCATGAAAGAGACTGGGCACAAGGATTGTCCTTGGGATGGGTAGCCCAGAGCAAAGCCCGGCACACCCTATTTATTCAATACACATGAAAGTCTAAAGCACCAAAAGATAATTAGTTACACGTAAAAGTACACATAAGAAGTTAATTATCACCATTCAAAGAATCAAGGTTCCTTACAGACAATCCACATATCCTGTCAGACATGAGTACGTGACCAAGAGCACAACCAATTCAATCCCACAACTCCCCCTTTTTTTTTCCTTCACTTGCCATAAGCTCATCTTGGCTGCTTGAGTACATAATTGTCCTTTTTCCAGATACCATATTCCTACATACAGACATCAAAGATGGAATACATTGAATACAACAGCAAAACAGCACAAGGGCTACAACCACCATGATTCCAGTGGAAATTATGCTCCGAATCCAGGACCCATCAGGCAACCAGGACCACATGGCTCCCCATATGTCTACGGCACCCGAACCAGTCCCTTGGAGCGGATTATTCTTGATCATATCTTCCATAACTTGCACTGTTTTAGTGATATTAGGTGAATTATCATGTATATACATACAGCAATGAGAATGAATTAAAGCACACACACCTCCCTTAGCAGCCAAAATAATATCAAGAGTATATCGATTTTGCAAAGTAACTTCTCTTATCTCTTTCAATTCCTGATTAATAAGTTTAACACTTAATATGGTTTCATTAAACATGGCAACAGTCCAATTATTCAAAATATGCAAATCTCTATAATTCATAGCAACTCCTAATGGAGGTAAAATTGCTCGACTGAATTGTGTGTCTAAATTACCCCCCAAAGAAAGAGGAGATTCGATGTTATCCCTTTTGTTGCGAAGTCGAGTGTTAGGTAATTTATCAATAGCATAAACCACAGGAATCACCAAGCCAAAAGTACAAATTCCTTTCCAGTCCTTAGGGAGTTGACGATATCCTTCGTTTCCGCACAGGAGCCACATGCCATTTGGCACGGCAACTTTTCCAGACGAGTTAGCTATGGTGATTAAGGTTTCTATAAAGCTACAAGCCCAATATTTGGTCACTGTCATATTCTCATTACTTTCGTAGATCGTGGAGCCCTTTGTACTTCCGCTTTTGGCAGTCAACTGATTCATTATAGCAGAACATCTCTGAGAGGAACTCCAAATATGAGTCTTATTACAGTGGGACCAATTCCCCATGCTGATGGCATTGGAAAACAACCCAAATGATTGGAAACAAATAGAAGCACTCTCTCTCAACTTTAAATGAACCTTAGCTGATATTTTATATGTGGCTGTAGACTCAGGCTGAAAGGTTTTCCACCCACTAAGATTAAAAGGCAACCCATGTAATGTTAATTTATTTATTATTATTAGCGTTTATATACCGCCCCCTCTCCCGAAAGGGACTCGGGGCGGTGTACAGTCCGTATTAAAATACAACAGATTAAAACATAGAAATAACTATATAAATACATGTATAAGAGGAGGGTAAAATATGCCAAACTGTACAGCTAATAAATAAATCAATACAAAAGTTTAAAATATCAAGTTAAATTTAAAACAATATCCCTCTAAAAACCAGTAAGAATGTGTATGCCAGGAGGTAGACGTTAACCCTCCCCTTGCATCCCCAGGCATATGCATACAAATCCAACAATTTGTAAGGTTCAATTTTTTAGCAGTCTTAGCAACATCCTTTACGAAATTATTATTGTTCCAAAGATCATCTCCAAGGTCTCCTGCTTTGCCAATATATTGTTCAATGGTTGGTTTCAGGTAATTGGCTTCAGGTAAACATTCACATCACTGGACAGCTGTTTTGGCAAGATTGTATTGGCCACTGTGCTGTCTGTAAAGTCATCTTGGTCATCTCTGGAACTGGATTTGAGAACTGGTCACATGCTAGAATCCACAAAGATCTGTGGAAGCAAGCACAGCATGTCCTCGTCCCCCTTGCGGGGGAGGCAAACAAACTTTTTAAATCTATTATGTTACCTATGCCAAATTAGCCAAATTGGGGTACACCAAATTGTTAGGTACCCCAAATCCCTCCTTTTTTATTTGTTTGAGAAGACAGTCCCTAAGGACCAATTAAGGAAAAAAAAAACCCAAAATTAAAATAATGTTTACAAAAAGGCCAATGAAAAATAGGCCAGGCCATTATCAGTCTTTAAAAAGAAAAGTTTGCCCAAGGCAGTAAAGGCTGAAAAAAGGTGAGAAAAAAAACATGATTAGCTGTTTCTTCTCAATAAAATGTGGCCAAAAAAAATAGATAAATGAATTTACTTCTAAGGAGCCAAAAAGGAAACATAGGTGACATCCATTTGCCATAGTGATTAAAGGCCAAATCATGGGGATTTAACTTCCGTGTCCCCAGAGGGGGATGCCCCAAAACACTGGGGGCAAGATGAAACAATTTGCTTGACCTGGTTGAGTGGCATATGGCAAAATTGTGCCAGTCCCCAGGCATTTTGATGAAAAAATTATCAAAAAAAATCTGAAGAAAAAACATAGTTAAAAAAATTACCTAGAAAATTAAAACTAAGTTGACACACATAATGAAAGTCAGAAATATAGTTAAAAAGTTTGTGAAAAAAGATGTGAAAAGTTAAAGTAGCAACAGACAATTTTTAGTGTTGCAAGAACAACGGTATTGCGAGGTAGGAAAAGAAGTCCTTAAACACGCAATCCAAAGAACTTCAGGCAAATGATAGGAAATACAGACTACATAGTCAGTTAAAGCACACTGAAGAAAGAAGTTATTCTGAAAACAAAATTAAAAATCAGATTTTGGAATAGGAAAAATAATATTAATTAAATCAATCCAATTTCTACAACAAATCCAAGGTTATTAATTCAACAACTGCCTAAAAAATAATAATGGCAAGACATTTTAAAACGGAGTCTTTTTATCTTAAAAATATTAAAAGAATAAGCTGACAAGTTACGCAAACCACAAATGGAATGCTCAAAATCTCATTAGTCTTTTCAACTGTGGCAAGGGCACGAAAAAGAGAAACAAAATAAATCAAATAAAAACTTTAAGTAGTGGCAGACACAGACGGACGAACCCAAACAAAGGTTCCCCGATAGCTGCCATAAATTAATTAGCAAAATACCTCCGTGTGCATTTAAACAAAGAAATTTGGAGCAAAAAAAAGATTGTAACATTTCATGCAGTTATGCTTTTTTTCTGGAACAATCTGCAATACAATACAATACAATACAATAGTAGAGCTGGAAGGGACCCTGGAGGTCCTCTAGTCCAACCCCCTGCCTAGGCAGGAAACCCTATACCATTTCAGACAAATAACCATTCAACATCCTCTCAAAGACCTCCAGTGTTGGTGCATTCACAACCCCTGGAGGCAAGCCGTTCCAGTGACCAACTGCTCTTAGAGGCATTCACAGGTATCACTGGGTCGTTTCATACACACACTCATGGTAAAAATGAGCAGACACTCATTCTCCCCACCTTTCCTACTTCCCTCCAAAGAATGACCCAGAAGGAAGATTGGGGGTGGGGGGGAATTCACACAGGCAATCACGTGGATCTCTGGATCCATTCACTTATCACTCCCTGGGGCATGGGGACACAAACTCACATTCATACTGCAATCAGACCTTCATGCTTGCTCATGCCAAACAATCATAGGTATTTCAGAAAGCCTTTTTCTTTTTCTTTTTTTTTCACAAGCCACCAAGCTTCATTTTCTTTTATTAGAGGATCTCACCCTCCCTTCAGGTTTGGAAATGATAACACACATGCATACACACACATTTCATTAAACAACTTTGTAACTTACTGTTTCTTTATATGAAAAGGAATCAAACTACATTCATACCAACTTTTACCATCAACATACTCACATTTGCACTGCAATCATTAATTTCACATACAAAAATCCCATTTCATTCTTTCTTCATGTAAGGCAGTTATTACAATTATTTCAGGGAGCTGTACATAAGCCAATGAGCTCCATTTTTTATTATTAAAGGATCTCAACTTCCCTCCAGGTCTGGAAATGATCACACACACACACATGGCCAGAAAATCAGCAAATTTGTTGACAAAATCTAAATCAAAACTGTCTTCTGGAAGCCAGGTTTTTACTTTAGGACTAATAGAGTAGGTTGGTCAGAAAAATGTGCAGAGGTTCTTTTTTACTCAGGTTGAAGGCAAACCTTTAGTAGGAATTTCCTTCATTTCATACATGCACACACAAGGCAACACTCTCCTCCTTCCCCCTAAAAGGAAAAAAATCTATACTCACCTGAAGAGTACAATCTTCTAGGGCTGAAAGACAGGAGAACAAGGTTCCCTCCCCCACAGAAAAGGCATTGTTGGAGGATTAGAGGTAAAGGAGCGTGGGGGGGGGGGAGATAGCTTGCAGACAGAGTTTGAAAAATAAAACCTCAGTTACTAAACAGATAAACATTATGGGAATATCACAGATGAGAAATGGAGTCTGGATTCACATGCTTCAGGAAAGAAATGAACAGGTAAAATCATTTAGACACACAATAAAGGCAAGGATGGAACTTTTTTAACTGCCAGGAAATCTCTTCCCAGCTCCAAGCCGTTTCTCTCCTTAATCAGTTTGATTTCTTTCTCTTTCAACTGACCTGTTTTCCCATTAAGCTGAAAATAAAAGTAATTTCGCCTAGTTATCTCCCTTATCTCCTTGACGTGTTCTAACCGAACTGTTGAGAGATCACCACTCATACTCACGTAGAATCAGAGTCGACCCGCGACAACCTGATGGAGCTCTGGTCCAAGTCCTGGCGAAAGTAGAGTGGAAGGCGGACGCATTGGGGGGAATCCCGTTGGATTTTCCCTTTCCAATCACGTCGGGGGTCACCACTTGTGGTGATGTTCCCAGCTACCCATGAAAGAGACTGGGCACAAGGATTGTCCTTGGGATGGGTAGCCCAGAGCAAAGCCCGGCACACCCTATTTATTCAATGCACATGAAAGTCTAAAGCACCAAAAGATAATTAGTTACACGTAAAAGTACACATAAGAAGTTAATTATCACCATTCAAAGAATCAAGGTTCCTTACAGACAATCCACATATCCTGTCAGACATGAGTACGTGACCAAGAGCACAACCAATTCAATCCCACAAAATTTTAACTAAATTTAACTTAGTTCTTTTTTATTAGCCTTAATATATAACCAAAACGATTTCTAATCTTCCTTTCATGGGTACCATTCAAATATTCATATCCAATTATTACTTATCATAACAATACATATGTATATATTATTATCATTATCAATTATTTATTTGACTATATCTATTGTCACTAAATTTCACTAAGTTTAACTAGTTTTAAATTATGCACTTCCATCTATCAACCTGTATCTTTCTAGTAGCAGAACATTCTCGTGTCTTCTGTCATTTGTGGTATCAGTCCTCTAATCATCTCCTTAATCAAATTTGTATGGACTCCTCTTAGCAACTCATTGCTTATTAAGTCTCTCATGTAATTTCGATGCCCTTCTTCTGTTTCCTTAATCAGCTTATCTTTAATTGTCAGTGGTGTTATCAATGATGTTGCTAATAAAATTTCTCTCTTTAAATCCATAAATTCTTTTGTTTTTTCTTTTGTATCTTGCCATCTGGGGTAGAGTTCCCCTCCATTTAATTCCTCTTTCAGTGTTCCACTTTTTCCATTTCCAGGTACAAACCAATCACCATGGATATCAGCGGATTTAATTTCTTTATAGTCATTTTCCTCTTCAGTTTTTATAACTCTAACCACTTTTTCCACTTGATAAACATCTCCAACTTCTTCATCATATTTTACTGTTATATGCTCTAGGTTTTCCAACTTCTTCCCCATTCTCTCAAATGTATTTGATAATTTCTGAATTTCTAACAATATCTTTTGCAGGCTTAAAATTTCTTTCTGCTGTTGAAGTTGTGCCATTATCTCCAGCTGACAAACACTGCTGCTCTGGCTTAGAAGGTTTTTACACGATTAAGCATAAATTCACAATAAGGTCTTATTTTCACTTTTCTCTGGTTAAAGATATACTTCAAAGGAACATCTGTATGCTTTTCTTCTTATCACTCTCTATAAACAAACAGTGAGACCTTCAAGTGCCAAGCCAGTATAATAAGGAAAGTAAGAGTGTTTTGTTTCCAATACCCAAACCTCTAGCCTCCGAGCAGCAGTGTTTTTCTTTCCCTCTGTTGTAACAATTTTCTTTGTTTCCTTTTGTATCTTTTTTATATTCCAAGTTAAACAAAAGTCAAATTCTTGAATGAGTTAGAGAAGAAAAGGGGAAAAACACCCACAGTAGTGAAGAAGTAGAATTTTAGTCCATAGGTTACAAAGAATAATAATAAAAGAAAAAAATAGAAGAAGAAAACTTAATCCATTCGTTTTAAAAGGCTTGCATAAATTCCATCCATGAACATAGCATTTAAAAAGCAAGATGACCCACTGTCCAAAACCATTCAAAGCTTAATTCTGCAGCTTATTTCTTCTGTTCTCAAATTTAAATTCATCATCCTAATGGCTGGATTTTTTGTCGCTGGCTTGAAGAACTTCTCTTGGATCCATCAGTGACTTTGAGATATCCCTGAGATCAGCAAGATGTATTCTTCCTGTTCACCAACTCTGCGGGATGATTTAGGTCTGATTGGACCACCCAGTAGCAAAAGTATCGGCTGCGGTCTCAGAGCATCAAGACCGTACGTCCATATCGTCGTCTCCTCACAGGTTTGCCTCTTGACTATCTGAACTTTTAAACATTTGATCAATTAGGAAATTAGGTGTTAAGTAACAGACATTAAGAGATGAACATTGATGTACAAACTAATCAACATCATACTTTTTTTTCCTCAATGAAGAGAGTTTCATAAGTATTTCATAAGGGATAATCTGTGAGGTTATCTGCTTGGTCATATGATGCAAATCCACCCCTACACACTTGTACTTTGATGTCTGATACGAAGATGTAAATTGTGGTTTTGCCTAATTCAGTTGCCTCCAAATGTATGAACTACAACTCCCATCATCCTCAGATAACTTTCCCATTTCATCCTTCATAAACAATTTGCTGCTAATAGGAGAAGATTGAGATAAACTGCAATAGGCTTTTTTTCCCCTTTGAAGGTTATTGCAAGAAAAGAGGATGGTTATTTCCTTAATCAACTTTGTGTGGACTTCTCTTCACACCTTGTTGCTTGTTGCATATCTTATAAATTCTCGAAACCCTCCATCAGCTTCTTTAAGCAGCTTATCTTTGGCTATCAGTAGTGCTTTTGGCAAAGTTCCTCTCCTTAAATCCATCAATTCTTTTCTTTTTTCTCCTTCTATACTTTGAAATCTGGGGTAGAGTTCCTTTCCATCTCTCTTCCCTTTCCATGTACCATTCTTTCCATTTCCAACCACGCACAGATCACTGTCAATATCCACAGTTACCTTGCCTCTTTGTTCATTTTTCCTTTTGGTTTTTGAGACTCTAACCTCCACTTTTTCCTTTAGCTGGCTATCTTCAATTTCATCAAATTTTGCTATATTACCATCTATATTTTCCAATTTCTTCTCAATTCTCTCTGATGTTTCTAATAATTTTTGAATTTCAAACCTAATCTGTTGTATGGTTTCTTGTTCTTGTTATGGTTTCTTCTTGGTATTGTGTCATTGTCCAATTTATAAACACTGCCACTCTAGTTGGAAAACAAAGCTTTGTTTTTCACTTCTCTCTCATTGCAAAAGAGACATCCAAAGGGCACCTGCATAAACAACCCATCTTATCTCTTTGCAAGCTAAAACCTTTGAGGTGCAAGGTCAAAATGATCAAAGAAAAGAGAGAGAAAAATATTTCCAGAACTCAGCCTCCAACCTCCAAGTGGCAGTGTAACTTCTTTTCCCTCTGATGTTACTGCTCTCTTTATATTCCTTTTATATCCTCTTTATATTCCAAGCTTAAAAGAAACAAGGCTCTTAAAAAGAAAAAAAGAAAAAGAAAAAAACCCATCCAAGCCAGTATTGTGGAAAAAAAAGATTTAGTCCATAGGTTAAAAAAAAAGTAGTAGAAGAAAAGCCAATACTTTCACCTTAAAACATAGGAAGTGTTTGCAAAACTTCCATCCATAGAAAACAATTTAAAAAAAGGATAACACACTTCCAAAATAGCTTTAATTCGCCACTTATTTTCTTTTCTTTTCTTTACAAGTTTGATTTGGTTTTAATCTTTTTGGGGCAGTCTCTTTTGTAAAAATAAAATTTCCTCACCAGATGGACACACTTTTCCTTTCCGCTTTCCTCTGGTTGTGTAGCTGTCCTGACTTTAGCAGCTTAGGCCTCGCTTCTATCGCCGGCTAGAAGAGATTCTCTTGGATCAATCAGGGACTTTGTGATGTTCCTGAGATCAGCAAGACATACTCTTCCCTGTCACCATCTCTTCGGGACGGTTTAGGTCCAGATGGACCACCCAGTGGTAAAAGTATCGACTGCAATCTCGGAGCTCCGAGATCGCACGCAGTTCTGAGATCGCACGTATTGTTGCGACATCAGCTCCTTTCTCCATCATGCTTATGCTTGTTCTTATGCTGTTCTCAACTACTCCAGTATCTCAGTGAATAGCTTATTTAATCGGCTTCTTTTATTCTAGTTATAACATCTTCAGAGCATCCCTATTCCTGAAAATTCCAAGTTACTATTTAGAATTAATCCAGTATTATTGGGTTTTAGTTTTCAAAGAACTACTTGTTCTTTATTTTCTCTTGAAATCAGATCAGCAGTGACTCTGATTTTGTTTGCCTTTATAGCATTAATACATAACCCCAACCAGAAGCCTTCTGGATGTGTTGAAATGCAACTCTTTCAAAATGCTCAATGGTTATGCTCGGTGACCAATGAGTGGAATTTAGTACAGCACATCTAGAGATTGTCAGAAGACTGAGTTATCTTTTTCTCCCAACCTGCATTTAAGGTAGCATACATAACTTCCTATCTGTTTCATCTTCATAATAATAGAGAAAATGCAACTAATTCAGAAGCATCCCATTGTCAAGCGTTGAGCTAACAACCAGCAGCTAAATTGTAAGAATGATACGCTGGTAGTTAGTTTTGTGAGAAAAGGAGAAAGCAGATGGAAAGTAGTAGAACAGAAGGTAACAATGTAGAGGCACAAGAAGAGAACCTGCTAGTTTCTGTCAGCCGTTCACAGTTCCCTAAATACATAATTATTTGTGCAATAGAGGAAAGTACAGATCTATTTTACTGCTTTATACTAAAAGGTAGCATCTCACAGGAGAACAATTACACCTACCTTCCAAACTGGAAGGACTATGATTTGTTTTAGAAAAACTCAGCTGAAATGGTGCTTCCATTTCTTTACATATTTATTCCAGTGGCAACTGTATCATGTATCCTGAGTATTTATGAAAACTCTGGCTTAAATTATCTTTCCCTAACATAGCATCCTCCAGAGATGTTAGACTCAAACTCTTTTTCAAGCTCATCTAGAATGACTTTTGGCCACATTCAAGTTGGCATTGAAATTGGAGCTATAATCTAACTATTCTGGAGGAGACTAGCTGGATAGAAGCCCAGCTGGAATATTTCATGATTACAAATAAAACCACTTAGCATTTAATCTCAATAGTCAATTGCATTGAAGATGCAATACACACATGACTTAGTAAGACATAGGTCCTAGTGGCGCCTAGAAACAATTCTACAAGGAATAGCTATACTAGTCTCCTTTTATTTCTTTGTCAGTAAATTGAAATTTAACACAAAATTGTTTGTCACGGAAGCGACTGCCTGCAAAGGCTCCTGGATTGGGGCTGAAGGTGAAAGCGGAATCAGTGTGCTCCATCTCAAGTTTGGGTAGACAGGTTGCCCTGATGGACCAGTCTCACCGGAAAAAAAACACCATGTAATTCTACAAGGAGTTGAGAATTTTCAATAATTAATTTCTAAACCCAGCAAATACTCCTTATAATCAGAATTATAATAATAGCTAAAGTACTTTCACCTATCTATATGGTCACTAAACATTGACACTGACTTCATAGCACATAATCACTGAAGATAGTTAATTTATGGGTGCTTATACGCTGACTGCATAAAACTGGATGAAAGCAGGAAGGTAAAAGTTACATACATCTCTTTGATTCCCTCTAGTGGTTGTCTGAATACTTGCCATAAAATATAGCACTCCAGATCTAATGCAATTGCAATGTATTCTTGCTTGATTAAAAAGCACAATAAGAAATAGATAACAGCATATGTACTCTCTATGCTAACCTTTCTCACTTGTCAGAGAGCATAAGCATTGGAGAAGATAATGTAGCTTACTATTTTTCACTTTTTGACCTTAGGGAGAATTGTGCTATCTATTCCATCACGTTATAGAGTATCATAGGAAATAAATGCTAGCATAAATCAATTGTAAATTAAAAGACACATCCTGATATTTTGGGTTGTTATTTTAAAATAACATCTGAAGAAAGGGAATGGTGATGGGATTTATTTTTCCTTCTGACCCATGATAATCCATCATCAGAAGTTTTGACAATGCTCCAAAATTAAGCAGCATCGACTCATTTTGTAAGAGCCACTCTCTGAAAACTGCTGCTGTATAATACCTAAGTGTTAGCTGAAATCCAGTTAAAACTAATGTCATTGTTTAATTCAAAAGCTGAAATTAAGGGCAACAATTTTCCCCATTTATTGGTTATTTTACTAATGCATAAATCTACCCAACTTTAAAATTACTCTGGCAATGTATAGCATAAATAATCATGCAATACAATTAAAAGTATTTTTAAAAATCCACCCAAACTACACAAGAAAAGCAACCATTAAAAGACAATCTGCCATCCACTCCACTCCAAGTCCTGGGTAAAGATGTAGCTTTTTAGAGCTCTTTTCATTAAAACCAGGATGGAGGCCAGATATATTTTGGGGGAAATAGTTTTGCAAGGGGGGGAGGGTGCTGCAACAGAGATCATATTTTGAGACTTACAGAATACTTCATTTTAAACTGCTTAGTTCTGGGTAATTTTCTAAATATCTTGGCCATGGGTGAAATCAACTTACCTTTGCTACTGGTTTGCAAATGTGAGCCTTGCATGTGCCACCTCCTTGCATTCGCAAGACCTTCCACACATGTGCAGAGCATCAAAAATGGGATGTGATGACATCCAGGTGGGTGGGAGGAGCCTCCCACCGCCCAAACTGGATAGATCTGGCAAAATTGCACCACTGAACTTGGCCCTTTCAACATCTTTTCCACCAATTCAATGCCCCACTCACTTTTCATATCGTTGGTATGGGGTGGTCTACTGCGGTATTATTCTTGCTTTATATGTGTCCTTTATCAGCATTTTATCAAAAATAAGAGAAATGCTCTTTGTTATACAATCAAGAGACAAGGTAATTTAGAGATAAAGGCAGAAGTTGTTACAAGGTTGCTTTTGGTAATTCCACCAGAGAATGGTATTTTAGAGTGCTGATAGAAGGAGATACAAAAAGATGGAAGTCAGATTTTTATCTTTCTTTCATGCACAGCACGGACTCTATTTCAAGACCAAGCAAGATGAGTTGATGAAGATAAGTAATGAGGTACCTCATCATCTTACCTGGTGCTAAAAAAAAAGTGATGGAGGCAACAAAACAGTTTTGAGCTGGACTGTAGTTTGGGGAAATAACATTTCATTTCTTTTCCCTCTGTGCCTTCCCTGTCTTTTCCCTATCTCCTAAGACACTGTTATTTGAATAGCTGTGTATGTTTACATAGCAAGTAACACCAGGAGATCAACAATTATTATTTGGACAACATAAAAGAAAGTCCATCCTTAACACCAGAATTCCTTAGCATCAGAATTCCTTTCCCTGTCCTTAAAAAAAGAATAAACGTAATCTAATTAGTTATTTCTGAAGTCACTTAAAAGCATATTCTGGTCCATGATCTCATAAAGTGAAAAGTTCTAATATGTCGGCATCCAGAGATTTAATTGAACCATGCTACTTGAATTTCATATTATCATCTACTGCCATATGGCATCTGGAAAAATAACATCTTTCAGCCCTGGAATGTAACATATTGGCAGCGGTTTAGATGTCACTGAAACAAAAAGCAATGTGAAAGCAGCTTTAATGTTTTATTCATAACACCTGAAACTCCCATCTGATTCTCATGCTAAGACTCTTTGGGTTAGATATTCAACTGAAAGAGAAAAAGAGAATATAAAGAGTATCACCGACTCCATCCGGGGACTTCCTCCACTTCATTAGGCAGCCCAGGGTGAATGCAGCAGTGATGTTTTCCCCCAGTATTCCTGCCAGTGTCTCCGCCTTCTTTCCTTTACTCGGGAATATCAGAGCAAGGCTAAAAAAAGGAGAATGCTTTTCCTTTCCTGCTAATGAATGAGGGGAAATATTTAAGGGCAATTTAAGCTCAACAGCCATTAGTCAAACTGCAGAGTCCTAGCTAGGCCATTAAGACATATTATCAGACACACAAACACATGTCTGTTTTTGTACTATTTACTTTATGAGGAGCAATGTGAAGCATTTGGGATTAATAGAACAAGAGCTGGATTCGAAGAATAAGTTTAAACAAAGGAACTATAGGTAGACTCCTTTCAGAATAAAGAGCGAGCCTCGGGGAAAAATAGCTATGTAATGAATCAGACAGGGTTTTGAGCACATCTAACACAGAAGAAAATTGCACATGCTGCTTACTTATCGCTTTTGGAAGACTGCATGCAATTTTGGAGTCTTGAAAAATTTCTAAATTGGTCGAGTATGTTCTGTTTTCTTTCTCATTAGCCAGTCCTCTTCCTGGAAAGATTACTAGATAAAAGCCCTTAGCAAGCTCTCTTCTGACTAGTTAAATTCATGTGGTGAGGTTAATTCTTCTTAAACGGGAACTAAGCCAAGGGTATTTCCAAAGTTTCCTTATCAGTTGGTTGTGGGTCAATTGTATGTACATGTTCTGATGCAACAGGGACCGCTAGAGGCTTATGTGGCTAGAAGTCCTCTCATTCAAAAACTCTTGGCGAGGGAACCCAGTTTCCCAGATATGTGAGTGCCTATTAGGAGTTCCTCCTGGTTATGTGTAAAGGCAAGGCTCACAATCTGATTCAGGCTAACTGATTAATCTTTTTTCCTCTAAATAGAATACAAAGAACTTAGAAAAAGTATCTGTTGTTGTTAGTTCACAACCCCATGAACAACGTTCCTCCAGTCTTTCCTGTCCTCCACCATCCTCTGAAATCCATTTAAGCTCACGCCTACTGCTTTGGTGACTCCATCCAGCCACCTCATTCTCTGTCGTCCCCTTCTTCTTTTTCAATCTTTCCCAGCATTAGGCTCTTCTCCAGTGAGTCCTTCCTTCTCATTAGGAGGCCAAAGTATTTGAGTTTCATCTTCAGGATCTGACCTTCTAAAGAGCAGTCAGGGTTGATCTCCTCTAGAATTGACCAGTTTGATCGCCTTGCAGTCCAAGGGACTCGCAGGAGTCTTCTCCAGCACCATAGTTCAAAGGCCTCAATTCTTTGGCGCTCAGTCTTTCTTTTGGTCCAACTTTCACAGCCATACATTGCAACTGGGAAAACCATAGCCTTGGCTACACGCACTTATGTTGGCAGGGTGATGTCTCTGCTTTTTAGTATGCTGGCTAGATTTTCCATAGGGTCTACTACTGCTCTATTCATCCACTGAAGTATTCCCTTCTAATTTCTAGTCAACCTAACCTACTTCTTTCTCTCCTTGATGTTTAACAGCTAATAGGACGGAGGCACAAGCAACATCCAAAAGGAACTTTTCTCTTCTACTAGGTGTCCTGATTATCATCTGCTTATCAATAGGACCATATCATTTAACAGTTCACATGATGAGGGGAGGGGTATGTGCAGAATTTCAATCTGACAATGTGAGGACCTTGTTTTTAAAGCTCCAAAAAAAATTGCCAGGTTGAACCCAATGGAAAAATAGAGAAATAGCTTTTAAAAATGTCTGAGGTAGCTAAGCGGCGTCCTCCAGCTTTAAACTTTTTAAAAATGCTGTCATCTTGCTGTAAGTATACCATATTCTTTGCAAACTAAAGGGTTCTCCTACATCTCCTGAAATAGCAAAGTGATGAAGTGACACCCTATCTCATTGGTGTCAAACCCATCATGTCACATTGCTGTCACGTGATGTTTCGCAATGTTTTTCCCATTTGCAGAGCTGGGGTGGGTGTGGCCTGTACGTGACACATCTGGCCCATGGGCTGCCAGTTTGACACCCCTGCGCCCTATCTACAAAGAACCTATATTCAACAAAGTAGCACCTTTTGTGGTCATGCCATTAAAGAAAAATCAAAGTTATCTTGTACGTGTTAGAAGGTGAGTCAACTCATGTCTGATCCCCTTGAGGTATTTCCAATTTTGATTATTCTATGACCTAACATGCATAACATCCTCAGCTATGAGGTAGTTGGTTTTATGTTGACTTGGGTGATTAGTAAATCTAGCTGTATGATTTGTATACAATGGTTTAGGACAGTGTTGGTGAACATTTTTGGTGCGAAGGGCCAAAACGGGAGTATGCGAGTGCAGGGAAGTGCCAGAAACCAGAAGAGCAGCTTCCTGGTGTGCATGTGTGTGAGTGCTGGAAATTGGAAGAGCTTCTGGCAGGGGTGGGTTGCTGCCGGTTTTACTACCAGTTTGCAACGCACGCGGAACAATCACACCCGCTTGCTTCGCTCACGTAAGCACAGTCACTAAAATCCAAAATGGTGGTTCGGATGAACCAGGCCAAACTGACAGCAACCAATCTCTGGCAGTGCATGTGCACCTGGTCTTCTGGTTTCTGGCATGCATGTGTGTGTGAAGACCTGATGGCCGGTGCACATGGGTGTACTGGAAACCGGAAGCTTCATGCACACTGGGGAACTGCTCTTCTAGTTTCCACTGCTCCTGCGCATGCCCCTTCCTTTTCAGCACTCAGGACACTGGTCAGTATGCATTCACATGGTGGACACCGGATGCATGCCTGGGAACTGTTTTTCCACTTTAAGATGCTGCCACGTGCGGTAAGACCAGCTGGACGGCACGCATGTGCACACCGGAACCCAGAAGAGCAACAGACAATGGCTGGCATGCCCGAAGAGATGGTTCTACATGCCACTTCCAACATGCATACCACAGGTTCTCCATGACTGGTTTAGGGCAATAGGGTGTGCAAGCTCAGTCAAATACTGTATGTCTTATTGAATAAACTAAGTCATGGGCAAAGAAACCACATAGAAGCAAAATTTTAGAACTTTTAAATTTCAATTAATGTTTTGATTGTGGTTAGTTTGAGAAAACATACAGAGTTCAAGAACTTTGCTAACTTCTCTAGTAAGTTGCATGCAACTGTGCCATCTTGCTCCAGTGTTGCTTGCAAACCATTCCCAGGGACTGATTTTTAAGATGCTTTACCAGGTGCTGCATATTAAAACAATATATAATAAGCAATGCAATTTAGATAAAAAATCACCCTTGTCTATATAATCATGGAAATATTTTGTGGCTCAAATTTCAGACACTGAAGATCTTATTCACAATCTTCTTAGGCACGAATTTCATTGTTAGATTTTATTCCCTTTTTAATGCCCATTTCTACTTAACATGTATTTTAATGGCTAGGAGAGAAAGATTCTTGGAGGATCTATGGTTGCTAGGAAACTGTTGCCTCAGTTGTGCAGATATTCTACACTGCGCATATTATTCTGCATCAGATTTTATTGTGCTTTGGCAGCCTTAGGAGACGGAGGTTGGTTTTACATTTTTTCCAGGGAGATGTTGGATGGATTTCACAATACAGATTATGTACAATAGAAATGCCTGAAATGTCATCATTATGCAAATCTAGTGTCACTGTTTTATAATCCTAAACTAATACTGTTCATCTGACTGATCTAAATCTTTAAAACTTAAAGCAAAGTGATCCAAAGGGCAAAAATAGACCAGGAAGGGAAGTCTGGGCCAAGTGCACGGGAGGTGATTGTGCAAAATAAATACACTGAAGTGGTTTGGTCCCAAGGAGCGAAGAAGTGATGGAACTGCTGAATAACTATAGAAAGGAACAGCAAATGAATTGAGGGGAAGAATAGATGGAAAGACTGAGGGTGGAGTAGGGTGAAGTGAATGATGGCATTAATGAAATCTTCAAAAAGTGAGAGTGAGAAGTTTAAAGGACAAAAGAAAATGTGTAAACTGGTGTGTTAACATGAGACAAACAAGCATAATTTGGAAAGGTAGAAGGGTACAGAGATGTAGAATGAATGGTGTTCATATACACTCTTCTCATTCTCTTCTTATCTCCTACTTGTAATTTCTTTTGTTTCTACCTTTTTTCTCCTTTTTTTTCACTTCGCATACTATTGCATACCTTGAACTATACATCTGTGGCTATATGCGTGTATCAGTGGTGGGATTCAAAACATTTTACTACTGGTTCTGTGGGCCTGGCTTGGTGGACGTGGCATGGCTTGGTGGGCGTGGCAGGAGAAGGATACTGTAAAATCTCCATTCCCACCCCACTCCAGGGGAAGGTTACTGCAAAATCCACATTTCCTCCCAATCAGCTGGGACTCAGGAGGCAGAGAATAGATGGGGGCAGGGGCAGTCAGAGGTGACATTTAACGGTTCTCCGAACTACTCACAATTTCTGCTACCGGTTCTCCAGAACTGATCAGAATCTGCTGAAAACCACCTCTGGTGTGTATTTACATTGTCCCAGATATTCATTGGCCTGGCCAAGTGCTCGTTCAGATGTATATTAAGTACATTCCAAATGTACTTAATATCCATCTAATGTCCAAAAAATATAAAACCGTTTTTCAACTTTGTAATTACATTTATTGAATCAAAGTATATAGGACTGCAACAATTACTCAAGAGCTGTAGCAAAAGGGCAGGGGTACAGTCAGCAGAAATTTACTCTTTGTGCTATGCATCAAGTTTCAGTTAACCTTGGAAGCAAATAAACCCCAATCCTCCCAGTGTGTCATGGAGAATTATTCATGAGTCTACTTTGCCAGCTCAATATGTTTTAGTTTAATTAATCTTTAAAGCAACATCTTCATATTATCAGAAGCTAGCATGTAAGTTGTTTTATCCACATTAACAAATTCAATATTGGTCAACGTTGTTCTTCAGGGACCCTCAATAATCTCTGAACAAACAAATGCTGCTTATTGCTAAAGCTTAAGTGGAAAGTTTGCAAAATCCTATTCAGATATTTCCACGAGAGAAGATGAAAACAAGAATCAGGAACCAAAACAACTCCATAAGTTTGGCCTATTTATATAATTCTATGAATGTAAAAGATATCCTTCTTTTATCCATTTAAATAATTTTATTCATTATTCTTGTGTTTTCAAAAATAGTTGCACAATTGGAACATTTCCTGTTTGTTTTCTATTTATGGTCTTTATAGAGGGAAGGATGGTAGGGAGAGATGTAACAAATTGTTTTATGCATTTAAGAGGCTCATTATGGATGATATCCTTATTTATCAATTCTAACCTAACCTGTTAAGACAGCCAGTTTGGCATAGTGATTAAGGCATGAGACTAAAAACCAGAAGACTGTGAGTTCTAGTTCTATCAAGCACATACCAACTGGCTTATTTTGGGCCAGTCACTCTCTCTCAGCCCTAGAAAGGAGGCAATGGCAAACCACTTCCAGGGCTGAGCTTCAGGGTTCTATGCAACAGTTTATCTGCTATTTCACTGGCATTTTCAAAGCCAAGGTGTAATGCAGGCCACAGGCAACTCGATTCCTATTTTTATAGCAAGGTATCCTGACTGCTGTCTATAAGTACACTTTCAAAATCTTGCCAACAAAACTGCAGGGATTTTTCCAGGCAATTGCCAGGAGTTAAAACTAGTAATAATCTACTGTTACTATTCCTTACTGGTAACCATGTTTTCATGAGTCATTTAGATATGGGGAAGAGGGATAATCACTTAATGCTTTCTTTTCTTGGCCTTTTATAAATATAATTTATTTCAGGAGTATATATTATGCTTGAAAGCCATTCATCAGTTTCAATTTTGAGGTTCCAACATTGAAATGTGCTTTTTGAAATGTCTTAAATCCTAAGAGTGTGTTTTTGACTCAAATAACTGCTTTGGGGACTTTTTTTTTTAATTAAGAAAGATTAGATTATTGGATTTTAACTTTCCTCTTCATATTTAGTTCAAATACATTCTAAATGAGAGCCAATTTGGTTGAGGCATCAGGCTAGAAACAAGAAAATTGTCCCACCTTGGGCACAAAGCGAACTAGATACAATACAATACAATATTGTATTGTATAACCTCAGCCAGTCACTTTCTCTCAGCCCTAAGAGAGAAGCAATGGCAAATCATTTCTGAAAAAGACTCATCCAGGCTTCCTCCAAGAATATCACACAATTGAATGGAAGAGAGAAAAAAAAACATTCTAAATACACCCTAAAATCACATAGCTATGGAGAAGGCTTCGGAGCTGGTTTTCCCATATGGCATAATAAATTTGTTTACGATTCTTCAAGGAAACTGGGCAATGGTTGAGCATGAATTCCTTGACCTCAATTGCAAAAGTAAGGGTGTCACTACGACATTATGTTTTTACAGTATTTCCACTCTACATTGGAAAAATAAGAAAACTATATACTGGAAGAACATCCACATAATTCATTATTATTCAGTGACAGAGATTGTGGCAGATGCTGACTGGTAGCAGATTCATACAGATGCTTTCGGGAAGCCTTATTCAGGCTCAACATGGGAGTGTTTCTAACAAAGAATGGCTTTTCCTCATAGGGTCTACCCGCACATATTATCACTAGATAGCTAGTAGCTATTTGGCTGCTGAACATATGAGGGGAGTCACCTGCTGCTTTTGATTTAACTAATCATAAAATAAGTAATTTAAAATTTTTAAATTTACTTTAAAATGTAAGTAAATGTTAACCAGTTATTTAAATCTTTGGAAGTACAATGCCACTCTGCATTGACAAATTGTGACATGTTTGCATTCGGAAGCCATAGCTGGTGCAGAATGCGGTAGCACGGGCAGTTCTTGGGGCACCAAGAATGGCCCATGTATACCTGGAACATTCTACCACATGTGGTGGACCTGTATAAAGGGAAGGAAATTTTGGACACAAATTCATTTGTGGTTAGAAAAAATGATTAAACAACGTATAGAGTTTAAACCAGAATTATTTTTATTAGGCATTATATCAGATGGCTATGATAAAGGGACAATATACCTAATATTACACATCTTGACCATAGCAAAAATGGTGTAAGCACAGCAGTGGAAGAGTGAAAACACCCTTTCAGAGGAGGAGACGATAAGGAAGATACTAGTCTGTGCGGAAATGGATAGACTAACGCTAAAAATAAAAGATGAAGGAGATACAGAATACTATGCTACATGGAATAGATTCTATCAATGGTTAGAAACATGAGGTAAAAGTTGCAATGCGAAAGGATCAGGTTAGGTGTAGATGGAAAGAGTTACTATGCATGTATTAAAATGTAGGCATTAGAATGATAGATAAATTGATATTCTAGATTATGATGGTCAAAAATAACTGTACAACACTATCACTGTTTAAAATAGTAGATATGTTATTTGTTTTCACTTTTGTTTTTATGGCATGTGAAAAGCCAGGACAATTACATTGCATTCAATATATTTATATGTAAACAATAAAATATATATATTTAAAAAAAGAATGGCCCATGTAACGCCGCTGCTCTACGACCTGCATTGGTTGCCGGTCTGCTTCCAGATTACAATTCAAGATGTTGGTAATCACCTTTAAAGCCCTTCATGGCATGTATCCAGGCTACTTGAGGGACCATCTCATCACACTCAGATTTGTCAGTCCCACCCATGCTGGCAGAGGAGGCGTGCTGTATGCTCCCTTTGGCCTGAGTATTCTGACAGGCGGGGTCCAGGAGGAGGCTGTTGCACCTGCCCTCTGGAACATTTTGCTCCTCAGAGTGAGGTTGGCCCCAACCCTCCTCAACTTCTATGAGAGCCTAAAGACCTGACTTGGGGCTCCAATGGGGCAGCATCACAGTGGAAGTGGTTGATCGATTAACAACTGATCCCAACTCTCTCCTATCCTGCTCCTGCCCTCCCCATCTTTTAATTGGGTCTTTGTATTTGGCTGTAAGGGACGTAGTGGCTCAGTGGCTAAGACGCTGAGCTTGTCGATCAGAAAGGTCGGCAGTTAGCGGTTCAAATACCTAGTGCCATGTAACAGAGTGAGTTCCCATGACTTGTCCCAGCTTCTGCCAACCTAGCAGTTCGAAAGCATGTAAGAATGTAAGTAGAAAAATAGGAGCCACCTTTGGTGGGAATGTAACAATGTTCCGTGCGCCTTCAGCGTTTAGTCATGCCGGCCACATGACCACGGAGACGACTTCTGACAGCACTGCCTCTTTGGCTTTGAAACAGAGATTAGCACCACCGCCTAGAGTTGGGAAGGACTAGCACATACGTGCGAGAGGAACCTTTACCTATTTGGCTGTATGTAGTAGTTTATTTATGCTTTTATCTTTGTACAGTTTTTATTTTTCTATGCTTGTAAGGCACCCAGAGCTACCCTGAGATAAGATGTGCAGCCCATGCATTTTATAAATAAACAAAAATTTGGACTTTTCACCATTTTTATGTTCAGGCTAACATTGAAGTTAAAAAGGAAGAAACAACAGAAACTAAGGTCTAATTAGGTGTGGGGGCATCAAGCACTCATCTGGTGATTGAGTTGCCTCCATCAAGCTCAGGGGTGCCTGCTAGTTAGTATGTTCATTTAACTAGTCACATATACTGAATTTAGCCAATGAACTTTGGCCAATTGAAATGTTAGCTTGTGATTAGAAATGCAAACCTTAGCACAGTGTGATCACTTGAAAGCAGCAGCATAAAGTGCAAATTGCATTTTCTTTTTTAAAAGGTCTCCGTAGCCTCAGTTTGATTTCTTTTGGCTCTTTCCTCTCTTCCGTTGTGCTAACGTGTGAAAAACAGTAGTAGAACCACAATTGTTATTGCCACGACTGCAGTCTTTTGACATTTATTCCAGGACTCCTACCAATGATAGGATTGTTACCCTTGCTCCAAAGTAAATTCCCTGCTCACCTGCATTCCTTCTTCTCGTGCCCTGCTGCCATATATGTCAATTTTTCCATATATGTCAATTTTTCAATGCAAAGTGGCATTGAACCAGGGGTTCAATGGAGATTTGCAGGGGTTCAGGAGAACTTCTAGCTAAGATTCTGTGCCCTCCCCTTCCTTCCCAGGAGTCCCCCATGCAGAACATTTTTGATGCAGGTAAGTACAGGGCGCACACTGAGGCTTGGGGAGGGCAAAAAATGGGCCTACTGGAAATTCAGGAAGGCCAAAAATGGGCTGTTTCCAGCTTCCAGAGGACCTCTGAAGCCTGGGGAGGCTGTTTTCACCCTCCCAGAGGCTCCAGGAAAGCCACCAGAGCCCGGGGAGGGCAAAAATGCCCCTCCCCCGCCCTTGTGCAGGAGGCCAATTAGGCCACACTCACCAAGGCCACACCTACCCAGCAACTGGGCAGAGAACCCCTTGCTAAAAAAATTTAAAGCCCACCCCTGCATTGAAATGCCAGAGATTTAAATCGCAGGTAAAACATTTATCATTCTGCTTTAACTGAGAACCAGTACAAGGTTTCCTGTTGAGCATGTGTGTGTTTTTTCCAGAGCTCATCTTTCTGGCCCTTATATCAAATGGGTTTGTACAAATGCACATACTCTTCAGAGCAGAGCAAGCAGCATTGGCAACAGCCGGTGTCGCTGAATCATTGACAACTTCAACCTTAACCATCTTCTCGTGCTTGCCTTGACAACTAGTCTACTGAACTGCAATTGGATGAAACCCCTTTCTAAAAATAGCATCACATATTCACTGAGTGTTCCTTTGGCTTTGCCTTCCCCCCTCCTCCTCCTTTATGGGAGTATGTGCAGGAAGGAGGGAAAGTAATGGGAAGGAGGGGAAGATATGACACCTGTGGGGAGGCAACAATCATTTTCATAAATACGGGTTGCTTTTGACAAGAAATCTCTCGAGTCATATTTCAATATCTGCTTTACAATCTTAACAGCTACACATGGTGGGGGGGGGGTGTGTGTTAGAATTGACTCTTACGTTTACAGAGAATGACCTGGAGGGAGAAATGCTAAGCCCCAGAGCAGCCTGAATCGGGGTAGGGGATGTGGGGAGATATAAGGGAATTTCTTTTATAACCCTTTGATGACACAAATATAAGTCAGGCCACATAGCCTTTAACTTGAGCTGCATTCGTGGTGATATCATTCATCATTCAGCACAGCTTAGAGTTTTGAAAAAAAAATTAAAAAGTGAACATTTTTTAAAAGAAATGAAGGGAAGGAAAATAAAAATAATTTAAAAATAGTAAAAGAGGCTTCTGGTGAAATTCTTTATGTATTCTAGCAATCCCCTCAATATAAATTCATTCCATTCAATATTTCAGGGGTGTCAAACTGGCGTCCCATGGACTGGATGCGTCACATATAGGCCATGCTCACCCCAGTTCCGTGAATGGGGAAACATCGTGAAATGTCATAGAACAGCAAAGTGATGCAACCCACTTGACACCCATGCAATGTTTTGATTAGAAGAAGTGACATGAATTTTGGGGATGGAAAGAACATAAAATTAAGTTGTGCTATGCATCTAGCAAATCACGTCTTTATATTAATGCTTCATTGACTGCTTTTAAAGGTACTTTATAACAAGATAGTCCTTGCTGATTCAAATCCTCATTTATTCTTAGACAAAAAGCAGAATATAGAGACTGTTTATATTTATTGGTTATATTCATCATTTACAGTCTGCAGCACAATCCAAGTTATTACCCGGGGCAGGAGGAAGACTCAGCCTACAGTGTTCAATGAGTCTTACTCCCTAGAAATTGTTTAAGGAACTCAGCCATAAATATCCCCAAATCTATCCCCAACAAGTGTGAAGAATAGCTCAAATTGTTCCATGTTGTGGCAAACAAGACATTTGTTCAAATGAAAGCTTTCATCATCATGAGCTCATGATAGATGTAACTGAACCTAGGTATCAACTCAAATGTTAAGGTTAAACCACAAGGTCATTTGATTAACTAGAGTAATATGAACATACAAAAGGAAAACTTTCTGAAATATTTGTGAAAACAAGACTAGAATTCAGAGTCTCCCAGTTACTAGCCTTTTGCCTTAACCACTAAACCAAACTGGCTCTCTACTTAATTTATGTTTTATGTATTTTTATGATTTATTAAATGTGTACACTGCCTAACTTCAGGATATGCTGGGAAGTGCACAAAGAAAAACAGAAAAAATAGCAATAAAACAATTTAACAATAAAACACAGGAGAAAAAAAGGTGGCAAAACCAGACAGCAATTAAAATACAGACAATAGCAATAAGCAATAGCATTTAGACTTACATACCGCTTCACAGCCCTCTCTAAGTGGTTTTACAGAGTCAGCATATTGCCCCCAACAATCTGGGTCATCATTTTACCCACCTCAGAAGGATGAATCAACCTTGAGCCTGGTGAGATTCGAACTGCCAAATTACAGGCAGCCAGCACTCAGCAAAAGTAGCCTTTACTACTACACTCTAACCACTGCACCACCATGGCTCAATGCTACTCAGAAGGGACTGAGCTGGGCAAACAGCCTAGTCTTCAAGGCTCCCCAGGAGGGTTGGAGCCACCCTGATCTTTGGAGGGAGGGGGTATTCCTTTATTTTTAAAGTAATCCTTCTAAGGTTAGAGCTGAGATATCAATTTCTGGGGCCTAGTTCACCAGCTTTTTTCACAAAACTATTCTTTTTTCTTATAATGCAGACGTTTTAATATAACTTACTTTGTTTAGCCATTGTTACTTATGCACAGCTGTAACTCTAGCTCTTCGTTCAGCATCCTTAGAAACAAACCTTTGAGAGTCTGTCTATGCGAGGGACATGCCATATTTGTAGTCTTGTTTAATAGGCCAACCCTTGTCCTCTTGTCAGTTTTGCAAAATCCTATTTGCACAGTGCTTGCCAATCTTCCCATTTCTTAAAACCTAGTGACACTTTGATAAATCAGGATGACATCAAAAGATGAAAGGTCATATCTCAAGGATATAGGAAATTGTAAAAGGACAAATTCAAGATGTCCAGATTTGTTCTGCCTGAAAAAAAAAATACACCAGATGGCTGAATAGAAACTTTTGTGCCTAAATGGCATAAGGCAATTAAAAATAGCCCATGTTCATAGTATAAATGTAATATCTCTACGTTATGTTGCACACCTGCAGATATTATTTATAGTTTAAACTTAAAACTAAGTAGAACTATGTACCAATTCTTTGATTGCGTAATCTTCTGTCATTCTGTTACTTCATCAGCCAATCATTATTCATAAATGATTTGCATCTTGTAAGGTCAAACTCAGCTGAATTTGCCACAAATGAATTATTTCAAAAAGTGTGTTTTTCAATAATTGTTCCCCATTATTTGATCCAATTAAATAATGTCTTTGTTTTTGTTCCACAAACAAAATTAATTGAAGATCTGCATAGATTAATATTTGTATATACATGGAGGATTTGTTTAACCCCTAGTGGTGCAGTGGTTAGAATGCAGTATTGCAGGCTAACTCTGCCCGCAACCTGGAGTTCAATCCTGACAAGACTCAAAGTTGATTCAGTCTTCTATCCAACTCTGTAAAATGAGGACCCAGTTTGTTGGGGGTAATTTTCTGACCTTGTCAACTGCTCAGATAGTGCTGTAAAAGCACTATAGATCGTATATATTTAAGTGCAATTGCTATTTATATGATTTGTACAGTTGTCCATTTCACCAAATTATGCTAAGTTCTGGTTTTCTCTGATAATGAAATTGTACATTATCCTTTTGACATTTATGAATTAAGAAGCCATCATACCCTTGTACTGCAGGGTGATAAAAGATGGAAAAAACTAAGATAAGAGTTAGCACAGACCACAGCTGGATACTGAACTGGGCGAAAAGTTCAGAAGAGACGCTTTCTACTTTCTCAGGCTATAACAGAGACAGAGGGAGGGGGATGTACCCTTTGAGAGCTGTATGCAACAAAATTTCATTTTAATGTATGCCAATTAGTGTACTTTTAAAGTGACAATAAATTTATTCTGAGTCTAAGCATCCATATTTTGGCCACATGACCATAAGAACACAGCAATGGTCGTAAGTGTGAAAAATGGTCATAAGTCACTTTTTTCAATAACATAACTTTGAACGATCACTAAATGAACTGTTGTAAGTTGAGGACTACCTGTATTCTCCCCAAAACAACAACAACAACAACCCTGTGAGATGAGTTGGGCTGAGCGACTGGCTCAAAGTTACCCTGCTGGCTTTCATGGCTAAGGCGGGAACTTGCTCGCTTTCTTTCTAGCCTGGTGCCTTAACCCCTAGACCAAAATGGCTGTACCATTAATACAATACAATAGTAGAGTTGGAAGGGACCTTGGAGGTCTTCTAGTCCAACCCCCTGCCTAGGCAGGAAACCCTATACCATTTCAGACAAATAGCTATCCAACATCTTCTTAAAGACTTCCAGTGTTGGGGCATTCACAACTTCTGGAGGCAAGCTATTCCACTGATTAATTGTTCTAACTGTCAGGAAGTTTCTCCTCAGTTCTGAGTTGCTTCTCTCCTTGATTAGTTTCCACCCATTGCTTCTTGTTCTACCCTCAGGTGCCTTGGAGAATAGTTTGAATCCCTCTTCTTTGTGGCAACCCCTGAGATATTGGAACACTGCTATCATGTCTCCCCTAGTCCTTCTTTCTCTTAAGCTAGAGATACCTAGTTCCTGCAACCGTTCTTCATATGTTTTAGTCTCCAGTCCCCTAATCATCTTTGTTTACATCTTGCATAGTCAGGGTCTTATTTTCTTTTGACCCCCTGAAATAAGCACTTGGTCTTATTTTCGGAGAGGTCTTGTTATTTTTGAGGTGCAGGAGGCAGCGAGCGTGGTCACCTCATGGCTATTGCTATGTTGCAATATTTTCAGGGAGGGCTTATTTTAGCATGTGCGCTCAAAAGCCCGATTGGGCTTATTCTCTGCGGAGGTCTTATTTTTGGGGCAACCGGGTGGGGGGTCGTCTGTGCTTCTAGTTCTTTCAAACTATGATGGGCCAACCTTGCTGCATTCGATGGCTCTCTGATGTACAGTATTTGTTTAAATGAGACCCCTGACTGCTGCCCTAAAACATTGCCTTAATTGCATCACAGTACTTATCTGCTTTTTTTGTCCCAGGCCAACAGCAAAGCTAGGATTATGATGACCCTTGTGGCCAGAGCTTGGTATAGTAAATCACATCATGCTGTGCAGAATTGCTGTATGGCTCCAGGGTTTGAAATATTAAAATATGGATTTCTTCATATTATGCAGACATGAAATATACTACAGCTATGCTGTGCAAAACTGGTGCTCTCAAATAATTCCCAGAGGATAGTCTGAAGACGTACTTTGCTGAAGCTAAGCAGATCAGTACCTACTCAATGTCTAAACACAAAACTACCTAGGAATACTATATAGTTGATAAGTTAGAGAAGCCAAATCTGTAAAAATCAGATTCTTGTATATTAGATCTTATTATCTATCTCTGGGAAAATCAAGGCTGATTTGCACATTCATGGTAGACTTTCATCTGTAAATGAATCATCATAATATTTCTGAAACGTGCTTTTTAATGAAGCCAGCTCATCCAGCCTTCTGTTAAGTCTAAATGTTTAAGTAACCAAGCGATGTGAATGCAAATGTGGAGCTGGTTCTGTGGACGACATATATCTGAAACATTGTAGAAAATTCATCTAGAAATGGCTCTTGGCTTCCAAGTCCCCCTAGATGTATCCAACCCTGATTTTCACTCTCTGAAACTCAAAAATACAAATGGTTTAGAAGAGTATCTTTTAAAATATCACCTTTGTTTCCCTAAACCAATTATGGCAATTGAAAATATATGTTGCGTCAGCTTCAAATTTTCCTACTGCACGTACAAGCTCTTATGCCAAACCTTCCATGGAGACCTAATAGTGCTAAACACAAAAGAGTAGTTGAGTAGTCCACCCACTTCAGTGGCATACTCAACTACATATTGATTATATAAATTGATGAAATTGAAAGAAAATCATTTGAATGGATATAAAAATCTCATTTACACCATGTAGACTCCAGTCTCTACTACTAGCATTGAATGATGAATAAACATGTATAAGCCAGTTTGTAAATGAAGTACTCAGGTAACAATTTCTAAAAAGCTGTTCATTATATCTAAAGTAGTCATGTTTTGGTTTTCAAACTGGAAAGCTTTATGTGTTAATTTTTGCTGGACTTCACACTAGAAACCTGCTTCCAGAGGTGATGGTTACACAACTTTCTGTTCTATTGTTATTCACTACTGAGCAATAGGAGGTCCTATATAAATACCAGAAGTTATAAACTCAATACTCATTTATTCTCACAATGACTATGTGAGATTGAGAGAATTAGACTGACCAAAGGTCTCCTACTGGACAGAATTGTTCATTGAGTTTTGAAATGTAAGTTTTCCTAATTGCAGTTAAGGATTTCTAACACAATTTATCAAATATCCTATCTTACAATAGAAAAATCAAATTGAAATAGACTTATTTGATGTGTAGAGATAAACTTTGAGTTTTTGAGAGGATTTTATTTACAGATGGGTCATCCAAGATAGGATTCAATTCCATCATATCACCTCTGTCTATAAGGAAAATAAATTAGTGGTCTCAAAACCTTTCAGACTCCCAAGAACAATAGCTGATCTGTTACATTTACCCTTATGAGCTATTACACAATAATGAAGCTCCGTTCGCTCCTCCATCAATAGATTTGGCTACTCAATGCTATTGTCTGAGTTACTTAAGCTCTATACTGTACTGTAGATCTATACTATCCAGTATTGCCATGTTAAGATTTGCACCTGATAACTTTTCTTCACAAACAACTTTATGTCCAAGCTTCTATGCTATTATCTAAGTTCCTTATGGAATAATGTGTTGGAGCACAATAAAATCTGATGAAGGCATCTTTGCAAAACCTAAAACCAATGGAAACGTAAGAGCTTCTTGGAAGTTGAATATTCATCTCAAACTCTCTCTCTCTCTCTCTCTCTCTCTCTCTCTCTCTCTCTCTCTCTCACACACACACACACACACACACACACAGAGTAACTTGAAAAAAGTGGCAGTGTGAATGGCAGTATGTAACTTGAAAAAAGTGGCAGTATTATGCAGCATTTGCTCCACAGATTGTGGATTTGACTAGTGCATGAAATATTCCTTGTGTGTAATATTATCTCTATTTGGAAATTAGGCTTTCCTAAAGAAATATAGAGTCCTTGGGGCTCTTTGAGCTTGGTTGTTTGATTGTAGACATTTCATTACCCAACTAGATAACAATTTCAGTGCTAGAAGGGAGTGGGGGTTTGCTCTCGGTTTATGTACATTAGCTTGTCCTGTCAGTGTTGTATTCTGCTTGGTGGTTCCTTACTTAGGCTATTGTTTCCTGCTAGAGTGAGAATAGTCTATAAACAGAGAGAAAACCCCATTCTCCTTTAGCAAATGTTACCGAGAAATGTTTGCAAGCAACTATCAAGCTTAGAAAACCCCAAGGACTCCACAACTCAATCTTGAACTGCATATGATCCTTTGTGTTGGTTTTTCCTGAATAAGGCCAGTACTGTGTCTCACCTTATGCAGAAACTAGTTATTCCAAGGATGGGGAGCATGCAGCCCTATGTTGTTGCTCCGTGACCTTTCTGATTGCTAAGTCATTGGAAGCTGTAGCCAACACTTTTGGAGGTGCTAGATTGGTTAGTCCTAACCTTGCTGTATTTGTGCTATATTATGTTGTAGCTGATCAATTTGAAAAGTGTCTGGTTACATCCTACTGTCGATGTTATTCTTCAGTCTGTTTCTCCCCAGTTGCCTTGTGTCAGGCAGAGAATGATTCCTGTGGCTATCCACTTCCTCCCCACCTCTTATTTATTAGGATGAAAGAGAATTTGCTTTAGAAATTTCTTCCATGGAAAAATGGGAAATTCAGTGATATGTTTATACATGATCAAGGGGTATGTGTATATATCTACTGCTGCATAGTCATCTCTTCAGCGTTCAGCAGCCTCTCTGTCTAACTTCATTTGATCCAAAGGATAGATGTCATTCCTTTCAACTGGCTTCTTTCAACAGTAATGCTACTGGCAAGATTCGTTTTTCTCGCCCTGTACATGTATACATCCGAACTAGACTGTGTTGTTTCTCTGTGTCATAGAATATATATGTGGGTACATGCATACTTTTTTTGTCATGTTTATGTAGTGTATATTGGAGGTGGTGACCCTTTGAGAGCTGTATGCAGCAAAATTTCATTTTAATATATGCTGATTAGTGTACATTTAAAGTGACAATAAAGTTATTCTAAGTGGCGCTATCAAAAAGGGCTGCATTTCCTAAGAAAGTGATGTTCTTTAAAGGCATTTAAGGCATTTTCTCCTTCTCTTGGTGAAATTTGGGCATTCTACTACCCACAAATTTGGTGAAGAATTTTAAAAAGCCATTTATGGCTCTCTTAAGTTGTATTTCTGCCTGCTCACTAGTTCAGTAGTCTAGAAGCAAATCCCAAGAGGCATTGCATAGAGCAAGGAGGTAGTATACTAATTATTAGGAGAGTACAAAGTTAGAAAGGATGTTTTGCATCACTAATGCTTTTTTTTCACCAAGCAACCCTTTGAAGCTGCTTCAGAAAAGCACGGCCAAGCTGCCGAATGAATTAATTTGTGTTGTTTCTCACACCTCCCTTCCAACAGGGAGGAATTGTATATGGTCAGCACATATGCAGAGATCTCTTTCAGCTACAAGAATCCGATAGAGCACATCATGTTGTTACTGCACACTGATGAGGCAAACCTCTGCCAACTTGCATAGACCTATTAGTCATACATGTAGCTAGGTTAGATTACTATGCTAGATATCCTTTGAAGATTGCTCCCCTTCCAGTAAGGCTTATTCATCAAACAGTGGATCCACCATGGTCTGCATTGAATATTCCCTTGATATAGCTGATAAAATACTTGCCAAAAAGGCTGGCCACAATGGTAAAATAATGCTTCTATTATCTACACACCTCTTATCTTCCTCTTTGCTCTTTCCTTGCAGCTGCGTGAAGCATGCACAGACATAGGAATGTGCATCAATGCAGATGGGTATCTGAATTTGATCTCCTATGTTTGTGTAAAACATAGGAGACATGGGCTGATTCAGAAAGTTGCACCAGCCTATGCGAGTTGCTTGGGAAACACAAGGCCATAGGGAGGGGAGGGGAGGGGGAAGGAGTGTGTTCCAGTTGCATAGCACATATGCCAACTGTTACTCCTGAGATTTAGGGTAATCAGGCATACCTATTGATGTGACATTTGGATAGGGTGTTTATTCTTGCACACCAAAGAATAGGAGAAAATGAGAGAGGTGAATCAATAGATTCTCCATGCACTTCACTAGAACTGCCAAGGCAACAATGGTTTGGGGTGGAGGGTGGGGATCATACCACATAATATAGAAACTGTTAAGTGAATGGATCATAGAGAAACAGGAATGATTTGGGGATCTTTTCATTCATCTTTGCCATATGGAAGTTCAATTCTTACTTTAATTCTTCTTAGCTTTGGTATCTAAGCACTTTCTCTTGCACCGACTAAGGCATATAAAAGCAGAGCACTTAAAAAGTATGGGATCTTTTGACTTTCTGGAACGAAGCTTTGGGGGGGAGTGGGGGAGGCAAGATACTTTTGGAAAATTGCGATGATAAGTTTGCTTTGGGATGTTACTCTCTAACCCACAAAATCGGGACGGAAAGGTCCTGGATTTAATTGTACTAAGAATCCGGCGACGGAAAGAGGCAGGCGGATGGCGACACTTCACCCCGCTGCAGACCAGAGAGCCTCGCTCTATCCATGGCTTCACCGGGAAGCAACGGGTTAATCGCGAGGTCCCGGTTCCGTACACCGCCACAACCCGCCGCCTTCCCGGCGTCCCGGACTACATCTCCCATCATCCCCGGCCGAGCGTGGCCTGCGCCGGTCGGGGCTGTTGGGAGTTCTGGTCCAGCACACCTGGAAAGCGGCAGGTTAGGAGCAGGCTGCGGGAAGCAGAGAGCCCGGCAGCTGCCGGATGCGAAACATGAAGCGAAAGGGTTGCGTGTGCCTGGCGCTCTCTCTCCTCCCCGGCTCTGCGGGGAACGGGCGGAACCGGTGGGTGAAGAGAGGCTTCCTCCTGGCCATGTCCGTGGGCTGCAAGCCGGAGAAGAGGAAGAAGAAGGAGAGGGGGAGGCTCAGGCTAACGGCTCGCCCTGAAACTTTCCCTGAGGTGTGTGATCCGAGTCCTGGCAGGGAGGCGGCTGGTGCAGCGCGGTGCCGCTGCTGCAAGAGGAAAGGAAAGCGGTAGAGAAGGAGAAGAAGAGAGAGAGAGAGAGAGGATGGAGAGGAGCGTGTAGAAAGAGATGCAGAGAGCTGTTAATTTTAAAGACACTGAATTACGGGGGTGGACAGCTGGGGGGGGGGCTTGGAGGAGGATGGGGGGGAGAGAACCTTTGATCATTGAAACTCTCCGCCCGACTTTCAAGGCTTATGCGCACTCCCATCTGTCGAGATCTTTGGAAACGTGACGAGGAAAAGACACGCGCGCCCGCGCCCGCGGAGCCCGTGCCAAACATCTCCGGTTTCCAAGCGAAGCTTAAAACCGTTGGATGGTTCCAGCCGGCAGCCTCAAATCGCTCTACCGCGTCCCTCCCTCCGTCCTTCCCTTTCTCCTCCTCCTTCCCCTCCCGCTGCTGCCGCTGCTCCTCGGCTCTGCCCCTGCGATTTCAAGTTTCTCTCTCCTGGCATCCGAGCGGCACAGTAACCTGTTACTGGCAGCCCGTTTCCCTCTCTTCCTGCCTCTCCTCGGCGCTCCCCATTGAGTCATCCCATGCTTGCTCAGGCCTCCAGGGTGCCCCAGCGTCTTTCCTGCAGCCTGCTGCGTTCTGCTGGAGTTTCAGCCTCTCAGCTCGTGTGTGTCCCCTCTGTGTGTGTGTGTGTTCGTGTTAATGCTTACCCCAAGACCTAGCCTCGGTTCGCAGTGGGCTTGGGAGTCACTGGCCGGCAGCAAGTCCTTGGGGTATATAGCCTGAACTATGCATTAATCTGCCCCCGGAACGCTGCACTCCCTTTGCCATTCACTTGCTCCTTGTTTGATTTCTTATAGGCCTCTGCGGCAGAAATGGAGAAAATAAGGTAAGCCAAATATCTCTAACATCCCCCCCCACACACACACACATTTCTTTCTTTTAAGGCAAACAGTCTTGGGTGTATGCAAGAGAGCCCTTCTCTTGTCAGTAAGCATTGGTGCTTTCTGCCATGGGCTGCATCCCCTTGCTTCCGTGTAGCAGAGGAGCAAATGGCATGCAGGGATCGAGTGAGGTGCTACTTGCATTTGTTTTATGGAATGTATTTCTGCAAACGTGATAATTGCAAAAGGAGCATCTCTGCCTCTCCGCAGGCTGAAATGTTTCTGTTCCAAGATATGAGGAACACTTGCTTAAACAAATGCAGTAGCTGCTACCACCACTTCTCAGTTTGATTGCAAGAGCCTGCTTCCCCCCTCCCCCCCCCACTTCAGTGAGAAAAGCCAGATCAATAATGCCCAGGAAAGGGATGGGCTGTGGGGGGGAGTAGGGGTGGGGTGTGTGTGTGAAGCTATGATATTCATTCATCTTTTTTTAAAAAAAACCTTTGCATCAAATCATTTAATTGCTAATGTTCATTTCAGTGTAAATGTTGCAGCACTAATATTTGATTTTATGTTTTATGTTTCTTGAGTAATGACAATCTCTCTTAAAAAAAACATTGCTTTCTCTGTGTTCCAAATGCTGTCTGCCTGTGGAAGTTTCTTCTGGATGTCACTCCCTCCTTTAAGTCAAGGAGGAGATGACAGTTGGAAGAGGAAGTTTTCCAGTTCATGTCTTGACTGCTAAGTCTGCTTTGGAAATTTCTTGTATGTCTTGCAGTAACTAATTCACCTTAGATAAAGGCCATAAGATCTTGTTAAATTGTGGTCAGCTGGTTTATTAGCTTTATTCCTTCCAATGTTTAGCATTGTAGCCAGCATATCCAATGGTTTTGAATTTCTCAGTATTAAAAGGGTTTTCATTAAGCTGGCAAATCTTCTAAAACAAAGGACAACCAAAGTCAACTAAGAACTGAATCTTGAAGAAATGTGAATGATTTTGTTTCTGAGAATTTAACTTGAAAAAACACGGCCTGGTTTATTTTTATGTGATTGTGAGGAAATGCCATCACTGGAACATTCAAAATGCTTTAGAGGAGTTGTATGTGAAGTTCATTCATTATTCTTTTGAGTCATAGGAACTGAAGATTGGAATTTCTCAGGATGATGGAAAATGTCTTGGTGCATATTCATTAGAGGACTTTGAGGGAATCAGTAAATATATTGCAGTATGATTTGTCAGGATGTCCCTAAATGTTAATTACTTATTCCAAGAACAACTTTGTCAATATTTTGAGTGAATTATTGTAGGCGGTCCACCACTGAATTATGAAAAAGGAAAGGATTTGAAAAGAATGAGCCAAATGATATTTTTCAAATATCATTTGAAAGAGAACAGTATGTCAATGCAAAGGATTTAAATTATAATTCCTAAGATAGAAATGTTTCTGAAGTCAATAGATTCTTGTCTCCATAGTCATAATTTTTGTAGGGATTTTGTTAAAACACAGTCTATAAAAATATAAATCATAGTTGTCTACATAGATGTCTAGTAGTTGTATGTTTTTTTCATATCCCAGTAATTTATGATGGGGACACAACTATGCTCTTTTGGTGGCTAGAAGGGAGTGAAAAGAAAATAGGCTTTAACAGTATGCTAACATTATAAGAGAGCTTTGCTTGATGCAAGCCACATTTAAGAACATTCCCTAGAGTTTGCTGTCCTTAATTAATCTTCGGGAACACTGGGGGGGGGGGGGTGTCAACTCTCTTATTTCACAAAGAAGATGGATCTTTACATAGATGTAACTGACAAAGACACAGATTCCCTTTTTTAAAAATATCTTTTGTTAATGAAATTTTGCTATAGTTGTTATGAAATGTGAAACTCAACATACTACATGCCCTACACTTGGGGTTTGGGGGGGGGGGTGTTACCTTGATTGCATGCAAGTTCTGGTGGAAATTGTTCTCTCAAACATGAGCTGGCAGTCTATTTCTGGATATACAAAGACATTCAACTCACTCTTGGCTTTCCAGCTAACTTTTCAAATCCCTGCTGAGAATACTTTGCCTTTGGCTCTGCCTTACCCAATAGAGGGGGCATGGACACATCCTAGGTTTATGATGATGTGTTTGGATTAGCGTTTTGTTTGCTTTAGCAATGAGCTCCCATTTACAACCCCTTAGCACTTTCTCATTTCCAGCTAGGTTGTCAGCAAAAGTGTGCTAATGCTAAAAATGAGAAGAAGTGCTACTATTGTTTAAATTCACAGATGTGGCTTTTCTGTCTGTTGGAGGACATCGCATGAAGATGAAAGATTCCTGTATGGAGCATTTAAAAGGAAATATGACAGTTGCTTCAGTAGGAATCATGTAGGCATCCTTCACCTTCTTGTTTTTCTCTCGTTTTCCATCTATCCGTGTCCTTTGAAAATCATCAGAAAAGTAAGGTTATAGCTATGTATGTTTTTCCCCTGAGATTTCTCATGCAAGAGTTATTTCCCTCCTTGGATAACAAGAAAATTGTCATCCATCCATCCATCCATCCATCCATCTATCTAATTTTCTGCCCAAAAAGTAATTAGAGAAATCTGGTAAATGATTTCTCCAGAGGAAAGAGGAATTCTCCAGACCTTTCCCAAAATCAGGACTTCCTCATAGCAGTGACTGCAAAACTGCTCCTGAAAAGCTAAATGCAAGGAGACCTCACCAGTATCTTCCCCTGGGATTTAATTGAAGTGGGAAGCCAGACAGGTTTCAGCCCAGGCAGGATAGTTGCACACTTTTGGGGGGACTACCTTGTAATTAAATCGGTGCAAGAATACCACGTACCCTTTATGAAAAATAATCTCAATTTATCTTCTCAAAAGTCTAAAGCAACTTCTTTTCCATCACATTGAATGAGAATTGTGAAAAGGAGCACAATATTTCTTTGCCTTGCACCAGGGGTGGGTTCCTGCCAGTTCTAACCTCTTCTATAGAAGAGGTTCCACAAATCTACTGTGCCGTTTAGAACTGGTTCCAGCTCTCTCCCCCTGCCCGTCTGCACATCATCAAGATGAAGAGCGAGAGGAGGAATTCTGGGAGTTGAAGTCCACAAGTCTTAAAGCTTCCAAGTTTGAACAACCCTGGGTTTTTTTTTCTAAAGGGTTAGGGGTGCAAGAGTCTTGTAACTTGACAGCTTTAAGACTTGCGTGTTTCAAATGCCAGAGTTTCTGAGCCAACATTTTGGTTGCTAAGCAAGAGTGTTGTTAAGTGAGTTTTACCACATTTTACAAGTTGGCCACGCCCACCCAATCATATGTCTGCCAAGCCACTCCCACTTGGTGACATGGCTGGCAAGCCACTCCCACCCAGTCACATGGTTGCCAAGCCACTCCTACCTGGTCACATGGCTGCCAAGCCACTTCCGCCTGGTCACATGGCCGGCAAACCACTCCCACAAAGCAGGCCACACCTACAGAAGAGTTTCTAAAAAATTTTGAAACCCATCACTGCCTTGCACTAATATATATTTAAACATTCAATAATAGGAGGCCAATCACAGCAGGGGCTCTCCCCCCCCTTTATTCCGGTTGATAAGGTTAATTATCAGCATAACTCCAAAAGGTTTTTGTAAAGATTTTCCTCTTTGGTCTGGTGGGAACACTTCCTTTTGAATCATTAAAGCAGTCTCATCTTTTAACAGCTGGTGAGGCTGCTTCGGAAGCTGTTCCTTGTCGCTTGCACTTGTATATGGATGCATGGACACTTGATTTTTCCTCCCCACATGAGCAGAGACTAATGGGAACTTTTTCTGAAGCACTGGCATGGAGCCTAGAAAATGATGCATCTACTTTAATGGTTAAGCAGACCAACCTCAGATAAATCCTAGGGCCTTCTGCAGCTCCTCTTTCGAAGATTTGTACAGCCCTACCTTTAACTCTTACAATGAACTGCTTTTTTTTTGTTCTGATTCAGCATCACAAACTCTTGCTACCGTTTTTTTTTTTTTTTAGTAAATTAGTTAAATGTTTATCCTTAACCTGATCGGTAATCATCCATTGAGCCGGAGGATTTCATGGTTTAGTCTTTAATAAGTCAAGACAATTAAGAAAACAAGAGAGGGCAGTGTAAATGACTTTTTTTTCCCAAGGTGTAATCACTTCAGAAGTAAACATTGTTTGCAACAGCATTCTCTTAGCACTCAAAAGTAATTTATATTGAACTGAGTAAGATAGATAAATATGTATGGGATTCCAAGCTGAGGTAGCTCCACTCTGCCGAAGAATCTGCACATCTCCGTAAAATGTCAGGGAAGGCCTTAATTCTTAGATTTCATGGGAACAGGAACAATCTTATGTTCCCAAATTCTGAGATCTTAGCATAGTTCTTTCTAACAATCATTCTTAGCCAGAAGCAGTCCTTTGAGTCTGTAATATGCTCATCTAAAACAAACCCTGAAAAACAAACTTTTTTTTAGAGGGGTGGATGAGGTGCATCCAGAAAATAGTGATAGATCAAAATATAGTATTGGCAAAACAATGCCTGAATTTAGGCGCTTAGATTTTGGCTTGGAGAGCTGACAGGCCGGTATCTGCAAAACGTGGCAAGGAGTCTCGGAGAGTCACAAACCAATTTAGTAAATTAATTGTCTCCTGCAACTCCACTCCCCTTTCTCTCCTCTTTTCTTTCCTCTGGGAGGCACCATTCATCGTCCACCTGTGGCCTTACTCCCAAGTTGATCCCTGTTCATTAGCTGTTCCCTTCGTCTGGCAAGTCTGTGCATGCACACACTGGGAACAGGCTTCAGCTGTTCATCTGCTTCACTGATATCTGACTCTGAAGGCAGCTGATAACTGACATACAGCACTGGCCCCCTCTCTGCCTCTGACACAGAGCCCTCATCAGAGGCTTCCCCAAACTCCAGGATTGGCCCATGTTCCTCCCCAACCTCCTCACTGTCTGAATCTGCTGCCAGCTGCGCTGGCCGCTGTCAGGCACAACAAAACGTTGCCCATCTATGTCATACCATGTTTCTTCTAACACACACAATAAAGGTTGAATTGAATAAATCCTTGATGGTGATTCATGCGAGTCTTCCCCGTCACACACACACAAATACTATCAAGACCAGCTCATCCCTCAAGAACCTCAAAGCAAAATGTGTGCTTTCTTCCCTATTGTGTCCATACAAATGTCTGCATAAGTAGTTCAGGCTGAGGAAGACCCCAGGACAATTAAGGAACATTGAGTGAGAAACAGAACTTGTTTTTTCAGATCCTAATCCTAATTCATTCTTTTAAGAGGAATGCATTGCTTCTGTAGGCTCAAGTGCATTGTAAACCGAGAGCTGTGTTTCAGGCACCCAGACCTATTTTAGAAGGGCAGTTTAGGAGTTTTAATAAGCAAATGGGTGCTTTAAATATATGAAAAGGTTAATTAGCTTTTCTTTTCTTTTTAAAAGCTCATCTGTCCCCATTGTTAAAAAGGGGTTTGTTCCACTCATCCTTTGGAGGTCAAAAATATCGTTTAGCAGGCTACAGACATTCTACTCTAATGACTTCATCTTGACCGATACTGGCTAAACAAACAATTCAGAAAGAAGGTGGAAAAAAGAAGAAAAATTGGAGCAAATGTAGTCCTCAGTGTGACCACAATTGAGCCTAAAATTTCTGTTGCTATATGAGACAATTGTTAAGTGTGCCCCGTCCCCATTTTATGACAGTTGTCAAGTGAATCACTGCAGTTGTTGAGTTAGTAACTTGGTTGTAAAGCAAATCTGACTTATTGATTTTGCTTGTCAGAAAGTCACAAAAGATGATTTTGATCATGTGACATGGGGGTGCTGCAACTGTCTTAAGTGTGAAAAATGGTCATAAGTCAATTTTCTCAGTGCCATTGTAACTTCAGATGGTCATTATTTCTTAGATTAGATTAAACAAATGGTTGTAAGTCAAGGACTACCTGTACTTTGGCAAATATATTGTATTAACCATTCTTAGTTTAAGATACATTTTTGCTGCATGGAGATCCCAAGATATTTTAATAAAATAATGACTTGTAGGAATAGATGATAACTTCCTCCTAACTCAAGAACTGAGATGGCCAACAGTTCCTCTGAAACCTGGAACCATTTTCTGCAAATGGGGCAGAAGTTGCTTTAAGACAGGGGTGTCCAAACTTGGCAACTTTAAGACTTGTGGACTTCAACTCCCAGAATTCCCCAGTCAGCAAGTTTGGACACCCCTGCTTTAAGACTTTCAGAGAAAGAAGTTAGGTCTTCAGTCCCCTCATTTATGCTGTTCTTGTAATATTGCACTGCTCACCTGTCTCTTCATTAATTATTTCCTCCTCTTCCACCAAACCAATTTGGGAAGAAGGCAATGCACTTTTTTCATTAAAAAAAAGGGGGGGGGGAGTGTAGGTTTTGAAAAATAATGAGAAAGGAAACCAAAGATTGGGATGCATAGTTAGTTGTTCCTTCCATCTACTCCTTGATTTGCTTCCTTTTGGGCAATTCATTAAAAAGCCAATTATGTTTAGAATATAGAATAACACATTTGGAAGGGACCTTGGAGGTCTTCTAGTCCAACCCCGTGCTTAGGCAGAAAACCCTACACCACTTCAGACAAATTGCTATCCAACATCTTAAAAACTTCCCAGTGTTGGAGGATTCACAACTTCTGGAGGCAAGTAGTTCCACTGATTAATTGTTCTAACTGTCAGGAAATTTCTCCTTAGTTCTAGGTTGCTTCTCTCCTTGATTAGTTTCCACCCATTGCTTCTTGTCCTGCCCTCAGGTGCTTTGGAGAATAGTTTGACTCCCTCTTCTTTGTGGCAACCCCTGAAATATCGGAACACTGCTGTCATGCCTCCCCTAGTCCTTCTTTTCATTAAACTAGACATACCCAGTTCCTGCAACCGTTCTTCATATGTTTTAGTCGCCAGTCCCCTAATCATCTTTGTTGCTCTTCTCTGCACTCTTTCTAGAGTCTCCACATCTTTTCTACATCGTGGCAACCAAAACTGAATGCAGTATTCCAAGTGTGGCCTTACCAAGGCATTATAAAGTGGTATTAACACTTCACGTGATCTTGATTCTAGAGGTGACTTTTTAATATATGTACCATTTCTAGTAAAAGGCGAAAAAGATTTTTACACTGATGTTTTTCTAGGAATAACATCTATTATATTATTGTTTTTCTGTGGCTGCATTTCAGTTGGCAAATCTGATTAATGTGGATAGGAGACAAAATTGTCTTATTTAGCATAAAGAAAAACATTTCTTAAATTTTTCATCCCAGACTCCTAAGCAATATCCTTTCAACAAAGAATACTCTCAAAAGTTGAAGAATTGAGTGAGAACTTTGAGCTTATAACAAAACTCAGCATGTTGGAAATATTCAGAAAAAAATGTCCAAAACCCAAGCATCAAGGAAAACAAGCCCTTTCAATCAGGACCTCTGTCAAAGTTAAGGAATATTCTTGAAGTTACAACATGTTAGATGCTTTGTTTAAATCAAAATTCTTTTCTCTCCCTGAGATAAGATCATCTCTTTTTGATTGCATAAGCAGGCGCTTTCTGTCTGCATAGAAATAGGTTCAGAGCTGTGCAAGATTGAAATGAGATCAAATACACATTGCTGTATGCTTTTTATGGAAAACAGGATTGTTTAAAATTAAGAGTCAGGTGGTAACATGTCTTCATATGATTAAAAACAACGGTCTGTCATCTAAAATAAAATTGAAATGTTTGTGTAAAAATAAGGATGACAGTACCTCATCAGAGGTTGACTACCGTTTGATAGGCAATACATGCCTAATGTTTTATGCATTTCCTTTGAGAAGATTGGAAATGCATACTGCATAATGTACAAATAAATACAAAATATATGCCAACTATGTTGGGTCTGATAAATGAACGTGAATCAGTGACACAGAATAAGTACTACTTTATTAGCAGATCATTGCTGTGTGGTCCACAGTTAGCATATCAGAAAGTCGATATATTCTACCGAACCAAAAAAAAAAGTCTACTATATTTCATTTACCGTATTTTTCAGAGTATAAGATGCACCGGAGTATAAGATGCACCAAGGTTTTGAAGAGGCAAATTTTTAAAAAAGTAGGTAGGTAGATAGAGGGATAGAGAGGGAGAGAAAGAGAGAGAAATACGGTAGGTAGGGAAAGAGAGTAGTTAGGTAGGTAGGTAGATAAAGGGATAGAAAAAGAGAGAAATAGAGAGAGATGGAGAAATACAGTAGGGAGAGAGAAAGAGAGAGAGAGAGAGAGTGTAGGTAGGTAGGGAGAGGGATAGACAGAAAGAGAGACAGAGAGATACAGTGGATAGGTAGGGAGAGGAAGAGAGGGTAGGTAGGTAGGTAGGTAGGTAGGTAGGTAGGTAGGTAGGTAGGTAGATGGAGAGAGAGAGAAATACAGTAGATAGGTAGGGAGAGAGAGAGTAGGTAGGGAGGGAGAGAGATAGAGGGAGAGAGAGAGGAAGAGAGAAATACAGTAGGTAGGGAGGTAGGGAGAGTAGGTAGGTAGGGAGAGGGAGAGAAATACAGTAGGTAGGTAGGTAGGTAGAGAGAGTAGGTAGGTAGGTAGGTAGATGGAGGGAGAGAGAGAAAGAGAAATACAGTAGATAAGGGAGGGAGAGAGATAGAGGGAGAGAGAGAGGAAGAGAGAAATACAGTAGGTAGGGAGGTAGGGAGAGTAGGTAGGTAGGGAGAGGGAGAGAAATACAGTAGGTAGGTAGGTAGAGAGAGTAGGTAGGCAGATAGGTAGAGGGAGAGAAATACAGTAGGTAAGTAGGTAGGGAGAGAGAGAGAGAGTAGGTAGGTAGGTAGATGTTTCCAGGTGATTTATCCATGTACTGGAGAAGGAAATCACTGACAATCTGCAGCACCTTAGACTTGTTTCTGCTAGCACAGCACTTGATCAATCTAATTCTCATCAATCATTCTAACTAAAGAGCTTTGCGAAAGGAAAAAGTTTTTGCATTCTGCAAACCTCCCAAAAACGGCCCGTTGTTCACGAAAACTGGCCCATTTTTTTCAAATAAAAGGCATGAATAGCCTTGCGGGGGTCTTGCAGAATGCTCCTGGTAGGTAGGGAGGCGGAAAACGAGCAAAAAATGGGCTGTTTTTCACAAAAAAGGGGCAGTTTGTTGTCAAAAAAATAGCATGCATAGCCTTATGGGGGCTTATAGAGTGCTGCTGGGGGTTGGGGGGGCAAAAAATGGCCCATTTTCTGCTAATTTCTGCCCTCCCCAGCCCCCAGGAGCTCTCTGAAAGCTTCCATAAGGGTATGCATGGCCGTTTTTTTGAAGGGGGTGGGGCCTCGTGAGGCAAAAAAAAAATGCTGTATTCGATGTATAAGACGCACCCAGATTTTCAGCCTTTTTTTTTATAGGAAAAAAGGTGCGTCTTATACTCCGAAAAATACGGTAACTAAATTTGTTTTGTACCTGGGAATTCAAACTTCCTCTAGAAAAGTGCAGAAATGAAAGGTGCAGTTTAACTTTTAAATCTATTGCATTTTTCTCCTTCCCAAACCTGCAATCTATCCTAAAGCTTCTTCCTAAAAGAAATATAATTAAGCCATACTGTGTGAGATGAAAGTCATCATAGTGAACAAACTTTGCTTTAAATTCATTGAAGTCTGGAGTGAATTTTTGCACCTGATAAATCTTTGAACCAAATCTAAACCTGCAACTTAGCCACGGTTTCTTTTTTCTTTTGAAGTATTTATGTAATCAGATCCATCTGGGTAACCTGATGAAGGCAAATCTGCCGTTTTGCATGTGGCTGAAAACTTCGTCTCTTTGATGGCATGCAAACAATGGCCATTTTAAAAATGCATTCGATGCCCGTTCGTAATGAACACACAGGGAGCATTTATTTCCATATAAAAGTAGGTACAGGTAGTTGTTGTTTAATGACCAGTTGCTTAGTGACCATTCAACGTTATGACTGACCTCCACATGGCTATTTACAACCCAATTTCAAAGATCACACAGAAATGCGGATCATAGTCAAATGATTCACATTATGGGCATTTGGCAGTTTGGCTTCCATTTACAGACATTTGCAGTGTCCTGCAATCACATGACCATATTTTGCTGAATGGGAAAAACAGGTTTGCTAAATGACTGTGGCATTTGCTTAACAACTGTGGCATTTGCTTAATGACCGCTTCAAAATGGGTTGTACAATCAGTCACAGTCACATGGCAACCCACTTAAGGACTGTCACAATTTTGCAATTCTGGGCTCAATTCTGGTAGTAAGTTGAGGACTACCTGTACATACACTATATGGGGAAGAATCATATTCTAACTATAGAACATTTTCACGAAGAAGCTTCTGTGTTCAACCTCTACATTAAACTATCATAAACTTCTTCACTGTGTACCCTCTAGATCAGGCCTGTCAAATTGGCGGCCCATGGGCCAGGATACATCATGCACAGGCCACACCCGCCCAGCTCCACAAAGGCAAAAAATGCCGCGATACATCGTAGTCCATCTTGTGACGCGATCGAGTTTGACACCCCTGCTCTAGATGAGTGTTTTTAAATTTGTCAATTTATGATGTATATACTTCAAGTCCCAGAATTCCCCAACCAGCATGCCTGGGCTGTAAAAATAGCTAGATAGAGATGCTGCCTTCTGTGTTTCCACTGGTTATAAAAACCAGGCTGATATCTGCAGTAGGATGGGTCTTTAGGGTAGCTGCTCGTGTTTTATGGACTATTTTATCACCCGAAGTTTATTAAGCTCATGCTTATGATTGGTTGTTGGCTGAAATATTGGTTGTATATTTAATTTCATTTTTAATTATCTTGTTTTTTTAATGTTGGGTACTTTGTAATTAGACAAGTAGTTGAAAAGTATTTTGAATGAATAAATAATCTCCAGCCATCACGGCCACACTAGAGTTTGTTTATTTGAAGCATTTTATACCTCTTCTAATTATTTCTCAATTCTCATTCTCTGTGGTTTTTCAAACCCTAAACCCAAAAAACATTTCACAGTGAAAGCCAGAGGAAAAACAATCCATTGAAATAAATTGGGAGAGTTGAAAGCCAGGGAATGTCCATAGAAAAAGATACCTTTTAGAGATGAGAATTATAGTCCCAGATACACTGTCTGAAAAGTATTAGGTTGGTTAAGACATTTGCCCTAAACTTTAAAGAACAGTCATGATAGACAATGCTTCAAGGATTCAGAAATGATCCTTTGGGTTCCCATGTATGGGTGTGTACATAGCAGCTGCCTGCAACCCTTTAAACCAGGTGTCAAACTCGATTTCATTGAGGGCCTCATCAGGGTTGCATTTGACATTGGGGGGCCGGGGTGGGCGTGGCCAGCTCAATATCCCTTGTATGATCAAATGCCACTTTTGCTAGTAGTTTGTTTTGCTAGCATTCTGCCAGAGAAAACGGAGACTGGGGAGGCCACATGCCGCCCTCCCAGGTTCTGTTTTCAGCTGTGACGGCCTCTTGCAGCCCTCTGCCAAGGAAAGCGAAGCTCATGTGCAGCTCTCACCAGCTCTCTTTTCGCTGGCAGAGGCATTATGTCCTTCGCTGTTTCTTCATGGGCAAGATCTAAGCACCCGGCGAGCTTTAAGTTTGACACCACTGCCTTAAACCATCGAAATATGTCTTTCAGGGAGCACACTCAAGTTAGCATGTGATCCTGATAAAAGATGCACTTATTTTAAGCAGTTGCAGAGAGATACTACTACATATCAGTATTCATGTGTGCTCCAAAAGCATATTGTAGTCTTTTAAGTCAGAAGCAACAGCAATAAATATTTTGTTTTTAGTCGCAAGTCAAAGAGTAACTAAACTGCAGTTCAAAGGACAGTTCAAAACCCATATAGGATCATATTGTTGTTTGGAAACTTCAATTTACCCTTATTATTTGGTGCTATGAAATTTAGTTAGTGCAGATTTTATACTAGAACCTGCCACTGACTTTACATGTAACAAATATATTGCAAGAAGTTAAATCCTGTAATCATATATTTAATTTTTAAGACAATAACATATTAGAATTCCAAGATAAAAGAGAGTTAGTAATTGTAGTAAGATATATTTAAAGTCCAATTATGTTTGGTTGTGCCTGTTAGATTATTTGAGAACTTTCTTTAGACAATTCTCATTTGGAAATATTTGTAAAAGTGCCGTATCGTGAGAAGACTATTCTCAATCTGTCATGGCTTCTGGTTATAGGATTTCAGAGGTGGGTTGCTGCCGGTTCGGCCCGGTTCGGCTGAACTGGTAGTGAAATTCAGGTCTGGATCGCAGAACTGGCAGCGACCCAAGCCTGACACGCCCCTGAACCAGTTCCCTCGCCGGCGCATGGATGCTGCCGTTTTGAATTTTAGTGACTGCATGTGCAGTTCACTGTCAATTGTTCTACGTATGCATGTGAAAAGCGCACGCATGCGCGGGGATTGTGAACCAGCAGTAATGCCGGCAGCAACCCACTCCTGGAGGTTTTTTTTGAAATTTTGACAAGTCTCAGCAACAGGTCAGACAGAAGATCTGCTCCATATGGATTCGCTCCATTGCTGACTGGTTACAAGTCCATCAGCCCAATAGGAATTGGCCCAGCATTTTTTTTTATTGTAATCCTCATCAGTCCTAAAGGCAAGGGATTGCCTCTGGAATCTTACCCTTTAAGGATTCTGTTTTTTCTTAAAAGTATATTTTAAGAAATAATAATAATAATTCTGCTGGGATTGGACAATATCCATATATGTGGCTTTTGATCGACAGTAGCAAAATTCTCCCCTTTATTGAAACGAGAGTAGCATAGCATAGCATAGCATAGCATAGCATACTTTATTTGGCCAAGTGTTATTAGACACATAAGGAATTTGTCTCCTGTGCAGAAGCGCTCAGTGTACAAGCAAAGTAACAGAGTTGTTGTCGTCGTCGTCATCATACCAATAAGAGGAAGTAGTAAAGAAGATAAGTATAATAGTAATCCTTCTGCCATACAACACGGGTAAATATATATAGATATTTGACAGTACTGTGAAAATTAGGTTGTCCCAAAGGTGCTTTTTCAAAAGGCAACTGGACTTCCTTGTTTTTTTCCTTCTCATCCAAGAAGATTCTTCAGTTCTGCTAGAATGATGGAGAATGGAAGGATTTATATTCCTTGCAGTCATCTTCAATCAGTCAGAACTTAAGTACAGTTAGTCCTCGACTTACCACAGCTCATTTAGTGACCGTTCAAAGTTACAACGGAGCTGAAATATGTGACATGATCGTTTTGCCTTTGCAGCCATCCCCATGATCATGTGATCGAAATTCAGATGTTTGGCAACTGGTCCATATTTATGACCGTTGCTGTGTCCCAAGGTCATGTGATCACCTTTGGTGACCTTCTCAAAGGTCACTAAGGGTCGTAAAGTCAGTTGGGAAGCCAGATTCATTTAACAACTGGGTTACTAACTTATCAACTACAGTGATTCATTTAATTCACAACTGTGCCAAGAAAAGTAGTACATTGGGGCAAAACTCGCTTGCCAAATGTCTCACTTAACAGAAATTTTAGGCTCAATTGTGGTGGTAAGTTGAGGACTATCTGTACATCTAATTTCCAGAGCTGCAGCTACTGGATCCTAGAACTATTATCTTCCAGGAATACTGAAGATATCGATACTTGACACTTCCAGTGGTTTCTCACGCTTTGATATTTCCCATCATATGTGCAATCACAATTCTAGTCTTTGACTATCACGACCGTAAAAATGCAAGTAATCACGTAGAACACAAAGAGATTGAGCTCAGGTAGCTGAGTCCAAAGAAAACAAGTACACCACGGTTTTAGCAGTACGTGTATTGAATATTTTAATACCAGAACTTCTCACGCTTGGTTTTTGTCTATCCAAGTTAGGAGGGGAGATGAAGGAAAGAGAAAAATAGAATGTTGAAGAAAGTCAGAAACAGATGTTGCCTGCAAATGGAGAAAAAATAGTGAATATTTACTTTCACAGACCACATTTTATATGACCTGAAGAAGACCCCATCTGTTCCACCTGCTCAAATCCAGATAGAATATAAAAGAAGTGGCAACTATGAAACATCTAAATATTTCATACTAAGATCTGCAATAATAAGCCATTTTAGGATGCAGAATGCAGCTCCATTGATAGTTCAAAGGCACTGACAGTTTTCTTTCCTAGCCAAGTCAAGGCATTATAATAAAAACCAGTGCCAATTAAATTACCTGGTTCTGCAAAACAAAGCTGTGCTTGAAGATAGAGAGAAATGGTCAGCCACTAAAATTTTAACATGTTGGCATGATACTATATGATGACACTGCAAAGCTAGAATATTCTATTGACCAATCAAGGAGGCAATTTGATTAAGGTTATGTGTGTGTGTGTGTGTGTGTGTGTGTGTGTGTATATAATGTATTTGTGTTACAACCCCTGGTATGCCCAAATATGGGAGGAAGCTCACTACTCCCTCTTTCTGTCCTTCAGCTCATTACAGAAAACCATCCAGGCAGAAAACCATATTTTTATTTTTAATGTTGCCTTTTTATATTTGTGTTGTATTTGTGCTGATATTTTATATTTGTGTTGTATTTTTGCTGATAAATAAATCCCAGTAAGGGTATGGCTAGCTGATGAGAGCTAAATAGCTTGAAATAGATCTATACTAGTCTCCCTTTATTTATTTATCAGCACAAATACAACACAAATATAAAAAGGCAACATTAAAAATAAAAATATGGTTTTCTGCCTGGATGGTTTTCTGTAATGAGCTGAAGGACAGAAAGAGGGAGTAGTGAGCTTCCTCCCATATTTGGGCATACCAGGGGTTGTAACACAAATACATACCTATTTCCCTGGCTCAGCTGATAAGGAGGAAAGCCTGTGACTTAGTGGCTAAGACTCCTGGCTAATATGTAATACAGGCCAGGTTCAAATCCCAGTAAGGGTATGGCTAGCTAATGAGAGCTAAATAGCTTGAAATAGTTCTATACTAGTCTCCCTTTATTTATTTATCAGCACAAATACAACACACACAGAGACAGACAGACAGACAGGCACGCGCACACACACACACACACACACACACACACACACACACACACACATATATATATATATATATATATATATATATATATATATATATATAAAAATTTGTGTCCTTCGGCTCATCACAGAAAACCATACATACATACATACATACATACATACACACACACACCACATAGCCTACCCTGTTTTTGTGCTTTTAAAGCATCTGCTTGACCTCCAGAAATTAGCATGGGAAACCAATTATCAACTGCTAATGTTTAAACTGTAGATCAAAAATCAGCTTAAGATATAGTTATAAAGGATAGTTGAAAAGTTTGCATCTTGATCAGTGCAATACCGTTGTTTTTTTTCCAGAAAATTTTATTGGTTTTTTAAAACATTTATAAGGAAAAGGGTAGGTGGAATGGTATACAAATTTTGGCAGTTGCAAGTATGGCAGACGCCCCCTCCCTCCAAACTCATAAGATACATCTATGTATAAAACATTAATACAAAATCGTATAAAATCAGCATATTAATTCTATAAAAAATTTTCAATCAGCTTATATATTATGATATATAGTCTAGATATAATTTCATTATTACTTTCGGTCTGTTTATAACAATGTGATTTTCTTATTCATTTTTGTGATCTGAGCTTTCTTAGTGTTGCCCCTTCTCCCCCCGCTGGCAGAGCTCCGGCCCCTCCCGTGTCCTGTGTGGCCGTTGAAGAGTCTTCTGTTTTTTCTAGGATCGCTTTATTTTTTTCCATAAAGGCCTGAGCCTCTATGGGTGTATTGATTCTGATTCTTGTCTCCTCCCAGAATATCAGCATCTCTTCAGGCATCAACCATCTAAACCACACCCCTTTCTGGTATAATTTATTCGCCAATTGCGAATAATTTTTCCTTTTCTCCCTAATTTTTTTTTGGATCTGATTCAAGATGGTTATCTCCCTGTCGTGATATGTCAATGCTTGCCCCCTTTGTACACCCAGAATTATGTCTCTTGTGCTTTTCCTAAGAAATTTAATATGGACCTCCCTGGGTACATTGTGTGTTCTGGCATATGCTGAGTTCACTCTATAGACCAGGTCTATCTCCCATTCCATCTGTTGTTTATCTTTGTGTATATATTCAGCTAAGATATTAGTCATGATGTCCCTTATATTTTCCCCATCTGCTTCTATAACATTTTGAAATCTAAGATAAAAGGACATTCTCTCAAATTCTGTTTTCATTTGTTGGATGTCAAGTTCTTTGTTACCCTTCTGCAAAGCTTCTACCCCCCCCCCTCGCCTCCGCCACCCCACCCTCCACAAGGTCCAGTCTCTGTGAGTTCTTATAAATTTGGACTTGATTCTCTTTAATTTCTTCCTTCATTTCCTTTAATTGTTTCTTAATTTCTTCCTGGCCCTGTATGAGTTGCTGAAGCATTTGTTGCAAATCCATCTCTGTACTCTTAGGTTGCATCAGTTCTGTAATCTTTGACTGTGTGGCAGGACTGGATGTTGCAGATGTCGGTGCAGAGGTAGCAAAGCCAGGTTTTCCAGGTGGTGGTCTTTTTGGAGACATAGTTTATAAAGCAGAGAGATCAGTCAGTGTAGAGACTGGACAGCTGAAGAAGTAGAGCAGGCAGATGAGTTCAGGAGGCAGAAGATCCAAGCAGCTGGGAGTTTCTTTAGTCAGTCTAGCAATAGAGAAAAATTTTCTCTCCAGAGGGTTCAGGAAATAGCAATCCACAAGAGATTCTTCTGGGTGACACGGAGACAAAGACCGGAAGCCTGAATTTTAAAGGTGGAGTCAGGTTTCACAGTTCATGAAGACAATGGAAGTGTGCCATCTTGCCCTGCCAGCTTTGGGCTCAGAGGCATAACAAAGTTTTAAAAGTTCAGAAAATTCTCAGTTCACCCATAAGTTCTGGAACTAAATCCAATGAAAGTCACTTTTACAGGGGTGAGGCATCATTAGTTGGCTCTCCCCCCTCCTCCTTCCCCTGGGGGCGAAAGCAAAATCTTCTCAAGCCGCTTGTCCAAGGGGGGGGAAATCCCCCTCCCTCTAGCCGCACCTCCAGCAAGAATCCGAAAGTTTAACTTTTAAAAACGCTGAAAAGTCCAACAGTTCAAAAGAAAGGGAATGAAGAAAGGAAGCCCCTCACCATACCACCGCTGCTTCCTTCAAAAGTACGTTGTCCGATCGGCATGGAGCGAGACGCATGCACGCCCTCCAAAACTGCTCCCCGGTGCCTAGAGCAAAGCGGAGAAGCCCCCACCAGCCGCCGCCGATGCCAGGGCCCTCCGCGAGCCGCTCCCTCGGCAGGACGCCTCTCTGGGGCGTCCTGTGCTCCCCCAGAAGCGGGGGAAGCCCACCGGGAGAGCGGGAGCGGGCAAAGGCTTGCCCGTCGCCATAGCCGCCGGAACCGGAAATCCCAGTGCAATACCGTTTTAAAGCCATGTTTAAGAGTGTAGAAATAACACTAGTTTGAAAACTGCTTAAGAGGAGGAAAAAGCCCTCTTTTTGTAGTTAGATGTCATTGTGCAAATGCTGGTACAAGGAATATTACAGCTAGTTATTGTCATAGGAAAATTCCAATAGGAAACAAAGGCAACAACACAAGCAATATTTTTACTTTAAGATCAGAGGTTTATTGTTTCTAATAATTTGGAACATTAGAAATGAATAGATATAAAAGATATAATAGCAGTAATATACTTGCATTAATAAGTCATTGCAGTGGCCCAATGGTTCACAGCAGATCCTACATGGACTGCTATAAATCAAAGGGCCCCAAGTTGATCTTCAACCCTATCTTTTATACTGTTTTACTAACCACTGTCACTTTCCATGAACACCTGTGTACATTACTTTCAATTCCTCATTTCCAACAGTTCCATTCTTCCTTTTTTAAACGAATCCATTCAAGTGCATGTTTTGCAAAATAAAATACCGTATTTTTCAGATTATAAGACACACCAGAGTATAAGAGTACAAGGTTTTGAAGAGGCAAATTAAAAAAAAAGTAGGTAGGTAGATAGAGGGAGAGAGAGGGAGAGAAAGAGAGAAATGCGGTAGGTAGGGGGAGAGAGAGAGAGTGAGAGAGAGGAGGTAAGTAGGTAGGTAGGTAGGTAGGTAAAAGGGATAGAGAGAGAGAGAAAGAGAGAGAGAGAAATACGGTAGGTAGGGAGAGAGAGAGTGTGTAGGTAGGTAGGTAGGTAGGTAGGTAGGTAGGTAGAGAGATAGAGAGAGAAATACAGTAGATAAGGGGAAAGAGGGAGAGAGGTAGGTTGTAGGTAGAGGAAAAGAGAAATAGAGACAGAGAAATACAATAGATAGGTAGGGAGAGAGAGAGAGAGTAGGGAGGGAGGGAGAGGTAGGGAGAGAGAGAGAGAGAGTAGGTAGGTATGTAGGTAGATGTTTCCAGGTATATTTATCCATGTGCTGGAGAAGGAAATCACTGACAATCTGTAGCACTCAACACTTTGTTTCTGCTGGCACAGCACTTGATCAATGTAATTCTCATCAATCAGTTAAACAGCTTTCCAAAAGGGGGGGAAAAGTTTTTGCACTCTGCAAACCTCCCAAAAAAGGCCCGTTTTTCACGAAAATGGGCTCGTTCCCCCCCAAAAAAGGCATGAATAGCCTTGGGGGGGCTTGCAGAATGCTCCGGGGGGGGGGCAAAAATGAGAAAAAAAACAGCCCGTTTTTCGCTCATTTCTGCCCTCCCCAGCCCCCAGGAGCTCTCTGAAAGCCTCCATAAGCTATGCACGGCCATTTTGGTGAAGGGCTTCGGGAGGCAAAAAATGCTGTATTCAGTGTATAAGATGTACCCAGATTTTCAGCCTCTTTTTTGAGGAAAAATACGGTATTTCACAGTTAGCAACAGCTCAGCAGGATTACAAATATTTCTGGTAAATTTTGAAATCATCCTAGCTGAAAACGTGGGTTCATATCTCTTCTTTCTGGGTACTTCTACTATCCACAAGACTTGTTGAATCTAATAGATCAATAGGCTATATTTCTTGTTCTCACACTATGTTCAGCAAGGCTTGGTATGGGGAAAAAATGCTCAAAATGCCACCGAAAGGTATGAAATGCGTCATTTCAGGTATTGGTTAAAAAAAAGAGTGTCTCTGATTCATTGTTTATAATGTTTGGTAAATATATTTATTAAATAACCAAACCTAAACTAAACTCTCCGTTATGTATGCAGACTGTGATTGTTCAGATTCTTTAGTATGGTCATCAGCTGCTATAATAGAAACATACTGCTGGGAGTGATAATAAAAAGTTGCTCATGCAGCAAAAGCAGCAGCAGCATTTAGATTTATATACCACTTCACAGTACTTTACAGCCCTCTCTAAGCGGTTTATAGAGTAAGCATATTTCCCCCAACTATCTGGGTCCTCATTTTACCCACCTTGGAAGGATGGAAGGCTGAGTCAACCTTGAGCCTGGTGAGATTCGATCTGCCAAACTGCAGGCAACTGACAGTCAGCAGAAGTAACTTGCAGTACTGCATTCTAACCACTGCGCCACCATGGCTCACCATTTAACTTCCTGATGGAATAGAAGGCAGCCTTTCTTAATTCACTCCTATATGTAAACTCTGCTAGCCTGCAAGTGAATTGCAGTAAGAATCTTTCTCTTGATACCTTTAATATTCTGTCTCTACAACTTGACTTTTGAGGTATTTACATTCATGCTAATAAAGCAATAAAAAAAAATCTTTGCGCAGTGGGATAGGAATGTAGAAGCTGTGTCAAGACTTAATCAAGTTTAGCATTCCACTACTTAAGTTGTGTAAATTTTCTCAGAAATATTTTGCTCAGATTGTGTTTCCTCTGTTGTTTGCCTCAAACAGCCTTCCCACATTCTTTCTCTTTCCTTTGGGTCCTTTTCTCTCAGCCACTGAGCTACATTACTTCACGTCTATTTCACATGACACCTTTCTCTTCCTTCACAGAAACTGGAATGCTGCTTTGTTCTTTAGGCAATCAAACATTCTTAGCCAATATACTAGATGATGAATCGGTATAAGAGCCTTTACTTCAAAAGCTTCTTCTGCACATCAATATAAATACAGCATTTTATAATACCATTAGACCCACGGAGGAAATGCAGGAATGCCAACTTTTTCAAGTGCCAGGAGAAATTGGGTGGATAAAAGACCAATAGCAAATACCAGAGGTACAACATAGACTGAGAAGTTAAAAACCGTCCTGACAGACAGGAATGCCAAACAAGTGCTATACTATCTCCAAAAACAAAGGCGTAGTTGCCTCTCTGCATTTATCAGGAATCAAGGTGCCTTTATATTTTATTTTATTGTTAGACTCATTTGTCAAACCAAAATCAGTCTGTTTTGCCATATCTATCTGTACATGTTGTGGCTTTCTGGTCTATATATTATGGGTAGGTTCTGGTAGGCACTACTGCCAGTTTGCTTGTGTGTGCGCCCTGCGTGCATGCGCAGTGCGATTAAATTGTTATGCGCATGCACAGAACCAAAAAACAAAATGGCCAGGAGAACTGGTTTGGAGGCATGACAGGCCTGGGTCGTTGCCAGTTCCAGCGACCCAGGCTGCCAAACCACTACTGGTTCATACCCACCACTGCTGTATATAGTTTCTCATGGGGACAGTATTCTGGGGATTCCATTTTTCTAAGCACATTCAACTGCTTGATGTGATTGAAATAAAAGGCCTTTAAATGATTATTTAAGCAAATGGTTGTTGTAGTTTTTATATTCTTTGGGTTTGTCAATTACCCATCCTGCATCTAAAATAATGTCTCATGTTTCTCAGCCTTTTCTAAAGCCAGATGGAACATCTGGCATCTCTTCTTACAAGTAGGACTCTAACCTAAGCATTATTTTGCTAGGATGTGACATTAAAGATCTGGTTCAATAATTTATACATTCTGTTAAATCTCTCTTTCTTATTTTGGAATGTAGATTGAGCTTTTCCTATCTGTTGGCTACCAAATCATTCTCCAGATTTGGTGACATAGCTTAGTTAGAACCATCACTAATTCTTCTTGCCATATGGAGATTTTCAGTCATCCAGGTCATGGTTGTCCCTTTTTCAAGAGGTAACTTCTTGCCATATTTTTCCATATTTCTATGAGTTTTCAATTTGTTTGAAAACTGTTTCAATTTGTTCCTATGGCCTTCCAACTTGGTAATGAGATACTTCTTAGTAAATAATATCTTTTCAGGTATCTTGGATGTTGACATCTTTGTGGTACAGAATTTCAGTATACTCCTTTCATCTTAGTTTGATCTGCTTTGAATCAGTTACTGTACCAGTCCATTGGCATTCTTTAGAATACAAATTCCAAGGTTCGAACCCCCAAAGTTCAGATATATTTTTAAAGACTTACGTTGTTATTCCATGTCATCTCCATCTTCAAAGTCTTTCCAGATGTTATTGTAATACTGCTTCTTGTCTCTTCCAACAGTTGTATTTCTTGATTTGACTTCTTTTCTTCTTGGCAGTTTTCATGGTTTGTTCTGACATCCAGTTTGCTTTCTTTCATTTCTTCATTCTTGGCAAATTATTTCTACATTCATCCCTAACAACCTCTTAAATCATCATCTCTTAAGATTAGAGTCAAGGTGGTACATTGGTTAGAGTGCAGTACTGCAGGCTACTTCAGCCGATTCTCATTGCTGTTCAGCAGTTCACCGGCTCAAGGTTGACTCAGCCTTCCATCCCTCCGAGGTGGGTAAAATGAGGACCCAGAGTGTTGGGGGCAAGATGCTGATTCTAATTAGAGAGGGCTGTAAAGCACTGTGAAGCGGTATATAAATCTAAGTGCTATTGCTATCCCATAATTTCTTTGGTTCTCTTGGGATTTCAAAGCAACTTTTGATGTTCTTCTCAAAAATATTTGGTATATGCTCATGTAAACTCACTGGCTATCTTCTTATTTAGCTTAACCTAGAACTTGCCCGTAAGCAGTTCATGATCTGTTCCATAGTCAACACCTGACTCTATCCTTGATAGTATAATTGAGTTATTCCACTATTTTTAGCAATAATATAGACAATTTGATTTATAGACATTCCATTTGCTGATGTCCATTTTTAGAGGCACCATTTTAGATTATAGGAGATAGGAAATATGCATCAAAAGTCATTTATTAGTATTTACTTAGGCAGGAAAAAACCCAACTCTATATTGGCAATAAGGTAGCCTGACTCAGACTTAACTCTCGTGCCTCTGGTTGTTAATCTTGATCTACAGTCCTTTCTATTTTGAGATAAAGTGACCCTTTTCTATACTTCGCCACAAAATGCAAGTCTACCCTATATTATGCGCCTCTTGCCTCATTACTCAGGCCATTTGAAACTGAATTAATGTATCAAAGGGCATTCTGAATCACAACAACTTTCTTAGTTAGAAAACTATGCAATTTCCTACTGACATAAGAAATACGATTTATACATAAAAATCAAAAGTCCTAAGAAAACTTTTTAAAGAATTTTAATTTTTAAACTCTACAGATCTTTCATTATTCCTTTGATATATAATTCCTTTGGGCCATATGGTAAATGCAAAAGGCACCTTCGCAGTGGAGTCATTTTAATATCTCATAATATCCCAGAAGAGCAGTATTGTGATATTATAGAAACTTTAAATTGTGAACAATCTATAAGAGACAGAGTCATATGCCTTTTGTTGCCATATGACAACAATAGTAGATATTAATAGGATACCTACTATACCTTATATTTGGCATCTTCACAAGAGTGTAATATCCTGACCCCAAATTCAAGTAAAATCACCCAACTTCACCAGTCACTCAGAGTGTCTAACTAGGTCAAGTGTAGTTCAGTTAAATAAAGTATAGAGCAGCGATGGCGAAACTTTTTTGGCTCGCGTGCCACAAGTGGGGGGAGCGCAAGGGGGTCGTGTGCGGGCATGCCGCACCCATAATGCAATGCGTGACACACACACCCAGTGCGCATGCACGCACAACGGGCGCGACCCCCCATTTTTACATGCTTTTTTCGCCCTCCCCAGGCTCCAGAGGCTTTATAGGAGCCTGGGGTGGGCGAAAAGAGCCTCCCCCACCCCCCCGGAGGCCCTCCGGAGGCTTCAGGGATCGTCCGGTTTGCTCGGAGGGTCGTTTTAAGCGGTCCAAAGGCATCAGGAAAGCCTCCGGATGGTCCCTGAAGCCTTCAGAACGCTCAAAACGACCCTCCGAGCAAACCGGAAGTCACTTCTGGTTTGCTCGGAGGGTCGTTTTAAGCGTTCCGAAGGCTTCAGGGATGGTCCCTGAAGCCTCCGGGGGGGCGGGGGAGACTCTTTTCGCCCTCGCCAGGCTCTTATAAAGCCTCTGGAGCCTGGGGAGGGCAAAAAATGGTTTTTAAAAACGGTGAACTCAGCTGGCCAGCGCGCGCATGCCCTGACAAATGGCTCCGCGTGCCACCTGTGGCACGCATGCCATAGGTTCGCCATCACTGGTATAGAGTCTGGATCCACTATACATTTTGTGAGAGCTTAATTTATGATCATAGTGAAGTCTAGACTTACAGACAGACTTCCTCCATTCCCCATTCAGGATTTTTGATAGCAACTTTATATTTAGTTAACAAGTATATTTTGAACAGAATTTTCTTTTTTCCTCCAATCAATACCTCTTTCATTATAGTTTGTTTCTCCTATCTCTGTTAGCTTGTTAAACTTACTCTGTATTTGAGCTGTCGAGGCTCGAATCCATAAACCATTTAATGTGCACGAATCCGATTTATTTCAGCAAAGCATCTTTCATCAAAGCTGTGATAACTGGCAAGGAAAGCCAATTACTTCTTTGCAGACTTCAGAATCAGAAATCATTCTTTTTTTCCATTTTAAACTGCTAAAATACAATGTTTATATCAGATACATATGTCTTTGCTTTGATATTTTTTTTTCTTTGGCTTTTTTGTTTGAATGGATTATTCTAACCAACCCACAGTTAATACATAGTTACCATTTATTAAGATATTAACATGTAAATTACCTTTTGCATCCTCAGGTTCAGAATTTCATTTGCAAAAATAATACCAGCTAGAATATATATTTTATTCAACACAGGGTCCTTTTTGCTTTCCATATAAAGGATACTAAATGTATAATTCCAGACTAAACGTTGTTAGAGTCATTTGGGAAAACACTAATTAAGCTACATAGTTCAGTACGAACAAAGACTGCATGTATAGTTTTAATCCTCAGCATCTAGAATATGTTGTGTGTAATATGCTTTTCTGCTTACACTCCACTCAGAGCAGATAAAATGATTAGCTTAATCATAAAATGCCATAATATTCTCAAAGTGATAAAATAGATGGTACAAGAAAAGCGAGAAAGCAGATAAAATATGATAGACATAGAATTAAATGTGATTCCTAGTGGAAAGAACTCCACAAGTATTTTTATAAGTCTCCCAAAGCAGTTGGGAGTCAACAAAGTAGAAGGAAGGAAGGAAGGAAGGAAGGAAGGAAGGAAGGAAGGAAGGAAGGAAGGAAGGAAGGAAGGAAGGGAAAAAAAAAGGAAATGACTGCAGAAGTCAGGGTTGTTTTTATGACAATTGATACTTGGCTGATGGGAATTAGGCACTTGAAAATAGCCATTTCATCAACATAATAATTGGTTAAGAAAGACTAATTTAAATAGGACCACCCAATCTGTAAACTTAAATCTCATTTTAAAATCGAAGTGCAAACTGCTTCAAACCACACATTCAATTGCAATTCAAAGATTTCTGCTTGAGACTATGAGCAAGATCACAACTTAAAGATTTAAGAGAAGAATGGCCTTCAAACAAAAAACACAAACTGCAAAGCTAGCCCTATCAACAAGGAGGATTAAATAGCTACCTTAAATGACAGATCTTGGCAGATATACAGCAACAAAAATATGCTGTGGAGAAGACAGAACTATGAGTTCCAATCAGCTTGTTCTACCTTTCAAAGTTAGCTTACTGTTTTCAGATGTGGTGGTGGACGTTATTGTCCCATCATGAGCACTGAAGTAAATTTAATCTCTTATTCCAGTTGGTTTGTATGAATGCAATGGATGTGGAGAATGCCATCTTCAGGCGCTCTTAACTGGTTATGTTAAAACATCATGCTAAAGCATTATATGCTAAATAACACAGAAAAAGGTGATAATCGGTTTTGCAGATTCACAAGATAACCATGGATTATTTAGCTAGTTCATCATGTGTTTCCCCCTTCTTTTTAGATAATAATTGCACATTGTCCCTTTGCAGATTGCTTAAAAACAAACCAAAATAAACCATAAACATATTATATGCACCTCCTGGTACATCATACAAACCACAGTTTCCATCAAAGCCCAGATCAGGGTTTGCCAAACCTGGGGGAGGGACCCCACCACAGGAGGTGGATGGTGGGAAGGCTGTCTCCAAACGGAGACTGCAAGTGGCAAGCAATGCGGAGCCGACAAACAGCTGATCCCGACAGAATGCAAGCCGGCTGACGATCAGCTGATTGTGGTTGCCTGAAAGCCTGCTGACAAGCAGCTGATTGAGTCTGCCGGCGGCCTGACAATCAACTGATGTGGCCTGCAGGATGGTTGGCTGCTCCGGTGGTGGAAGGGCACAGCTCCAGCCTTCAAAGGGCTAACGCTAACCTTTGAGAGTTTCACCTATGATTTACTGTCATAAAATAAACCATAGTTAATTCTTGGCCCCTTCCCCATTTGGAAACCTAGGTAACCCCTAAACAAACCATTGTATGACTTAGAGTCGTAAGCAATATCTCAAGACAGTCTTGTTAGATAATGTGCTCCCTTGGTCTTTATTAATAGTAAGCTGTTTTCTGCATAGTTGGCATATTTATTCTACTGTATTTAGCAGGCCCATAATATTAGCTGCCCGACTATTTTGCTCATAACCGCAACTGTAGAACCCAGGTTGTAAATAATAAAAAGATCACAAAATATTAATGCTAAAGCACAGTTGAAAATGTTAGTTTTAAATTAAGAGGACTAGCCTAAAAGATTTCAATCGGAAGTGACATTTGGCCATTAAAGAAGATCCTAGGTTTTAGGTAGCTGTATAAATATGTATATAAGAAAAGGACCCCTTTCACATGGCTTGATAGAAAATAGAAAATTAAATTCACCTTTAATAGAAAATGACCAGTTAAATTGAGTGTGTAAATGGATTAGGAGACAGTACAGTTAACAAAGTACTATCAAAATGCTTAGACTCACAAAGTTTAACCTTACAGGTCAAATACTGGACAAAGTTCATTTTCTGCACTGTTTTATTTTTTATTCTTATGCCCCCAAAAAAATCAGTCTTCTAAATGGGGGATTAGAACATGAAAAAACAATCAGTTTTTTTTCAGTGTCATTAAGTTTTCCAACGTGGGCTTTAGAAAAGTCCCAGAGGTTTAAACATAAAAGTACATCAATTAGTGTCTCCAGGTGGCAAACTAGACATTTTAGGAGAATGTGACTTTAACCTACCTTACAGTGCTGTCATTAACATTAGATTTCCACATTGTGCTAAATTCCCATCAGGGCCTTTTTCATATTTATTTATGGGAGAAGCAACATTCAATCCCATTTTGGAAGTGGACCTCAGCCAAAACTTCTCAGAAATAGTCTTGGAGAAAATTTCTAACATGTTTTCTTTTTCTCCTGTCCTCTATTCCAAAGAGGCCATTACGGGTCCTAATTCTGTTATATAAAACAATTTAGCTTTTAAATCCCTAAAACATTTTCTCAAACAAGAGGCATTTATATTTCCATGTTGTTACTAGAATGCTGGAGAAATTCTTTGGAATTTCTCCTGGAGATAACAAGATGCATAAAAAGCTCTATATAAGATATAGAGCTTTCTGTATTATTAAAAATGACAAAAGGCAGTATGGGTAATGCTTTCTAGTTCCATTAGTCTGAAGCCCCCTTGGCTGTCCAGGCTTCCAACTCCACCAAACCCCCCAAAATCCAGAAGGTATCTTCCATTGGGATTTAACTAAAGCTTAGGAAGCTAGAGACCCATACTTTGGAGTAATTATAGCACAATAAAAAAGGACATGTACACATTTGCACTCTTTCCAGCCACCTAGTATAGGAATCTCACCCATGAGAATTTTCCTAATATTATTTTCTTTTGAAAAGCAGTTTCTTTTTTCTTTTTACTAAATTGCACATGAAGAGTTAAAAAGCTATTGTAAATGGTATGACACCTTACCAGCTCTTCTATCCATAAGCAACACCCCTTACAGCACCTATGTCTGAATAACCTGGGTACACTTAGATTCCAAGAATACAATTTTGCTTTCTAAAATTGTAAGCAACCAAATTCTGGGGGGGGGGGGGGGGGAAGATCCCACCACTGAATGTAGTAACGCTGTAAATCCACATTCACATTATCTCCTTCTCTGCACTACCTTTCTTAAGCTTGCAATGTGCAACTATTATTGAAGCTGAGTACCTCTCCTCTTAATATGAATTTGCTGCAAGTGGAGCGGCGCAGCGGACCTGTATTCCTTTAAGCCGTATTCATTCAACCCCCCCTGCCTCCTCCTTTTTTTCTTCTTCTTTTGAATCACCCATTTTTGGGAAAGATGAGTATTTCCATTCTTAGAACAGTCTTATTCATAAACCAGAATTAGAACATATGCATATAAAAACAATCTCTCGGGGAGAAAATAGCTCAGCAATTACTCCAAGCTAGCAAATTGTGCTGACGAGCCTCAATTAAAGGCCAATGCAAGTCCTAATATAAAACAAAAAGTTACTCATTTGACTCCATAACTATGGTTTCAGTCTCCTTTGAAGAAGAACCATTTAATAGGTTTAGTCCACAGAGTGTAATCTGCCTTGCAAAGCATTATCGCCATCGCAGTGGATACTGGCAGTTCTTCCACAAGAGATTTCAAAGCACAGCACACTGCTGGAAGACAACTGTCAGCGTTTCTCAAGTTGTGTGTTCCCTTCATTTGTGAGGTCATAATAGCTAAAGTGGGAAAGGGGGTCCCTGGTTCAGTTCCTAGTGATTTGACAGGCTGTCCCTATATCATCTTTCTCCTTGTGCTTTCATGCTGCATACACAAGTATATTCTGGATGAGTCACCACACTGTCCCTTGTCCCCAAATGACTTTGCCAATATTTTCTTCAAATGACAGTGTCTGTCCTTTTGGCTTATCTAAAATGAACAAGACCTATACTTAGGCAAACCCATGCAGAGGTATTCTCAAATTAGTATGCTCTAGGGATGATCCAGCCAAAGGCACATTTGTTCCCTGATTGTCATACTGTAGACTGATTTATACATCATCTAGAGTTGCTAAAGGCCAGCAAAGGCCAACATGCAGAAGAATATTGTTTTAACAATTTACTCTTGACTGGCACAATATACGCTGGATTTATATTCCGGCCCTGTATGGTCGGTACATGGTTGGTACAATCCTTCTTGATTTCACAGTTTAGTCAAGATAGATTTGCAGTGTTTTAAAAATCCAAATTGTTATCAGCATCACAACATGCTTTAGAATAGATGATTCTAAAATTTTAGTACTTTTTAATAAACAGTGAAAGAATATCACTAAGGTTGACATAAATTATGTGCAAGGCGTCTGGAATAAAATTTGGAATATTCCTTATTGACAAATCAAAAGAATTAAAGAATATGAAATACATTGCTAATGACCTTAAAATTGAGACCAGTTCAAGGCAAGATTATTTTTCATGTTTACTGGACAGAACAAGATTGTTCAAAAAAGGCTAACTATTAAGGATTTTGGATTAGTGAGGTGCACAACTGGTTGTTTGGCATTCTGCAAAGACAAAGAGAATTATTAAGTATTCCTGTGTTGACCCAGAAGTGCAAACATCTAGATGCCTAGGCTTAATGTAAAGGGGTTCTGCTCCCACAGCAGGTTTAACTGGGTCAATGACAGCGCTGGTCTATTGTGAGAACATGAAAAAGAAATCAATTAGCTAACCTGTAGGAGGTCAAACCTAATCCAAAATAGATTTAATCACACATAAGTTTCAACCCCACTTAGGCTTTTCGTTAAAAATTGCTTTCAAAGTTGGTCCTCCAAAAAAACAGCTGGAAAGAAGAGGAGAAAAAAGAAAATTTAAACAAACAAACAAACAAACAAATAAATAATAAATAAATAATAAATAAATAAATAAATAAATAATCAGAATATCCTCCTAAGACTTGATTGGATGCAAACTGGATCTACTATTATTTTCCAAGCCAGTGGAAATGAAGCCAATTATAACCCTTGTTCTTTTGGTGTAGGGCAGTGGTATCAAACTCGATTTCATTGAGAGCCTCATCAGGGTTGTGTCTGACTGGGGTGGGGGGGATGGGCGTGGCCAGGATGGGCATGGCCAGCTCAATGTCACTTGTGTTGGGAGCACCTGTGGTAGCCTGAGCGCTCTGCCAGCAAAAACAGCCTCTCGAGCTCTGTTTCCGGCTGCGACATCCTCCTGAAACTGTCTGCCAGCAAAAATGGAACTTGAGAGGAACGCACACAGCCTTTGCTGTTTCCAGGACTGCCCCGCAGGCTAGATCTAAGCACCCCACAGGTTGGATCCGCCCCCCAGGCCTTGAGTTTGACACATCTATATCGCACATGACAGATATTTTCCATGTAGACTGAGGGGGAGGAGGGTGGTTTTCCTTTCTCTTTTCCTAATTGTGCTATATTGCAGTTTACACTACAGTGTGGATGTTTCCTGCTTCAAAATGACTGGAAATTGCATGTTGCTAATTTTTTATTTGTTTGTTTGTTGCATCTCTTAAGTCTTTTTAAGAGAAAAGATAAAAGGAGCAGAACAAAAAAGTTTTCAGGGGCCAACTGTAGCTTTAGGATAGCACCCTATGGACAGAAACTGTAAAGCACATTTTTCACAGAGACAAGTTGAAATACCTGCCTCACTAAGGGGGGAAAAAACCTTTTGGCAATGTTAAATGTGTATCAGCATTGATGGGATTCCTATTCAATCATAGAAATTGATTGTTGAGTACGTATTGCAATAGTGAGGGGAAAGTGGAATTTCAGTGGGATGATGAATCAGCAAAGCATGCTTAGCAAGCCAAGATCAAGGTGAGAAAAAGTGGAGGAGATTTAGAGACTCAGAAAAGAATTTTTGAAGATGGAATGTAAACTGAGCTACAGGCTTCAAATTTTGGAATGGATAGACAATTCTTAGTCTTTGGGGAAATAAAATGGAGATGATAGATTTGCCAAGTATCTCTTTGGACCACTAAAATGAAGATAGAATGAACATTGTAAAATAGAACGAAAACTGTAACCAGATTTTTTTTGAGAAGGGTTAGAAATGTATTTGTTAGGAGGTACAGGATTTAATTATGCCTGCCTTTTAAATTACTCCTGGATTTGTGTTCATATTTATTAGTCTATCTTCAGATGGTTTGCAGTAAATTAGCAGAGACTTTGAATAATAGCAATAATATTGGCACTCTTCTACCAAGGGAGAACAACAAGAGAGAGTTACATGAGATTTCACAAGCTTTCTTTCCAGGATTGAGAATTGTTTCTTCTTTTTTAAGGAGTGGATTAGCTTTACTTTATACGCACAAACTTGATTTTATGTTAAAATAAAGTCTTAATTTCTGCTCTCTGGAAGCTACATCCAAATTGTAAAGGACCTAAAAGAAATTTGACTACTTACTATGTAGCTGACTGAATTATTTCAACACGACTTCTATGACAGAGACCAAACCAAAACCAAGATAGAGATTCCTGGTTCAGATAGAGGAATCTTTTTAAGAAGGTGTGTGCGTGTGTGTGTGTGTGTGTGTGTGTGTGTGTAAAATATTGAAAAGCCTATCAGATTTGCAAATTTTATGGCAGATATTTTCCATTTTCCCACCAAACTAAGTAGGATAAACAGTGCTATAGAATTCAAAACTACTCTTCATAGGTTGGTGAAATAGACTGAAAAAAAACCCCAAAATAAATAAAATAAATAATTAAGAAGAATAAAATCAATAAATACATTATTTAAATAAACAAAGAAAGAAAATGTGAAATGGTAGCAATATTCAACCTTTTGCCTAAAACCAAGTGTCAGATGAATGGAATCAAATACCAGGGATAGAATGAGGAGAGCTGATTTGATTATAGCACATGTGAAAATGATCTTTGAATTATAGCTGTTCCCAACTGAATATGAATCAGCAGGTCAATGTGGCTCCCAAAAAGACACATGCAATTTTAGGCAGCATAAAAATATCATTTTCAATATAATTGTTGTTCACTACACAGAATTGCTTTTCCTGTACACCGCTTGGAGAGTCCAAGCAATGGGTTAATTCAGTCTGCTTGCCCTTAGGACTGAGGAACTATTTTTCCTTAAGCCACACCTCCTCCTGGTGTGCTCAATCCCCCAGAATTCTTCCTCAGTCAGCCCGTTTGGACGTATTTAGTTAGAGCTCTGAGCTAAATTGATCCTTTTTTTGGCTTGGACTCTCTAATTGCGTTTAAAGTTTTTTCTCTAATATTCCCCAACCTCGTGAGACGTTTCTCTCTTCAATTCTGCGACTTTCTTCAGTAGAATCTGCACTTGAAGGCCAGGAGGTAAGCTGGAAGGTGGTGGGGGGTGCCCCTCAGCCGATCCTCTTGGGACGGCTTCGGAGGCCTGCCGCTTGTCGTTTAAAACGGCGCGGCTGCAGCGGCGAGGTTCCTAAGTCCCCAGGCCCCTCGTTTGTTATTTTCGTCGAAGTTTTTTCGCTCCCCGGCCTGCTAGAGGACCTCTGCCGCAGGGAGGAGTGGGCGATCGTCGCCATTGCGAGACGCGTTCGCCCCTCGCTCTCCCTTAGCCCCACGCTGTTGCGGCGGCCATTTTTAGGCACGAAAATAGCGCGCCCAGCCATGGCCGCCATTTTGCATCAGCCTCGTTGTCAGGAGGCCGCTGGAGGTGGCAGGGCCTAGCAAGGGTTCCTCGGGCTAGGATCGCCACCTTCGCCCTTTGTCTATTTTTGCGAGCGGCGCTGGTTCCTGTGCCATTCCAACGGTCATCATACCGGCTCAGGGAGGAGGCCTTAAGTAAGCGCAGGCCTAAAGATTTTTTCTATAGTCATTCTCCTCCCTGCTTCTCCTGCGGAGCCTTGCACCTCGGTGCAGGCCCCAATCCTACCCCTGGGCCTCCGACTGGTGTGAAACATGGGATGATTTCATAGTATTGATTCGATTAATTGTATATATGGCAATTTTAACGATCATTTCGTTTTGTTTCCCATTACAGCACCCAGTCTATATCTATCCTTCTGCCTTATCATAGCCTTGCTCCATCTTGTGTGGTCATTGACTATGGACCTGCCCAGTCCTCCCGATTCCCAAGACGCTAGGCCGAGCCTCTCGCAGGCCCCTAGCAAGGGTTCCTCCTCTTCGGGGAGTGGGGGTGCGGGCAAGAGTGGTGGGGGTAGCTCTGGGAAACAGCGTTCCAGAACCCCTTCGGTAGCTGAGGCCAAGGATGCTGAAAGGCGCCAGCGGGCCCTTGACAAGCAATTCGAGAAGGCCAGACGCCAGGCAGACAGGGTGCAGTCCCTTTCAGGAGCCCCTCCCTCCCGGGAAGATCTCCAGTCGGTCCTCGCCGAGGAGGTGGAATCCCAGGACCTATCCCCTAATAGGTCATTTGCAGAGCCGGCTTCCCCGGCCCCTTCTTGGGCCTGTGAACAGGTTCCTCCCCCTGGGGATGCTAGCATAGACGATATGCAGGGTGAGGCTTCACCCCCCCTAGAAGAGGGCTTGGATCCCGATTCTGACTCTGAGGAGTTATCGCCCCGCATGCAGGAGCTAATGGCCCGCGCCATTGCCAAGGGCATCACGGAGGCCATGAAATTTAAAAGCCCTACCGCAGCGGCCCCTAGGGGTCCCAAACCCGATCAGGCAGCTCCGCCCCCAAGCAAGCGTGCTCGCCATCCTTCCCTGGAATCCTCGGTGGTCAGCGAGGCCTCTGCCATTGAGGACCCTGACCCGGAGGTGCTAGGCCTCTCGGACGACGAGGACCTTCCCCCCGAAGCGCCCGCCTTTGCGGGTCTCTTCAAGCCCAGCCTTTTTAAATCGGTCCTTCACAAGGTCAAGGCTGCCACCAGGGTGGGGATCAAGCCCAAGCCGACCGCGCCGGCGGATGATGCCCCTCCGGCTAATCCCAATGCGGTCATGTTTGATGTGCCAGCGCCCCAGCAAGAGCTGGTTCCGGTCCCGGGGCTGTTCCTCGACTTAATCCAGCGCCAGTGGGCTCAGCCAGCCACGCAATCCTCTCCCAGTGGGGTAGATAGGAAGCTTTATACTATGGAGCCAGTGTTGGAGGACCTTCTGGCCCTTCCCACTGTCGACCCGCCCATCGCTGCGCTCACTTCCAACTCCTCGCTACCGGCCGACCTCCTGGAAGGCCTTAAGGCGGAGGACAAGAAGGCGGAAAAGGCGTGCCACAAGACCCATCTGGCGGCTGCCTGGGCCATCAGGGCCTCTTCTTCCGCTTCCTTTTTTAATAGGGCCTCTGTGATCTGGCTGCGCGAGCTCCTAAACAAGCTCCCGGCGGGAGACATCCGTCTCCACCAGGACGTGTCAAAAATAATCGCGGCCTCCCAGTATGCCGCTGACGCGTCCCTCAATGCCACCAAATTTGCCTCCAGGGCCCTCGGTTCTAACATAACTTCCCGTCGACTGATCTGGCTCCGACATTGGCAAGCGGACCAGAAAAACAAATGGAAACTGGCTTCCGCCCCCTTTAAGGGGTCCAAATTGTTTGGCGAGTCCCTGGATCCTCTCCTCATTGAGTCCAAGGACAAGAGGAAGATCCTACCTTCTCTAAATAAAAAGCAGGAACGTAAGGCCGCTCCCTACTCTAGGAGGCAGTCCTTTCGTGCCTCCGAGCCTTCCACCTCTGCCTCTTCCTTCTCTCCCTCTAATAGGTCCTTCGGCCAGCAGGGCGACAGGTCCCAAGACAGAGCGCCCTTTCGGGACAGAGGCAGGCAGCAGTTCGGCTTCCGCAAGTATAACCGCGGTGGGGCCTCCAACAGGCCGTTCCGTAAGTCAAAGTGACTGCCAGGGCTTGGCGCCCATCGGGGGTCGCCTCCAGCTGTTCGCCTCCCATTGGGCCCAGAACACCGAGGATGCTTGGGTTCTGCAGACAGTCAGGGAAGGCCTCTCCCTGGAATTCCTGTCCCTTCCCCCTCGGACCTTCATCCGGTGCCCTGTCCCGCCCTGCCCCCAAAAGAGGCAGCGTATGGACCAGGAAGTCCGTCATCTCCTAGACATCAGGGCCGTGGAACCAGTTCCCCAAGGCGAAGAGGGGAAGGGATTTTACTCCATCCTCTTCCTGGTACCAAAGAACTCGGGGGGGTGGAGAGCCATCTTGGACCTCAAGAACCTCAACAGGCATATCGCCTACCGGAGGTTCAAGATGCAGTCTCTGCAGTCCATTCTGGCGGGGATTCGACAGGGAGATCTTCTCACATCTATAGATCTCAAAGAGGCATACCTCCACATCCCCATCCGTCCTCAGCACAGGAAGTTCCTGCGCTTCTATTATGCGGGTCGCCACTTCCAGTACAAAGCTCTTCCATTCGGCCTCTCGTCCGCTCCTCGGACGTTTACCAAAGTGCTGGCGGTAGTGGCGGCTCAGCTAAGACGCAGGCCCATAAGGCTCCAGTGCTACCTGGACGACATCCTGATCCAGTCGTCGTCCAGGCAGCAGGCCCTTCGGGATCTCCAAACCACTATGAGATCCCTCAGAAATCACGGCTTCTCTCTAAACATAGAGAAGAGCCATCTCACTCCAACCAACAGACTTGTACACCTGGGGGCGGTGATAGATACCAACTTGTGCAGGGTTTTCCTTTCCCGAGACAGGTTGACCGGTCTAAGGTCCATGACCCACAAGGTGTTGAGCTTGAGGCAGGCTCCAGTGGTCCTTCTGTCGCAGCTGCTGGGAAAAATGATCTCCTGCATTTCCATCGTGCCGTGGGCCCGCCTGCATTCCAGGTCTCTTCAGTGGCTGCTGCTGCCGCACCAGAGGGCATCCAGGAGCTACTCTACCAGGCCGATTCGAGTTCCCCCGGACGTGAAGAGGTCTCTCCGCTGGTGGGTGTCTCCGGCCATCCTCAAGGGCCACCTATTCAAGGAACCCGAGAGGTTGATCATCACCACAGACGCCAGCCTCTCCGGCTGGGGAGCCCACATGGGGTCCCTGGTTGTTCAGGGCAAGTGGTCCCAAGTGGAATCCAGCTACAGCATCAACCTGCTGGAACTGAGAGCTGCTCGCCTGGCCCTGCGCCATTTCAGCCGGTCCATCCATCGTCAACATGTGCTTCTGATGACGGACAATGTGGCCACCAAGGCCCACATCAACCGCCAGGGCGGCACCAGATCCAGAGCACTGATGAGAGAGGCGGAGTCCCTGGGACGCTGGGCGGAGCGCCATCTGGAATCCCTTCGCTCCGACCATATCTCCGGAGTGGACAACACACAGGCCGACTGGCTGAGCAGGACGACCATAGATCCTGCGGAGTGGAAACTGGACCCTCGCCTGTTCCACCAGATGTCCGACAGATTCGGGACTCCGGCCGTAGACCTGTTTGCGTCCAGGGACAACAAGCAGCTCGACCGCTTCTACTCCCGGTTCTTCACCCCGGGGGCGGAGGGGACAGACGCACTGCGTTGCAAGTGGCCCCGCGAGCTACTGTATGCCTTCCCTCCCCTGCCTCTCCTTCCTCAATTCATCTCCAAAGTCATCGCAGAGGGAGCAGAGGTCCTTCTCGTGGCCCCGCATTGGCCCCGCAGGTCGTGGTTTGCCGACCTTGTCCACCTGTCGGTGTCTCCTCCGTGGCGCATTCCTCCGGACCAGATCTCCCTCAGCCAGGGGGCCGTGATTCACCCAGAGCCCCAGTGGCTCCAGTTGGCCGTCTGGCACTTGAGGGGGACCAACTAAAAGACCAAGGCCTGTCGGAGGAGGTAGTGAACACCATTCAGGCGGCTAGACGCCCTTCAACCACTAGGATTTATGATGCGTCCTGGGCCGCCTTCGCCAAGTGGTGTGAGGAGCTGCTCATCGAGCCGACGACCGCGCCTGTTCCCAGAGTGCTTGACTTCCTTCAAGCGGGACTCAACAAGGGCCTGGCCCCGAACACCCTTCGACGCCAAGTGGCGGCTTTGTCTACTGTCTGGTCGGGCGACCACCTTTTGCCTCTCAGCAAAATCCCGAAGGTGCGTCTTTTCCTCAAGGGCGCTTCTAACCTTCGCCCTCCCACCGTTCATCGCTATCCTACTTGGCAGCTGTCCGTGGTCCTGCGGGCCCTCTCTGGCCCTCCATTCGAGCCTTTACGCACTACTTCTCTTCGATTCCTGACGCTGAAGACGGCCTTCTTGATTGCCATCACGTCAGCTCGCCGGATTTCGGAGCTGGCGGCTCTCTCTGTTCGCCAGGATCTGTGCGTCATCCACCCTGACAGGGTCATTTTGAGGCTGGACCCGACCTTTACCCCCAAAGTAAACTCATGGTTCCATGGAGCGCAAGACATTGTGTTGCCAAATTTTTGTCCTCATCCGTCGCATCCCAGAGAGCGATCCTGGCACAATCTTGATGTCAGGAGGGCCCTGAAGGTCTACATCGCTCGTACTGCGGAATTCAGGAAGTCAGAGGCTCTTTTCCTCTCCTTCCAGCCCGGTTCCCTGGGGAAGAAGGTCACTTCCTCCACAATTGGCAGGTGGCTTCGCGCTTGCATTGCGACTGCCTATGAAAGTCAATCCAAGGCCGTCCCGCGCGGCATCACTGCACACTCCACACGAAGTGCTGCTACTTCAGCGGCCTGGGCCACCCAGGCCTCGATCCTGGACATCTGCAGGGCCGCTACGTGGTCCTCTCCTTCTCCATTTGTGCGACACTATAAACTGGACATTTTCGCCTCGGCTGAGGCGTCTTTCGGCAGGCGTGTGCTCCAGGCGGTTGTGTCAGAGACCGAATCCCGGGAGCCTTCTTCTGCCCACCCAGATGGACAATAACTTTGGTATGTCCCATTGCTTGGACTCTCCAAGCGGTGTACAGGAAAATGACCATTGGCTTACCTGAAGGGTCCTTTTCTGTACACCGCGGGAGAGTCCAACCCACCCTGGCTCTCAAGGCCGGGATTCGGGTTCCTCGTGTCAACAGTACATCATCTTGGACGCTTCGCTCCGTCCGCACGAACTGACTCCTTCTAAGAATTCTGGGGGATTGAGCACACCAGGAGGAGGTGTGGCTTAAGGAAAAATAGTTCCTCAGTCCTAAGGGCAAGCAGACTGAATTAACCCATTGCTTGGACTCTCCCGCGGTGTACAGAAAAGGACCCTTCAGGTAAGCCAATGGTCATTTTCATGAGATGGGCAGCTGTATAAATTTGATGAATAAATATATGCATGAGGAAAAAATGATTCAACTATACTTCACATTGATTATATTCTATCCAGTGTACTATGTCCATTTCTAGGAACATATTTTAAGAAATGTTCCAAGAAAGTGTGGATGGATGAAAAAAAAAATGGCTAAGGGTGGATACACAACATGTGCAGCTGAAGGGATATCATGCAGAAGCAGGTTCAAACTATTCTTTATTATTTTAAAGCATAGAGTATAGAATTGGAATTGGATTCCTACGAGGAGGTTGGTATCATAATGTCTCCTGAAGATCTTGAAGATGGGCTGGAAATTGTTTCAGGCCCTGAATGTAGCGCAATCTACAGCCAGTGGCAATCTAGAAGTGGTACATTATGAACATTTGAAAAAGCTGCATTGCTTTCCAAGTTCAGTTTGTGTTGATGTATAAAAAAAACCAATGTAGCTTAGTCCCAAATTTCCTGCATTCTTCTTTGCAGTTACTTGCTCAGCACTGCTGTCCTCACAAGGATAACATTTGTTAGTTATATTATGGATATATTTGTAGTATCAACAATATGTTCTGGGTTTTTTCCTTCAGGATATTCCCATTGCATGGGTAATTTTTAAAAAAATGATTTTCCTCTTCTTAAATGATTTACATGGAAGCTGAAAACTTATTTTTTTGCTTTACCCAGGCCTTGTTAGATTATAGAGTTTTACTAGGCTCAGGTATAGATGACATGCAAACCATGTTTGATTCAAACCTTAGTATCTCTAGTAAAACAAAGCTGCAGGGCTTCTGAAGAGTTACTGTGTTGGATGGGGGTGTCAAACTCAAGGTCTGGGGGTTGGATCCGGCAGGTGCTTAGATCCGGCCCATCGGGCTGCCCTGGAAACAGCGAAGAACTGACCCACAATGCCTCTGAAAAACAGAGACTTGAGTGTTGCCAGAGGCATATTCATGCCTCTGCTCGTCATAAATGCTTTGCTGCATTTTGCTTGGAATTTCATAAGGCTATGGTAAGGGTGTTTTGTGTCTTGCCTCACATATAACCATGACTGAGAATCATCCAATAGATGTGCTTGAAGTTTTGCACAGTCTAGTAAATCCATACTGTCTTATTTGCCAAGTAGAGCCATCTGTACAATGCTGTGTAATGTGTGATGTGTTTTTCTTCTTCTAAAATCAGTCAGATTAAAGCCCTTCAACTTGGTTTACAGATTTATTCTTGGAGGAGTGCCTCCTTTGGATTGGTTCAAGCATGTTTCATTGGCAAAACTGGAAGGGTTCTGCATTTCTGAAATTATTCCCTTATATGTTAACCGATCTTGGCTACTTTAACCTGCTGGGAGATGATTATTTCAATCTTTAAAGCAAACAGGGCCTCACTGATTTTAAAGTTGCTAGTGGGTAGCTCCTGCTCAAATATCTTTATTCGTCTGTTCCTTCTAATTACTGGACAAATTGTAATTTCCTATTTTTAGGGAAGTCAATTGAGAAATAAGTGCTTGAGCAGATCTGGGAATCAATATCAAGCTGAGTTTATGCCCGAGTACAATATGGAGAATGTACTCACCACTGTTTGTGATTATCTCCTTTTGGTTGATCAACAGTGGGCCTTTCCATCCATCCTGCTTCTGTTGTTGTATCTACCAGTGGGTCCCAAAGGTGCTTTGTCAAGAAGCAATTGGACTTTGTTTTTTTCTTGAAGATTTTTCACTTCTGATCCAAGAAGCTTCTTCAGTTCGGATCCAGGAAGATTAAGATCTTCATCCAAGAAGCTTCTTGGATGAGAAATGAAACATCTTCAAGGAAAAACAAAGTCCAATTGCTTCTTGACAAAGCACCTTAGGGATAATCATGACCTGGATGACAGAATCTCCATAGACATCTATCAGTGGGGTTCAATTCTATTCATCGATAGTGTTGATGCAGAGGCTCTTGTCTTTGGCATGATCCCAGTTCAGTTTGAATCTTCAGATCACTTAATAGCAATGGATAATGTTTCCTTAGTTCTGGAATCCTGTATTTCCAAAAAGAGCTCACCTCCAGTTTCATGTTCAAGGTATACCTGCACCTATTAGGAGAAATGTTTAAATGCAATGGGTTACAGTAGCATATACATGCAGTTAGTACCCAGGTATATATCTTACTTGGTTCAGATTGGGTAAAGCTTGGACTAGGTCTGGTTAATATTGAGTTGTCTAAAATTTGATTCTGATAAGATTAAAATGTTGTAATATTAGACAAAGGGATGCAGTGCTTCAGTGGCTAAGATGCTGAGCTTGTCGATCAGAAAGGTCAGCAGTTCGGCGGTTTGAATCCCTAGTGCCACGTAACGGAATGAACTCCTGTTACTTGTCCCAGCTTCTGCAGCCTAGAAGTTCGAAAGCATGTAAAAATGCAAGTAGAAAAATAGGGACCACCTTTGGTGGGAAGGTAACAGTGTTCCGTGCGCCTTCAGCATTTAGTCATGCCAGACACGTGACCATGGAGATGTCTTCGGACAGTGCCGGCTTTTTGGCTTTGAAACGGAGATGAGCACCATCCCCCTAGAGTTGGGAATGACTAGCGCATATGTGCGAAGGGAATCTTTACCTTACTTAATATTAGACAAGGGAAAGGATCTGGGAGAATATACTAAGAGATTCTCAAGAATCCAGCCGAAAATCATTTCAAAGGGCAAGACCTGAGTGTCATTGTAGGCTTCTTATTTTCCAGTAGTGTGGAGGGAGGGGTCACGGCAGGGTTATCGCAGCCTGATTGGTCCATTTGACTGAGAGAAAGCTTCTTAACCTTCGGCTTCTCCCGTTGGTTCCCAGTTTCCTCTCAGTCAAGGTCCAAGACTCAGGTTTGGTTCCTAGTTAGAGAGTTTTTATAGCTATTTTAGTATTGGATTTAGTAAAAATTGAACATTCTAAATTTAAAGATTTTTTTATAGTTGGTCTGCCTTGCAGGGCTGTTGTTACTGCCCTCGGAAGGCTGAGAGACAGGGGGGGGGGGCGTTCCATGCCTTCCCTCTCCCAAGGGGATCGCTCGGACTGATGCCTGGAGTCTCGGGCGTGCTGGGCGATCCTATAACCTCTTTTGCTGCCTAGTTTGCAGCGACACGTTCAAATTGACTGGAGCCGCAGCGCGCTGGGTTTTTCGGCGCGAAAGCGGCAGATCGGCTTCCTTTCCAGTCGCCTTGATCCCGGGGCCGGTTGCGGCTCGCGGCAGAGGTGCGGGGGCATTCTTTCTTGCCTACGGGGGTTTTTAGGCTCCCCCAGTGAGTGCAGGCTTGGATCGGGGCGGCGAGCTTGCGAGCGGTCGCCCAGAGGCTCGGGAAGCGTCAGCCAAAGTCGGCGGCCATTTTTGGGCGCGCTTGGTCGGAGGACCGCCCACAGAAGCCGGCGGCCATTTTTACCACACGTGGCTGGGCCTGCAGCACGTAGAGGCCGGAGGATCGTGCTGGTGCGAGTAGCAGCATCGCAGGCAGCCCAGAGCAGGCGTCTTCTCACCAGCTAAAGGGCTGTGGCTGCTGATTTTCCCTGTTTTTCGGCTGTTTACCACCTGGAGCACGTGAGTGGGGCGATGGCGGAGAGATCAGAGTCCCAGCAGGCCGCGCCACCCCAGGCGGGCGAAGATAGGGCGGATCCCACCCCCACAGTTAGGCCTCGAGCTCCTCGGCCTTGCGCAGAGGACAGGCCTTCAAGAGCTCTGCAGAGAGATGAGCTCAGGCGATCAAGGGCCATTGAAAAAGTTATTGAAAGGGCTGAGAAAAGGCAGGCTCGGGATCCTGGGCCTAGATCCGGATCCCCACGTGCTTTGGCTTCCTGTCCTTCTCCTCCTGTGGCCAGGGGGTTTAGCCCTTCATCTTCATCTGACTCCTCAGGTAGATCTGATAGGAGTCAGGGGCGGGGGGATCCTCGCTCTCCTTCTCCTTCCCGGGGGACTAGAGGGGCAGATAGGGAGGACCCATTGGAGGGTACCTCTGCAGGCCCGAGTAGGGGCAGTAAACGTGGCAGGGCCCATGTGGCACCAGATTATGATTCAGAGGGCGATGAGGAGGATCTGGAACACCTTCCTGAGAACCTCAAAAGGCTTATTTCTGCGGCCATCTCTAGGGGCATAGCCCAAAGGGACAGGCCGTATCATCACAGTAGGCTTACTCCTTTTGGTAGATTTAGGTCTAGGGCTTCTTCCCCCTCCCTCATGAGTGAGGTCTCCTCAAGGGGGGAGGCGAGGAGGGATGATTGGGGGTTTTCGGAGGAGGAGGATGCGGCCCCCGAGCCGCCTCGTTCCTCAAACCTGTTCCTCCAGGCCATGTTCAAACCTTTACTTAAGAAGGCTAGGAGGACTACCAAGGTGGGCACTGGGGACCCCACAGTCCCCCCGCCCACTGATCCAGACATGGTCATGTTCTCAGCGACAGCCACCAATAAGGAGGAGATCCCTGCTCCTCCCCTGTTTTTGGAGGTAGCTACTAGTCAGTGGGGCCGTCCTTCTAACTTTTCTCCGCCTGGCAGCAACGACCGTCGCGCCTATAACATGGAAAAGTCGTTTGTGCAGGCTATTCAGCTTCCGAGTATAGATCAGCCCATAGCAGCTCTAGTCTCATCCTCCCCAGTGGTCTCGGGGGACGCGGCAGACAAGCTTAAACCAGAGGACAAGAGGGCGGAGCTCACTTTACGTAAAAATTTCAAGGCCTCAGCATGGGCAGTGCGGGCGGCGGCTGCCGCCTCGTACTTCAACCGTACAACGGTTATGTGGCTTCGCCAGCTTCAGGACCGTATCCCGATCCAAGATGAGCGGGTACACCAGGATTTGACTAAAATAATGGCAGCGTGTCAGTATTCGGCTGATGCGACCCTAGACGCTGTTAGATTTGGGTCAAGTGCTTTGGCCACCTCTGTGGCCTCTCGTAGGCTCCTGTGGCTCAGGAACTGGCAGATGGACTATAAAGCCAAGTGGGATCTAGTAGCTGCCCCCTTTGAGGGTCCAAATTTGTTCGGGGCTTCTTTAGACCCGATTTTGGTGGAAAATAAAGATAAGAAGAAAGTTATGCCCACATCCACCAAGAAGGCGGAGTCCCGTAGTCATCCCTATCGCAGACCCCAGTTCAGGTCTTATGACAGGGATCAGGACCAGCGATACCAACCGTTTAGACAGGACAGGTCTTTCAATAGACAGAGTTTTCAGGACCGTTCTAGATATCAGCCGCAGGCCAAGCGGCCTTTTCGTGGGGGGGGGCGGCCGCCCCTTCCGCAGAGGGAAATGACTCAAACCCGAGTCATCCCATCGGAGGCCGCCTGGCACTGTATGCGGACGAGTGGGATCGGATCACGTCAGACGGTTGGGTCAGGGCGACCGTTCGCCACGGCCTAAGGTTAGAATTCCTTTCCAAACCCCCAAGTTTTTTCAAAGTTTTTCCCCCGGCTCGGGACCCGGGGCGACGTCGCCTCATGGACCTCGCGGTCGCCCATCTTCTAGAAATCAGGGCAGTGGAGGTCCTTCCGGAGCCGGAGAGGGGGCGGGGCTTCTATTCCCACCTGTTTGTAGTTCCAAAATCCTCGGGGAGTTGGAGGGCGATCCTCAACCTGAAACGCCTGAACCGCTACCTAGTATACAGGCGGTTCAAGATGGCGTCCCTGAAATCCATTCTGCAGGGCATTCGGAAGGGGGATTACATGGCCTCGGTAGATTTGACGGAGGCCTATCTCCACGTCCCCATCCTTCAGTCTCACCGGCGTTATCTCAGGTTCTCTCACCGGGGCAGGCATTACCAGTACCGGGCCCTCCCGTTTGGTCTGGCCTCAGCTCCGCGGACGTTCACCAAAGTCCTGGCAGCACCGGCGGCTTACCTGCGTTCCGTCCCGGTGAGACTTCAGTGTTACTTGGACGACGTCCTTGTTCAGGCAGGGTCCTTGTCCAGAGCCAAGTCGGATCTTCGGCTGACGATCCGTTGGCTTCAGGTGTTGGGGTTTTCCGTGAACTTTCCCAAGAGCCACCTGTCCTCATCCAGGCAGATCCTACACCTAGGGACTGTGATAGACTCAGAGTCAGGGAGGGTCCGCCTGTCTCCAGAACGTTTGTCCAGCTTACGCCAGCTGGTCTCTTCCGTGCGAAAAAGAAGGTCTGTTTCCATCCTGACCTTGTCTCGGCTCCTGGGGAAGATGGTCTCTTGCATAGGGATAGTGCCCTGGGCCCGGCTCCACCTGCGACCTCTCCAGTGGGCCTTGATCCCAGTCCAGAGAAGGATGATGAGCAATTCCTTGCGGCCAGTTCCTCTACCAGCGGAGGTGAGACTCTCTCTTCGGTGGTGGCTGTCCCCAGCGCTGCAACAGGGGGCTTGCTTTTGGGAGCCCGAGAGAGTCACAGTGACGACGGATGCCAGCCTTTTCGGCTGGGGGGCCGTGATGGACTCCGACATGACCCAGGGGCGTTGGTCTGCCTCGGATCTCCGCCACAACATCAATTGGCTGGAGCTGAAAGCCGCCAGACTTGCCCTCAGGACTTTTCGTCATCGCCTGCGGGGGCAACATGTTCTCTTGCTCACGGACAATGTGGCGGCGAAGGCCCATGTCAATCGCCAAGGGGGCACCCGCTCCCGCGCTCTCTGGCGGGAGGCACAGTTGTTGGGACTATGGGCGGAGAGGCATTTGGCCTCGATCGTAGCGGAGCACATCTCGGGAGTGTCGAATCTCCAGGCGGATTGGCTCAGCCGCACGACTCTGGACGAGGGCGAGTGGCAACTGGGCACGGAGCTGTTCCGGAAGATCTGCATCAGATTCGGCTTCCCGCTGGTGGACCTGTTTGCCTCACCCGAGAACGCCCAGCTGCCGCGTTTCTTCACCCGGTTCCAGACTCCCTCGGCGGAAGGAGCGGACGCCCTCAGGAGCCGGTGGCCTCCGGGCCTTCTTTATGCCTTTCCTCCCCTTCCCCTCATTCCCCGAACGATAAGGAAGGTAGTCACAGAGAGGGCTCTCGTGGTCATGCTGGCCCCGTACTGGCCGAGGAGACCGTGGTTCGCGGACCTGGTCCAGCTGTCGGTAGTAGATCCATGGAGGATTCCCCCAGGGGAGGTCGTTCTGCGTCAGGGTACCGTGGATCACCCAGAGCCACAGTGGCTTCATCTGACCGCTTGGCTCTTGAACGGGGGATTTTGAGGGGGCGGAGGCTCTCGTCAGGGGTCATTGCCACCTTAGAGGCGTCTAGGAGGCCTTCCACGGTTAGGATTTACAACGCCACGTGGAGGGCGTTCGCAAAATGGTGTATCCCACTGGGGTTGGATCCCTCTAGGGCTACCGTCCCGGATGTGTTGGAATTCCTCCAGAAGGGATTGGAGGACGGCTTGTCGCATAATACTCTCCGGCGACAGGTGGCGGCCTTGGCCACCATTTTGGGGGGGGAAGGTTCTCCGACTCTTTCCCGTTCCCCCCTGATTAAGCGTTTTCTGAAGGGGGCGGCTAATATCCGTCCGCCTCCGGTTCATAGATTTCCGACCTGGGATCTGACCCTGGTTCTCCAGGCTCTGACTGGCTCCCCGTTCGAGCCGCTTAGAACGATACATATGCGTCTGCTTACCCTTAAGGTGGTGTTTTTAGTGGCCATTACATCGGCCAGGCGCATTTCAGAGTTGGGGGCCCTGTCTTCCCGTAGTGACCTGTGTGTAATTCACCAGGACAGGGTGGTCCTTCGTTTAGATCCTTCGTTCATTCCGAAAGTGAATTCACAGTTTCACAGGGCCCAGGAAGTTGTGCTCCCGAATTTCTGTCCCAATCCTTCGAGGGAGCGGGAGTTAGTGTGGCATAAGCTAGATGTCCGCCGGGCGGTTCGCATATACCTAAAGCGAACGGAGAGCATTAGGAGAACCGAGGCGTTGTTTGTTTCTTTTCACCCAGGCTCATTAGGACGCAAGGTGTCGTCTTCCACCATAGGACGGTGGATAAGGTTGGCCATAGTTGAGGCTTATGGGGCTTCCGGGAAGCCCCCCCCCATCAGGGATCACTGCTCACTCCACCCGCAGTGCCGCTACTTCTGCGGCCTGGGCCACCAGGGCGCCCTTAGAGGATATTTGTAGGGCGGCTGCCTGGGCTTCCCCTACGCCTTTTATTAGGCATTATCGTTTAGATGTTTATGCCTCGGCTGAGGCATCGTTTGGTCGGAGGGTCCTTCAGAGGGTGGTGTCCGATTCTTCACCTGGGACCCAGTCTGCCCGCCCAGGGACGTAGCGTGGGTATGTCCCTGCCGTGACCCCTCCCTCCACACTACTGGAAAAAGAACGTTGGTCTTACCTGAACGTTTTTTTCTGGAGATGTGGAGGGAGGGGTCACATTCCCGCCCTAGTTAGTTAGACAGGGTCCGGGAGGTGTAGAATCGGGAGGCCCCGGGGGGGCTTGCCCTTGTTTGTGTTTGATTTACAGGTGCTGACCGTGACATGGCGGAAACTGGGAACCAACGGGAGAAGCCGAAGGTTAAGAAGCTTTCTCTCAGTCAAATGGACCAATCAGGCTGCGATAACCCTGCCGTGACCCCTCCCTCCACATCTCCAGAAAAAAATGTTCAGGTAAGACCAACGTTCTTTCTGTAATCTCAAATAAGTGCTACAGTTTGGAACTGCTTTTCACAGCTGAAGAGGTTTTGTCAGATCTGCTTTTCCGCCCCTCAGATGCTCATCTTACTATGGCAGTGCATGCTCTTATAGTTTCCATGTTGGGCTATTGTGATCTGTTCTGTGTGGGGTATCCTTGATGCAAATTCAGGCACTGGAAAACAAAGTAGTGCAGTGGCTTTAGGAAATAGCACATCTCTGTTCTCTCTACATTATGTTTCAGGAGCTTTATTGACTATCACTGGCTGAAAGGTTTACTTCAAAGTGTCTATGGAGATTCTCAGTCATCCAGGTCATGGTTGTCCCAAAGGTGCTTTTTCAAGAGGCAACTGGACTTTATGGTTGAAGAAGCTTCTTGGATGAGAAGCAAAACGTCTTCAAAGAAAAAACCAGAAAGTCCAGTTGCCTCTTTAAAAAGTATCTTTGGATATACTTCAAGGCTTTACCAATTGTATGTATAATTCTCTTAAGTGGCTTGGGTGACTAGCATATTTTATTGTTTACTTAAGCCCTATTTTTCCCTGTACAGCCTTAGTTACCATAGTCATCTTCATTTTGTTATTAACAAAATGTTAATAGTTATGTTATAACTATTATAATAGTTATTAACAAATAACATAACTCAATTATGTATTGTGTGAAGTGTTCCAAAATTGGCCCATATACTGTATAGCTATTTGGAATATTCCAAAGTTCCTTCTTATCTATTTTCTATATACATGATTTAATATATTTCTAGTAATTTATAAACCATGTTTTATTGTTTACAAGTTTTATGTAACCAGTCATTATGTTTTTTGTAGTAAACCATGTTTTAAAGACCCATCACTTGAGGTGTCCTGATAGAGTATGATTATTTTAAATCGCCTTGTACCTTAACATCACATGCTGGATGCTGAGCATCTGTATACAAATAATTCTTATAAAATTGCATCAGTGATTTTGATTATCCAAGTATGGGATCCATGAGTATACCTTCAATTTGGAGATGCATGGTACCACCTTTAGATCTTTTGCCTGATTGCCATATTCTATCATTGTGCTTTTCTATCCTTAAGGAAGCTCAAAGCAGGCTTCAACTTTTAAAAAAATAAAAATTATAAAAAGAAGAATGAATGAATGTATGAATGAAATTTTGAATAAATAAAAAGGAGCAATGGCTTTTCTGCCTGTTCATCCTGTTCGTAGGCCTTTGATCTTACTGCACTTAAAGGTGTGAAGCAAATTGCTTGCTTGTATTGTGGCGATTCTAAGCAGGATACAGAATAATACAGCCCTGAATGTCTTAGAACAATTAAATAGTAACTCTTTAGCAAGAAAATGGTAACCTTAATATTAGTCAAGTAAAATACAATAGCTTTGGGGAGTAGCATTATGTTGTCTCAATGCCTGTCCTACTTTGGGACCAAATGACATGTCTTTTCTTCTCTTCATTAACTTCTGAATGATAAGAGTCCAAAGCAGAATGGAAAGAAAGAACAATTTAGGTATTCAGTAGACTTTGTTTATGTATTAGCACAATGGAGAGAATAGTATTTGTCTAAAGATTGGAAAGACTAGACAACCAATTGCTCCGAACTAGCCGAGAACCTTAAGACTGTGAAGAGAGAGTCGTTGCACTCCAAACTCTATGTAGCATAATAGTGAGTGAGATAATGAGAAATTTAAGCTTTGGAGAAATGGCATGTATTCCTAGAGGCAGACAGTTGCCATGTCTAAAATATTTCTGACGATATCTCCCATTAAACTGGAAATGGATATGGAGCAAGTAGATCCTAATTACTGTTGTCTCAGGTCATCACTTTTATAAAGAATACAAACCAAACACTGTTGATAAACAATCAGTGACTTCTGGAGACGGTTTAATTGATGGTGTGTTATTTAATTTCCAGAAACTGATCACACTGTTTTGAAATGCTGAATTGCAATCTAAAATTATTTTGAGGGCATTGGACAGATTAAGTGTTTGATTTTTCCCATGATCAAAAATTAGCTTAGAATCTGAGAACTATATATTAAAAATGAGAATGCAGAAGAACAGCATTCAGGCCATTTTATATACACACCATATACAGATCACAACTGAACCATCACTTTCTAAGTTGAGCAAATCTTTTGGATGTTTATTAGGGAAAAATGCACACAAATCCTGATGTTTTAGCAAACATGTTCCTCAAAACATTTCCATATATATATATGGAAATATGGAACGTGCATACACACACACACACACAGTTGGTAGGGACATAACTGAACAAATGCAGACTGTCATTGTCCAGGAAAAGAATGATTTGTATATCTCTATGTATCTTTTTAAAAAGAATTGAATCAATTGACTTCATTTCCTGGAAATATAATTAGATAAGTTTTTGTATTGCTACTAGAAACAATTGGATTAGATTAGATTAGATTAGATTAGATTAGATTAGATTAGATTAGATTAGATTAGATTAGATTTCTGATATACCTACCATCCCAATCATCACAGTCTCTAAGTGGTTTGCACATATTAAAATGGCAATAAAATTTTATTATAAAAGTTCGATAACAAAATTATAACAATTATTCTAAAACAGCTTTTGTGTATGTGTGTATGTCAGTGTGTATATAGAAGGGGAGCTGCTTCTGACAATACTAGGCATTGGAGTGTCTCCTAACACACCTCCTAGAGATGGAGTCCCTTAATAAGTGCTCTCTGACTATCTGGATTGGATGGACAAACACTGTTCATCTTCTCAGATACCCAGACTCCAAGCCATGTAGGTTTTAAATGTAATGACCAGCACCTTACCTTGTAGTCAGAAATACCCTGGCAGTCAAAATACAGTTCCTGTGGCAGAGGTGTAACATGGTAGTACCAGGATTGGCCAGTGAGTACTTACTAAGGGTCCACTGTATTCTGGGCCAGCTAAAGTTTCTAGGTGGTTTTGAAGGACAGCCACATGTAGAGCAAACTTTAATAATCAAGTTGATAAATAACACAGGCAGGAGTGTCTGTCATCAGAATATCAACATATATCAGAAGAACAGTGTCATGACAATCATAATAGAAATGTTACCACAAGAAATGGAAGTGACCTGGGAAATTTCTTGTAGCTCATGATTCTGCCACCAACTCACCTAGCAGTTGCAGAGTTAGACTCAGGGAAAAAAGGACCATCCCTTCACATATGAAAGGATCTGAATGCGCTTCCATCACAACCATCAAATGTGTTCTAAGAACAAAGCATAGTCGGTCATCAAATTAGGTGGCTAGCTGGCCAAAGAACAAATTGGGACCTTATTATGAGAAATAAATATAATAATATGACACAATTTGGGGAGTGTGGTAGGAGTGGCAGCCCTATGTCAAGAGTTGTTTTGTGTGCTGACTGTTGAGTCTGAATTTACATGAAGACAGATGGAAGCTCTGCTTATAGTTTCACCACTTTAATGATTCATTTCTTACAATGACAAATAATTGTTTCAAGTATAAGGAGTATGGATTGTTCTTTTGGGTGAGCAACAATATTTTCAATACTCTGGTCAAAAGATTTCAATATTGTAGAAATGGAAAATTTCACTGCACAAAGCATTTGTTTGGATTCCAGAAAAATGTTCAGACTTTAAATCTATTCACATCTAGCCAGAAACTATTTTTGTAATTACAACTGCATGCTTTCTAGCCTTTGCAATTATACAAATACCGGTAGTTACAGCTACCTCCAACATTTCTGAATGCCTTGGTATGAGACATTGAGCTTTCCTTAGATTTGCTGGCAACTAAAAATATAATTTATGTGAATTAGATCCAAAGAATATTAAGAGTATTGGAAGAAAAGAGTTCTAAAATCACTCTGATCTCCCATTACATATTCATTGAATGTTCTAAATTGAAATAAGGTTGCTCTCATCATAGCTAAACGATTGGAGTATACAACACAATTTTATAGTCTTCATCCTCATAACACATATAAAGACCCCTTTCTAAATGTAATTACTTGGAGGAAGGCATGCCTACTTTTGTATATCTAGCCAACATTGTAAATCCAAGAGCAGATTTGTTTTTAAGGCAAACCTTCTGTAGAGGAATGCAGAGCTAAACTTAATCAAGGAATGCAAGAATTGTTAGCAGAATGATAAAGAGAAAGTAGAAGAGAAAGTGATATGATAGTATAATCCTAGAAAGAGTGTACCATGAGAAATAAACTCAAAATAAGCCACCTTGATTCCATATACTATAAGAAGAAGCAGAGAGAAACTTGACTGATTGATTGATTGATTATGTGCCATCCAGTCATTGTCAACTCTTAGCAATCACATTGCTAGATTTCTTCATGACGATATGCCCCTAACATGGTCCTTCAGGTCTTCCAACAGTGTACCCATCTCTACTGTAACTGAGTCTCTCTTGTTGGTGAACCTCCTTTCTTCTATATTTCCCAGCAACAAGCTCCTCACCAGAGAAATAGGTCTTTGCATAATATGTCCAACGTAGGATAATTTAAGAGAATTCTGAGTTGATTTGATCCATTGGTTTGTTCTCTTGGCTGTCCATGGTATTCTCTGAAGTTTTCCACACCACCAAAATTTCAAAACATCATTCTGTTCTGCTTTCATTTCCATAGAGCAGTGATTCTCAACTTGGCAACTTTAAGAAGTAAAGTATACTTCAATTCTGAGAGCTGAAATCCACATCTTTTAAAGTTGCCAAGATTGCAAAATACTGCCACAGTGCAGCATATGGAAATTCCATGGCTTGCATAATTCAGAATTTTGTAGGCATAGATAAATCACAGCATCTGAATATCTTATCCAAAGCCATTATGCCTACTCTATCAAGCACTAGCCTGCAGTTTATTTCTTGACTGCTTTTTCCTTTTCAATCATTTATCCTAAAAGGCAAAAGCTGTCTACCATTTCAGTATCTTGATAGGCAACAAGAACAGGGAATTGGCAAAGTTGTTCTTTTGTTTAGATCCCACCTTTATTATTTTTACAAATAATTAGGCAGAAAACATGTTCAATACTTTCTTCCTCACAACAATGACCCTGTAAGGTAGATTGAGCTGAGAGAGAGAGTGACTGGTACACACATACACACACACACACACACACACACATATGCATAATACATACATACAAACACAAACACACACATACACACACAAGCACACACACTGTATAGCCGCTCATTTCAAACTTGTGGCTGGTTTTGTCCAGTTTTTTTTTAAAGGATGTATTTTTATCAGTCTGTTGATCATCCAGTTTATTCACCTTATCAATCCAATCATTTTGGATTAGGCCAGGGGTGTCCAAACTTGGCAACTTTAAGACTTGTGGACTTCAACTCCCAGAATTCCCCAGCCAGCTGGCTGGGGAATTCTGGGAGTTGAAGTCCACAAGTCTTAAAGTTGCCAAGTTTGGACACCCCTGGATTAGGCCATCTCCTCACTTTTACTTAGCCTCAAGGGGATAGTCTTGCTATTACCTACCTCCAATTAGGGGAGGTAAGCAGCCATAGCTTCAGGTCTCTTCCTGAGGTGCCATGATGGAGCAATAATGATAATCCTGGATTGCATTTGGTTCGGTTATTATTTATGAGGAAAGATGTCAGTGTAACTTGTGGTACATTGCTTTTTCATGCCACAAGAGCACACCCTGAATGACTGTGAATAACTTTTTACTACTCTTCATTGTCCTAGTGAACTTTCTGCTCAGACAAGCACCCTTACAAATCAGACACATCCGAAAATCGGGAAGTTTGCCAAGTGACCATATCAGCTCAACAAGTATCCTTCTTCCTCAGAAGGCAGCAATTGCAGTATGTTTAGGCCCTTCTTTAAAATATTTGCCTTTATACAGGCCTACTTTTCACATTTTGCCTTTAAATATGTCAATATTTTAATTGTGTAATTGTTTGATTTTGTTTCACATTTTAAATTTGCGAGATCGTATCCTGCCCCTCACATCCCTTCGGCCGACTCGCTCACACAGAGAGGGACTTCTCCGGGTGCCATCCACTAGATTGTGTCAGCGGGCGGCGCCCAGGGGAAGGTCCTTCTCTGTGGCGGGCCTGACCCTCTGGAATGACCTTCCCCCTGACATTAGAACGACCACGGACCTCCGCTCCTTCCGCCAGAAACTCAAAACCCACTTGTTTCATCTAGCCAGCCTGGCCTAATCCCAGCTTTCCCACCTCAGTTTGTATTTTTAAATTTTATGATTTGGTTTTAAGGTTAAGTTTTTAATTTTTATAAATTTGTACAGGGGTGTATTTAATTCGATTTTAGTTATTTGTATTATTGACTGTATGGTTTTAATTTGCACCTGTACACCGCCCCGAGTCCCCTTGGGGAGAGGGGGTGGTCTAGAAGTCTAATAAAATAATAAATAAATAAATAAATAAAGTTTGCCATATTTTTTTTCTGGAATTCTTGGGTTTTGATCTTAGACACAGCTGATGATCCCCCCCTTTTTTTAATTCAGCAAGCATAACAACATCGTTTCCATTCCAGGAACCATTTCTGTACAGTTTGCTTCTTTCTCCTAAAACAGATAAGAGCAGCAATAAAAAGCAATCAGTAGCAGCTTGAGTTACAGTAGAAGCAACTACTCAGGCATTTTAAAACAGGCTCATTTCTGGACTTCCGGAATCTCCAGTAGGTCTGTTCCCCACCCCCACCCCACCTTCAGCCTCTGCGCGAGCCCTGCACTTACCTGGCATGATGAATGGGCCACGTGGAGACTCCTGGGAGGGGAGGGGAGGAGCGGGTGTGGCCAGCCAGGGGTGTCATTTGGGAGTTCACTGAACTCGGCAGAATCCTAGCTAGAGGATCGCCCAAACTCTTTCGAACACCCAGCAGCCCACATAGAGATAAGTAGGGAGTAATTATAGTAGCTGGCATTCTCTCTCTCTGGTGCTTTTCTCTGGTTAGCAGGATGTAGTTTCTCCCCTGTCTTCAGTTTCCCATGAAAGCTCTTTGCATGGAGTAGATTTGTCCCATTGCAGTCTTCTTTCTTCGGAGGGTCTTCAGAACTCTCCCAATCACAAATCTTTGGATTCTTGTTTGCAAAGCAACAATCTTTATCAGCCAATTCTTCCTAGACCCTCTTCAGAGGAGGGTTCCTACCGGTTTGTACCGGTTCAGTGGAACCGGTAGTGGAAATGCAAGTGGGTCTTCGAACCGGTAGAGACGGCATGCTTGCCACGCCCCTGAACCACCAGTAATGCTGGCAGAAACCCACCCCTGACCCTCTTGGTGTGCTAATCCACTTCCATCTCCTTTTCCTTCTTGTTCCAGGACTTCTCCTTAAGTCTCCACCTTCTTCTTGCCAGCTCACCAGCAACAGCATTTCCCTATGAGAAAGTTATGAGAACCTGTTAGATTGAACTCTTCTCAGCTTCTTATCAACTAAAGAAACGTCTATGGAATTTGAAACGGGGAAAACTAGTTAGATAGACAGATCACTGGGTAGCAGGAACAGCATGCTGGTCTAAGATAAGTCAGAGTCAGAGACTTTTTGATTTGAAGATACAATGGAAGCTGACTGCCTGAAATATTGTTTTGCTGCCTAACGGTGCAGAGTGTTCTATCAACAATAGTAATAGCAAGATGTTGTATTTTTTTCTAGTTTAGTTCTAGTTTAGTTCCAGTTATTAATCAGGATTTTCCAATATAATCCACAGCTCATGACCTTCATATCCTTCCATTCTCTACCTTGCAAATACATGCCCATAAATTCATTGCAATAACGGGGAACCATGATCTGTGCAATATTTTCAAAACTCCATTTGCTGGGTCATATGAGCAATAAAGTACCACTGCCCACATAACTTGTGGACCATTATCACATGATTCTCATGCTAACTAACGTCTACCATTATCATATGATCGGCTCTTTGTACGTCTCAATGAATCTATTCAACAAAGCGGCCTTGTATTTCTAACAATTTTCATGCTTTTTCATTTTCTCCTTTTTGTTCTTTTTGTCATGTTATTGGTGGAATTCCCATAGCACACCAAACCATATGGAAGCTTGCTTGTTTACCTTTAAATAGCTATTGTAGTTTATAAAGCCAGATTTATGACACAAATGCTATTTAATGCCAGTGAATTCTATTCAATTAGCCCTAGCTATATTGTCTGGCACAGTTAACACCGTGTTTGTGTCCAGAGTACACCGACCAAACTGTAATAGAAATTTTTAAAAAAATCCACTGTCAGACTGGTGTTTTGGGGCTTATACTGTATCAAGTCTTCTCCTAATACGTCACATTCTTAGCAAGTGCGCAGAGAAGCAGCAGGCATTGCTCTTCTCCATGCATTGCTCTGCTCATGTAATTTGCTGCTGCATTGCAGCAATTGTTTGGACAGTAAACAGCATGATAATCTGGGGACTATATGATTAGCCCATTCTTACCATTTATTCTTATTGGTTTGTCATTAGTGCAACTTTGCAATGCAGCACTGTGAACAAAGGCAGCCAAAGGTCAGCACACTGTAATCCCATTGATCCAATGTACTAAGAGCTAAGTGCATGATTTAACCGGTCACTTTAAAAACAGCAGATGTAGGTGTTCATTATTATCATTTGGCTGAAGCATGCATATGATACCAGAAGCGGTCTGAAGTAATAATCTTGGCAGTAGTTATGGATTAAGTGTTTCTTTTGTAAGGAATCCAGCTTTGCAGCAGGGAAATACAAAGCGTAGTGTGGCTTGTAATAAAGGCAAACTTATTCTCAACCCTTACTGAGCCCAAACACCAAGAGGAAGGTAGCAACAGGTATGATTAATCTCACAGTATACAGAACTAGAAAGAGAAGTAGAAGGGGCCACTGGGGAGAGACCATTTGTTAAGAACTCAATGAAGTTCAGTGAACATAATACAATGGTTAGAACTGAATAACACTGAAATCTGGTATGTGATGAGGAATGAAATTGTCACACTTTGACAAGATGATCAAGTTGGAATATTAGACAGGAACAGTCCACCATATTTTCATCCATTTTATTTGTTTAAAGTATTCCAGCATTATAAGTGGGTATGGCATTATAGGAACTACCTCAAGGAACTTAAAATCTAACTGTGTACCTTGGAAGCCTTTTATTTAATTCCCCTGCCTCTGTCCAGCTCCTTCAGCTGTTCAGATTACTTTGCAGTGATTGGGGTTTTAGGAAGGAGAGAGGAATAATGTGAGCATTGGATTTAAGGAAAATGGTTCTCACTCATTGTTGTATTTACCATGTGCTTCAACCATGCATACATTTTTCCTTGCCCTGCACATTCCATATGATTAATATGTAATATTTAGGGCAAGGCAAGATGGGCAAACAAGGCCAATCAATCCATCAGTCAATATGGACTTTGCCCCTACCCATAAAGATTGTAGTCAGGATTTAAGTATGAAGGTGAATATAACAGCCATAAACCAAAGGCCCCTTTTGTTGAGTATCGTGTTTCTAACATGGGATGGCCTGTTATCGTAGAGACAGCAGCCACACTGGGTATGCTCCGTCCATTAACCAATCGGACTGAGTCTACACTTATGATGTCATCGGGCCCTTGTGGCTCTTCCCCAGTTTCAGACTCAGTCCAACCTGGACTGGCTGTGAGAATTGATCTCTCCTCCAAATTATTTAATTATATCTTTAATTGGTGAATTTTTCAAAAATATTTTGTTGTTCCTTTAAATTGGTTCCTTAAATAATCCTTTATTCTACAAATTGGAGTGAAATTCGAAACTGATCTCTGGCTGCCTCTCCTCAGCTGTCTGATTGCCTGTGTCCATGAGTTCGCTCAGAAAGCCTGCCTTGCAATCAGATTGGCCAGCTCACAAGCTACGGCTCCAAGGCTGTTTCCCCGTGGCGCTCCTTGATTCTGGGCACTCGGAAGGACGCACGACCAGCAATTCCATGCGCAGCGGTTCCAGGCGAGTCCGGTGGCCATTCTGCAGATCACCTGGCCACACTTAGTATCGGTGGCCATTTTGCGGGTCGGAAAAGCCCACGAAGATAATGGTGGCCATTTTGAGGCTTGGAACCCTCCCCCCCCCCGGCCTATTCAGAAGGGGAATTGTCTTCTTCAGAGTCCTCATCTTCGATGAAACCTGACAACAGAGGCAATTTCTTTGATGTCCCTCTCAATAGGGAGTGCATCTTTGAACAGGCTTCCCTCCCGGTTACACATAGCTCTGGGGGCCCCCACACCATGTACACCTCTCCTGCTGATATGGCAACCATCATTGCTGAAACCATTAAACAGGTCATGGCTGCTGGTCTTACAACAGCAACCTCAACCTGCTTCATCACATGGCCATAAGCATAAATCTTCTGCTGCGGCTCAGCAACCTGATCCCTCTGCCTCTACTTCTCAGGCCTCAATTGGCGGGGAGCAAGATAACCTGCGGGACTCAGACCTGTCTGATGACGAGGTAGTCACCCCAGATACCCCTGCCTTTACTGGATGATTCAAAACTGATTGTTTCAAGTCCCTTCTTCTTAAGGCCATTAAAGCTGCTAATTTACCATCTTTTGCTTCAGCTTCTACTTCACAGGATAAACCGGCAGAACCGGCTTCAACTGAGGGTCCCAGTACCACATTCATCGAACCCATTGTGGGAAAAGAGGTGATCCCTGTTCCCAAGATATATTTTCAAGATATATATAATCAGAAGATGATGGAAGAGAACTAGCAAGAGGAGGGAGAAAGAGACAGGAATAGTATAGTCTTCCATGGAGAGATTAGGCAGAAATTCTGCTTAAGCCCTGAAAAGATGTCATTTGTCCCTCATTCTTCAAATTATAACCATTTTCTTGCAAATTCAGTTAGTTCAGCTTGGTGTTATCTTCAATGTCTCTGTCTCTGTACACTGTTCTAAAACACTTATCTAAGCTTCTCCATGCTGGTTTCTTTAGTGCAGCTCCATCTATCTTTAATACACACAGCCCATTTAAGAAAGCTTCATGTGTAGAGACAAGAACATAAATAAAGATCAGGTAATGAACATTAGAGTTAAATGCAGAGGTGGGGTTCAAATAATTTAACATCTGTTACTCTGCCATAATGATTTCTTCCAACAACCAGTTGGAAGCAAACTGCTCAGAAAGTTAACAATCGGTTCTCCCAAAGTGGTGCGAACTGGCTGAATCCCACCACTGATTAAATGACTTTACTAATTATTCCAGTGTAAGAAGCTAACACTATTGTTTTAAAACTAAATACAGCTTTCCAATGTCCCATTGGAAGGGTTCCGAAGTCAGCCACATATTTATTTTCAGAATTTTGAAATTGATTGCATTTCATGGAATTTTATCCAGTTAATCGACTCACTTTCACTTTCCCTCTTTCCCAAAAACTTGTATAAGTTCATATGTTCCTGCATAATTCTTGGGGAGGGGAGGGTGTTGAGATAAACGCTTTGGGTCAGTTTATTGTTTTATAAAGTAACTGATTTTTTTTTTCTTGGATAGAGATCAACTTTGTGATTACTTAAAGTATGTTACAGTGAGTCATTACTTTTTGCTTTTTTTATTGCAACCATCCATTTTCATTCACAAAACCATATATCTACATCTACATCTCTTCTTTTTGATTCTAATAAAGTTAAAGCCCCTGTTGTCAGTTTAAATTGCTTTTCATTGATTTGGACCATTGATCTGTCAGATCAAGTATTGTGTATGGTAACTGACAAGTAACATTTGCCAGAGAGAGTAAGAGATCTTAGGCTAAATCTTGTCCTGAGCTGCTCGAGGAAAGGCAGAATATAAATGGATGAGTGATATGATTTTGAAAGGTTCTGAGCAGCACAAACATTGAGCTGGAGGGTTAATGTAATTCATAGTCCATAGATTGTTTACCTACATTTTAACAGTTGTTTGGCGGTGATGTTCCATGGCACTGGATTATAGGATAAATTTCCAGTCTCTTTCATGAATTTAGCAATCCGGGTACACTTGGAAATTTTAAATACAGTGTCTTTTTAGTATGGATGAATTGATCTGTGAATGTTGACTTTGAATGTAAACTGCACAACTGCATGGACTACAGAAAATGTGCCACTCTTTGTGTGTATAAAAAGAGATTGTAGTCAAATTCAGCTCCCAGAGGAACATATCTGTACCAAAGTACATTACATTAATTACTTAATTTTCAAGACTTAGAGAAATAATTAGTTGCACACCTGAGGTATTGTATATAAAGCTTTGCAAAGTATGTTGAACAATTGTTTGTCACTTATTCACACCAACATTAAAAAAAAGCCGGTGAGAAGCAAGAAATTCCTTGTTGTATGAAGTGTTGTTAAATTAAACTTGTCCTGTTGAGCAACAGCTATCATTCTGCAGAAGGAGTCCTAGTCAAGTCTTTGAAAAGGAATTTCTGAAAAGCACTGTCAAGCCAAGTAATGATTTGAATAGAAAACCACTTGAGCATGGAAAACTGGTTTCGAAGGGATGCTTTTTATCTTTGTTTGGTTTTTTTTATACATGAAAAGTTCTAGGGGAGAAAAAAAAGAGGAATACATTTAAAAGTCTTCATGCCTATAAATGCTGAAAATGGGACCTTAAGTAATCTGCATGGTAGCAAATATGACATTCTAATTCTTGTAGAAATTGCCTATGCACCATTGAAAAAACTCCCTAAATATTTCTTCTTAAATTCTGACAGCTTGATAAAGAATGTTATTGTAATATACTAAGTTTCTACTGTTTAGTTGATTTCCAGCAATGAAACATTAATATGATAAGGGAAGAAGAATTAAAATATCATTTTCCAATATTAATCAAATAATACAATCAGATATTTCATTAAAATATATAATGAATCTAAAATTCAATGATTTAAAAGTTTAAAGGCCTAATAGAACATAATGTATATTACCAGTTTTTAATTTATCAAAGATAATTTACTTGAGCAACATAAAATATTTTGCGCCCATCATCTGAAGGAGAAAATGGAGAGTGATTCTCATTGTTTTATGTTATACAAGGTGGAACAGTGGTTAGAGTGCAGCATTGCAGGCTACTTCAGCTGACTGCTAGCTGCAGTTCGGCAGTTCAAATCTCACCGGCTCAAGGCTGACTCAGCCTTCCATCATTCCGAGGTGGGTAAAATGAGGACCCAGATTGTTGGGGGCAATAGGCTGACTCTGTAAACCACTTAGAGAGGGCTGTAAAACAGAGGTGGTATTCAGCAGGTTCTGACAAGTTCTGGAGAACCGGTAGCAGAAATTTTGAGTAGTTCGGAGAACCGGTAAATACCACTTCTGACTGGCTCCACCCACATCTATTCTCTGTCTCCCGAGTCCCAGCTGATAGATAGGGAATGGGAATTTTGCAGTAACCTTCCCTTGGAGTGGGGAGGAAATGGGAATTTTACAGTATCCTTCCCTTGCTATACCCACCAAGCCACACCCACCAAGCCATGCCACGTCCACCAAACCACGCCCACAGAATCAGTAGTAAAAAAAATTGAATCCCACCAGTGCTGTAAAAACATTATGAAACGGTATATAATGTATTTTTCAGAGTGTAAGATGCACCAGAGTATAAGACACACCAAGATTTTGAAGAGGCAAATTTTTAAAAAAGTTTTTGCACTCTGCAAACCTCCCCAAAATGGCCCGTTTTTCATGAAAACGGGCCCATTTTCTGTCAAAAGAAAGGGCATGAATAGCCTTTAGGAGGCTTATAGAGTGCTCCTGGGGGCTGGGGGGGGGCACGATTGAGTAACAAATGGCCTGTTTTTTGCTCATTTCTGTCCTCCCCAGCCCCTAGGAACACTCAGGAAGCCTCCTAAAGGCAATGCACGGCCATTTTGGTGAAGGGCGCAGGGTTTCGGGAGGCAAAAAATGCTACATTCAGTGTATAAGGTGCATCCAGATTTTCAGCCTCTTTTTTGAGGGAAAAGGGTGCGTCTTATACTCCGAAAAATACGGTAAGTCTAAGTTGCTATTGCTATTGTCTAAGAATTGTACTGCCAATGTTTGTTTTATAATTGTCATGAGCTATGTGCAATGTCAAGAATATTTTCCCCATGCCAATGAAAGTCCAAGTTCAATCTACTCAAGTGAGTCTAAGGGTCAATTAACTGAACTGTGTATGACAAATAAAAACCTGATTCAATAGTAATGAGAAAGAAGGAACAGACTCTGCCGGCTTAAATGCCACAAAAACACCACTCTCATTTAAGAGTCAGAAGTGGGAGCTGTGGTAAAAAACAATCTCTGGGTGGTGCTGAGTAATGTTATGAATTGGAGTGACCGTCTTTAACCCCGCTCATGTGGAAATTGCCAAGTTTATTTCATGCCCAGGAGAAGATGCTTTCCTAAATATTTGGTGCAGGGAAGAAGACATATAGTTGCATAAAACAGCTCTGACCTGATTTAAAAGCCATTCTTATTTGAAGTTGGTCACTAAAGGTGTTTGTTTCCTAAAGTCTGAATTAGAAGAGGGACAGAAGATGAGAACGCTTTTTTGGGGGGGAAGAGGATATATTTGTCAGGCACCGTAATCAAGGTTTCATCTCCAACATGTCCCTGTAGAGATGGACAGATCCTTCTCTGAAATCCAGGAGTGCTGCATCCAATCATCATAGACCTTTCTCAACAGGGCAATTCCAGTTGCACCCAAGCTGTGAATTCTGAGAGTTCCAAGACAGCTGGAGAACACCAGGCTGGAGAAGTTGGTGTCAGTACCAATCTAGAAGGTCCATTAGGTCCAATAGTGTGCGAGATATAACACAGCATTTTACATTTTCCCAGGCACTATTTTAGAAAGGTACCAGAAGAGTTTTACTAGAAAAACAGATACTGATCCCCTATCTGTACTCAGGTAAACAATGTGGATTTCATTATTGTATCATTTGTAGAGCACTACAGGAAGCCATTAGCAAAACTGAATTAAGCCTGGGAAGAGAAGAATGCATTGGAAAGAAATTTAAAGTGACCCCATTTTGACTTCTTTTGGTATAAAAGGGAGGGAAGCGGAAAGTCATCAGGCTTTCAAGATTCTGCAACTATAGATCATTATATCAATAAAGTAGAGATCCAGTATTACTTGTGAAACCTGTTTCCTACCTCACAGAGCTGACAATAATGATTTTATTACTTCTATCTTCCTATTCATTTTTTAAAAAGCTTGAAGGATGCTAGATTTTCCTCCCACTTTTGGTCTGGAACCATAGTACACTACAATTAGTCCTCGACTTACGACCACAATTGAGCCCAAAATTTCTGTTGCTAAGTAAGACATTTGTTAAGTGAATTTTGCCTCACTTTGCAACCTTTCTTGCCACAGCTGTTAAGTGAATCATTGCAGTTGTTAAGTTAGTAACGCAGTTGTTAAGTGAACCTGGCTTTCCCATTGACTTTGCTTGTCAGAAGGTCACAAAAGGAGATCACATGACCCCGGGACGCTACAACTGTCAGAAATATGAGTCAGTTGCCAAGCATCTGAATTCTGATCACATGATCATGGGGATGCTATAAAGGTGGTATCTGTGCAAAATGGTCAAAACCAGTGGTGGGATACGACCAGTATGCCCCGGTATGGCATACCGGTGCCTGGTGGGAGCACCAGGTACAATTCCGGTATGATGCTCTGGAGGGCCCACCCGCACTCCTTACCTGTATTTGAGCTGTTTGGGGCTTCCGTGCAAGTGCATGGAACGTACGGCACCTGCGCGACGCTCCACCAAGCAACTGGATGTCGCGGAGGCATCGCAGAGCGTTACAAAGGCGTTGTGGGCGGTAAGCATGCATATGTGTTCTTGCGTGCGTTCATATGGTGGATGATCCAGAACCCACCACTGGTCAAAACTCACTTTTTCAGTGCTGTTGTAACTTTGGTCACTAAATGAACTGTTGTAAGTTGAAGACTACTACCTGGTAAACCGACCACTCACCCCCATCTTCCAAAATTACCCAGAGCTGGTCATTGAATTTCAGGAAACTACCAGATTTTAACAGTATGCTTTTTCTGCTTAAAAGAGAGAGAGAGAATATGAGAGAGAGAGAGAGAGAGAGGGAGGGAGGGAGAGAGAGAGAGAGAGAGAGGGGGAGGCAGAAGATCATCACTACAATTATTTTGGCTTTTGGCAAATGGAAAAATAGCAAGAGAAGAAAATGCCTCTGGCCACGAAAAGGGTTAACTACAGTACCTCTGGTCTTCAGGAATGATTGTGATGTAGAATTTAAGAGGACCTGCATTCAAATCCTGCATGAAAGGTAAAGGTTCCCCTCGCACATATGTGCTAGTCGTTCCCGACTCTGATCTCTGTTTCAAAGCTGAAGAGCCAGCGCTGTCCGAAGACGTCTCCGTGGTCATGTGGCCGGTATGACTAAATGCCGAAGATACACAGAACACTGTTACCTTCCCACCAAAGGTGGTTCCTATTTTTCTACTTGCATTTTTACCTGCTTTCGAACTGCTAAGATGGAAGAAGCTGGGACAAGTAGCGGGAGCTCTCCCTGTTATGCGGCGCTAGGGATTCAAACTGCCGACCTTTCTGATCGACAAGCGTCTTAGCCACTGAGCCACCGTGTCCCTCTAAATCCTGCATTAGCCAGACTTAATCAAAAGAGGATGTTCAGACAATAACCCCAACATACTTTGCTGCAGGCAGTGAGGCAACAAGAAAACGTACTGGTTGAAATGTGAAGTCTGTATTTCTGACCCTTTTTCTCTCTGTGCAAAACAGAATGTGAGTTCTGTTTGCAAGAGGAAGAGGGAGACGATGGAAGAAATCTCTCTCTCTCTCTTTTTGATGATCGTTCCAGCAGGTGGTCTCAAATGCCATTGAGAGAACCCTTGAAAAGATTAATAGAAGGACAACTCATTATTTAAAGAATTGTAAAGAAATGGGTATTAGTTCTATGCAGTCTTGTTAACAGAAACCAACTTTTTTGTAATTTCAGCATTGTGTTAAATCAGCCTGGTCCTGTGGCAAATGATATCGTTTCTGTTATTCATCTGCATTCACAGCCTATTCTCTAGAATAGGTATTTGAGCTTGGATCATTTAGTTTCTTTAGCTTTTACATGTTTCTAATACACTTAAGGGGCACGCTAGATGAGCGTAGATATTATATCTGTCTTGTCAGAAGCAGAGGACGATTTCCCTCAAGTGCTATGTATGTCTGCCAGCTATTAGGAAACAATGAAAAAGCTAAGAGCTATCTGCCAAACACCATGCAACCTTGCATTAGCATCAGCATGTAGCTTTATCATGGTCTGCTAACAAAAGATGATGTTTTGTAATGATCTTACATAGGTGTGGATGCTCTTGGAGCTACATTTAATAAAAGCCTATGCATTTGTTGCTTTCTCTTTTTCCTTCTCCCTGATAAACCTTTTAGTTTAATTCTTACTCATTGAAGAGACGCTAACTTTTCCACAGTATATTCATACAATCTGTATTAATTTGCCAAGGGAAAGATGGGTGGATTTTGGGCCATCAAGTGAATGTCTGCTCACTCAGATAAATCTTCTCCACAGCCTGGCCCTCCAGAACTTCTAACACTGCCATTGTAATTAAATCAATCCACCTTGATGCTGATTCTTTTGTTCTTGTCCTTTGTTCCACCTTCCCAGCATTATAGACTTATTTGAGAGAGCCAGAATACATCCAGAAATATGATAATTTGAGCCTGGTGAAATTTCAGCACTAAATTCAACATAGTCTATGGAGTGAAGACATTGGACAAAGAGAACTACCTTTGGCCTTTTGTGCACTGAGTTGCTTTCTGCTCATAAAAACCAGCAACTGCTGGTCATTTCACTAAAGCACAGAAGGAAACGTCTCTTCTGTTATCCTATATTTTATTGATATTTTAATTTTATTTGATTGATGCACTCTTCTTAATGATTCTTCCCATTTAAAAGGTAGAAAGAATTAGCAGAATAACAAAGTTGGAAGAGACCTTGATGTCCCATCCAACCCCTCCAATTATAACTGTTTACATTAATTTCATGCTTCTGCCCCATACAATAAGGTATTTTCTGCTTCTGTTTTCAGAAATTTTAAATGTATGTATGTAGGTAGGTAGCAGGGACGTGCGGTCAGGGGAGGCAGGGGAGGCAGAGCCTCACCGCTCTCATCATGAAAATAAAAAAAAGGGAAAAGGCGCTGAGGAGCCTTCTGCACATGTGGTCCGGGAATGGGACCATTTGTGCAGGAGGCTCCTCTAGCCTCAGCCTCCCTCCTGCACACGTGGTCCTATTCCCCGCCTTCCTGAGTCAACATGAAGGGGACTGCGGAGTGCGAGCCGCAGGGAGCGCGAGCTGCGGTCCCCTTCATGTTGACTCAGGAAGGCGGGTAATGGGACCACGTGTGCAGGAGGCTGAAGCTGCCTCAGCCTTCCTGAGTCAACATGAAGGGGACCGCGGCTTGCGCTGATGATGTCACCAGCCTCACCAGCCATAAACCTCACCACACGTCACTGGTAGGTAGGTAGGTGTGTGTGTAATCTTAATGGATTGACGTGTGTGTATCCACTGAGTATTGGCCATATTGACTGGAAGTAATTCTCTTTAAGATTCCCATTGGTGCTTTCCCAGGCCTATTTATAGATAGCAGGGATAATTTTTCTGCATTTCCAGCATGTGTCTATTCAGACAATCAAAAGTGGATGAGGAAGGGGCAATAGAATGAGAGTGTCAATGGCATGGCATGGCTGGAAGAATGAGAATTCCACACTGAAACCTTTTGTTTCAGGTCAGTCTTGTTCTACATCTATCAGCTTTGTATATTTAGGAATTGAATGTTCATCCATTTAATTTGTCAGATCTGAATGAACAGGGGATAGGCAATTTCACTGCACAATTTTTCACCAAAGAAGTAAAGTCATCTGCTCATTGTTTACACTATCAGAACAATGCATCAGTCTGTTCTGAATCCTATGGGTTTACATCTTTTATTCCCACCAAGCTCTCTGAGAGGAAAACATATGCTAAACTACAGAAAGCAACCTGATACCACCCGAGGAAGAATTTTGCAACACATTGGCTGCCTTTTTAAAAATATATGTAAAAAAGAACCATAAACCAATATTAAGAGATAAAGGAAAATACTTTTTGTTACCATTTTTTTATTTTGTCCTCTATTTTGTTTGTCAAGATGATTTGGGCAGTGATTGAAGATGATCATATCAAAAGGATGCACTGTGATTCCTACTTTAGAGGATAGTTCTCTCTTTGAAAGCACCTGAAGTCTGTTTTCTATACAAAATTGTAAGAATGGAGAAGAGAAACCTCAGGGTTGCCAGATGGTAGTTAGCAGTTATAAAACAGCAGCCATGTGACCACCCAAGTCCCAATTTTCCCCACTCCAGTTAGCGGCATGGAATTTCTATTATGGCAAATATTTCCAAATTGGAATTCATCCATAACTTGCAAATATTGTGCAGATTAGTAATTTATTTTGTCTTTTTTGTGGATGTAAAGTAAGTGATCACTCTAATAGAAATAGAAATTAGGCAAACATCCTTTCCATTCATCGCATACCCTTACCCCAACCCCAAATTTTAGCACTGTACCAAAGTCCATTCTAAAGGGTCAGAGGAGTATCCTGAAGAAGGTGTATTATATTGGTGGGTTGTGATATGAGGTGTGGAAGCCATCTGAAAACAAAGAAATTTACAAGACCAAATTTATTTCATGAAAGGAATAGACCAATTTTGTCTACATTTCTTTGCCCTTAGCAATTACCCATTATAATAAAGCTCTAATTGTGCATGCTATAAACGAATTAATGTGCATGGAGAAAGTAGATTTACTCCCCTCCTTCCACTTAATTTTTTTTTCCTTCTGTTCAATGTTGTCCAATTCCCAGAGACTACCTGAACAAGTCCCTGCAGTTTTCTTGGGAGGAAGTGGTTTGCCATTCCTTCCTTTTTAGGGCTGAGAGAAAATAATTGGCTATTGTTATCCTGCTGACTTCTAGGCTGAGAAGAACTCATAATCTCTTGTTTTCTAGCTTGATGTCTGACCAATATGTTACAACAATAATAGCTTTCTTCTCTTATGAATAGGTCTAATATTTATAAGCTTCTATATCTATTTGTAACCAGTTGATCTGTGAAACATCTAATAGACATACACACAATACACAAACATGTATACAAGTGCCTCAATAGTGCAGTGATTAGACTGCAGTACTGCAGACTACTTCTGCTGACTGCTGGCTGCCTGCAATTTGGCAGTTCAAATCCCACCAGGCTCAAGGTTGACTCAGCCTTCCATCCTTCCGAGGTGGGTAAAAAGAGGGCCCAAATTGTTGGGGGCAATATGCTGACTCTGTAAACCACTTAGAGAGGGCTGTAAAAGCATTATGAAGCAATATATAAGTCTAAGTGCTATTGCTATATGTCTATGTATACACTTAACAGGTTAATCAACAAAGTTAAAATTTAGAGTTTGTGTGTGTGTGTGTGTGTGTGCGCTCGCGTACGTACTACAGCTCATTTCATCAGATTACTCAAAAAAGGTGCTACCATACTCCTGATATTTGTCTACCATAAACAGGGCTGCCCTTTGAAAATGTTTGTTCTTTTTTGGGAAGTATAATCTTATTCAGAACAGGGAAATCTATCACTCTCTGGAATCATAACCTGAACATGAGGCCTATCTACCTCGCCTCAATTCAGTTTTAATTTATTCATTACCAACTGCAAGCAGGCACACCATTACCTGCAGATATTATAGATTTGGAAGTCATCAGTCTATTGCTAGCATATATAGCTTTAAATTTCCCAGCAATATCCCCAAACATTTCATTTAGATACTGAAAACTAGGAGATAGAATGGAGCCTAAGGGATGCTATATAACACTGTGTAATAGCTCCCAATTCTAGGAGCAGCTGTCTCCAGCTGGCACCTTCAGATATCAATCTGACATAGGAATAACTGCATCATTCACATAGTCCAGAAGGAGAGCACACTTGATATAGAAAGTTGCTGAAGGGCCAAAAGAAACAATACATTCAAAAATACAATTTCTTGTTTTGAACCCTATGCAAAGATAATCCATCCTGCTAAGTAAGGTGATCTCAGCTTCATAATAGCCCATGCAGAAGCCAGTTTGAAATATCTTGCCTTCAGTAAATGGATAAGCCATCGTTTCCTTTTCATGCACTCCTAAACTTCAGAACTGTCAACTTTTCCTCAGATTGCAGTGAACCTTAATCGTTCCCATCTTTCAAAGAGGCTTCCTAGCACATGAGAAAAGATGGCCCATCCTTGTGTGACAGTTACATACATTTAGATGTGAGTTTCACATTAAAGCAGTCATTTTAAAGTTGTTGTTGTTGTTTTTTAAAAAGATACAGACTAAAGCTTCTCTGCCCTCCAAATTTTAAATGCATTGAGACTTTTCCTCGTACTGCAGAGCTTTCTATAAGCTTGAAAAGAAAGAATCAATGAATGCATGATGAGAGCCACCCAGGTGGCATTAAGTCTCATCTGGGTATACAGATTTTTTTTTTAAAAAAAATGTGAAACTGAGACATGTTTGATAATAGTTTAAAGAATGAGAGCAAAGGTAATTCAGGCATATTGGAATGGAGTAATTATACAGTGATTGCTCACACCTGGTACATTTTTAAACATTTATATTTTTGGTAATTAAAACAATAACTCTGAACATTGGTTAGTAATACTTACATTCTAAAGCCTTCACCAGATTTATCTGCAAAATGTATTTTGATGTACTGATATATTCCATTTAATTTTGTCATAAGCCATTATTGCTATCAAGAATAAGACAATGCTATGTTCTGACCCAGGGATGTCAAACGTGCAGCCCGTGGGCCGGATGCATCATACGCTAGCCACGCCCACACCCGCTTTAGCGAAGGGAAAAAGTCACAATACGTCATGTGTTGATGCCATAATGATGTGAGTTTGACACCCCTGTTCTGACCAAATAATCTTTCCGTTTGGGATCATTGTATTAATTTATTTGCTTGGATCTTCAATTGTTGGGCACAATCAATCAGAATGCCCTTGACATAATCAGTTCAATTTTTTTTCTCTTGCAATATATTATCTAGAGGAGAGTAGGCAATCCATGCCCATACTACAGTTATTCCCCAGGAATGATTTGGCAGTTCCTAAATATTGGATCTGAACCATCAACTTTGTATTGTTATCTACCTGCATTCCAGAAAATGTTGCAGGTACAGTAATTGCAAAAGGAATAATGAGTAATCACTGCACATAATTTCAACTCATGTTTTTGGGGGAGGATATTGTGGAACAAGTTATCTATTAACATTTAAAATTAAGCATCTGACATAGAAAAGAGAGTGTTGAATGCCTTTAAAGTATTACTGACGTCTGTTGAAATGTGAATTTATATGATACGCATGTAGAAGAGCAATATATTTGGAATATCTCAAGTTATGTAGGCTGAGCTATAATAATACCTAAGCACTGCACTTGCTTTATTATAAAATCCATCAACAAGCTTTCCTGTTTATTCATGTGATGTCAGCCATAACCCCCCCCCCCCACCTTTTGATTGTTTTCTAATGGTTAAGTTCGCAGCTGATTGGCGTATAACCACACTTTTTCTGCTAGTTGGGGTACTTAAAGAGACATTGGTGTAGGAAGCAGGTGTGAAGTATCTTATGTTTACATAAGATGACAATGGGATCAGGGAGGGAATGTTTTCTAGAAATTTAGTCTGCTTTAGGAAGAAATGTTTGCTATTTATTAGGCTAGTGCTAGTCAATTTGAGCAAAATTTTTTGAAATGTCTACTGTAAATTATGCTTTTTATATCTCTGTGAACCTATGGTTCCTCTGTATTTTTGAAGTCCATATCTGATATCTGGAGCCCAAATTATTTTAGAGATTTTTTACAACTAGTGTATTTCAAAAACTCTTAACAGCAGAGATGTTAATTGCTTGAAAATTTTGTAACCCTGACTCTCTAACAGGCAAATGCTGATTTTGCTATGTTTGGTATGTAGGATCAAATTAGCTACAAGTGGTTTGTAACATAGAGTAATGATAAATAAACCTCCGTGGCAGGAGAAGCAGTTAGGAAAAGGAGATTGTGATGTTGGGAGATACTAAAAGTACAGTCATAAAGAATTCCAGTGAGTAAAGTAAAGGAAGCTACGTGAGTCCAATGTGATTGTACAAATTGCACACTAAAAGTAATAAAGGCTGCAAATAGAAAACAAAAAGATAAAGGAAGAGTACGTAAGGTAACCCATAATTGCAAAGATGATGTCAAAAAACATAAAATTTAGACTAAATTGGGATTAAGTGAATGAAAATATATTTTTCAGATATGTTCAAAATAAAAGGCAGTAAAGAAATAGATGTGCCAGTTTCTCAAAGAATGCATCAGAATCAGTGGTGGGTTCCAGATTCCGTTCCCGGTGTGAACCACATTGACGTGCGCAGTGCGTGCGCACGTGTGGCACGCACATGCATCATACTTGCCTGTGACACTTCCACAAGCCTCCGCAACACTCCAGCTGCTCAGCGGCGCATCACACAGGTGCCATATGCGCTGTGCGTGGAAGCGCCAAAGGTTTAAAACACAGGTAAGGAGCTCAGATGGGCAGGTGGGCCCTCTGGAGTACTGTACCGGAACGGTATCCAGTGCTCTGGACAGGCACCGGTACACCCGTACTGGGGCGTACCACCTGCAACCCACCACTGGTCAAAATGCTAAAAGGTAATAAAGGAACATCATATTTACTCAATACCTAATTGACTGAGTCTTCATTAAAACTTCTGAGCAATTGTGAGGACCGGGTGGGACTAGGACACTATCTAGAGCTATTGCTATTTCCAGGTCGGAAGCACTGAGGTTAACAAAATTCAAAATATCTACTGTATGTTATTTTCATACTGCATTTCATCTGCATTTTTCCAGTCCATATCTGAGGTGCTTCCATAGTGAAAGGATTAGCTGGTGACATCTCCATTGCCCATAGTACACCCAGTTGGGGGCTCCTTTCATGATCCTGTTAATTAGGCCACCAAAATGGTACCTATTTATCTACTCACGTTTGCATATTTTTGAACTGCTAGGTGAGCAGGAGTTGAAGTGAATGATGGGAGCTCACCCCGACATACCATGGCACTGGGCTTTGAATGTGGGATTTGAATTCTTGCTAATCCAGCCTTCTAACTATGTAAGCCACTGCTCTCCCGAACTTAATATTCAATATATAGTTAATGAATATTTACTGAAATTTAATAAGTTTAAATCTCCAGGGCCAGTTAATGCCTCGTAGGGCACTGAAAGATCTTATTGATGCCTTGGTCAAATCTCAATCCTTCATCTTCAAGAAACCCTGGAGAATAAATGAAAGTCAGGTGACTGGAGATGATACATTTTTTATTTTCGGAGATGAGACTTTTGCCTTATGTCTCATCTCCAAAAATAAAACGAAAGAAGGATTCAGGGAGCTATAAATCTGATTAATCTCTCATTAATACCCAGGAAGATTCTAGAATAGATTGAAAAACAATCTATTTGTAAGCACCTTGAAAACAGTATATTCATCTGTCAGGGATCAGGATAGCTTGCCACCTAAATTTATCTCATTTTTTAATTGAATTAGTTACCTTATTAAATTATGGGAGAATTATAGATCTAATGTATCTTGATCTTAACAACCCTTTTGACAAAGTATTCCATGCATTCTCATTAGCAAGCTTCTATGTCTCAGTGTCTGTCCCGCCACCTATTGCCAGCTTCATTATGGGATAACGGATTACTGATTTTCTTACAAGATTATGCATGTGAAAGCTTTTGAACACTGAAAGCAAGATTCAAATATTAATTAATTGTTGATATGCTCACTGTTATAATTACTATTAGTATAAGTGATAAAACTTGGTTGTCATAATTAGAAGCTTTTTTTCTGCTGACTAATATTTTCATCTCTCTGTTTGGATTTGTAAAAATAATATTTTAAACTAATAAAACATTAGATGCATTAGCATTTTTGAGTGAGATTAAAACATATTTAATGATGCCTTAGATTGCTTCAATTTCTTCTCATCTTCCAGAACTGCAGGAAGATTGTGTTTAATTTGTTTTTATTATTTTGTGTGTGTGCCTTCAAGTCAGTGTTGACTTTTGGTGACTGCCTGGACAAGACTGTTTTTTCTTTGCAAGATTTCAGAAGTGGTTTGTCATTGCTTACTTGTTAGGGCTGAGAGCAAGTGACTGGCTCAAGATCACCATCTAGCAAGGGGCCTAAAGTGGGACTAAAACAGAGTGTCTTCTTATTTCTAGTTTGTTGCCCTAACTACTATACTTTGTTGTTGTTGAAGTAATTTAGGCAATGGAAGCAACTTGATTTCCTTTGCTGAAGTGAAGACACCATCTGTCAGAATATTCATGAACTAGAATAGGACATAACAACAGGTCAGCCATTGGGGGCTGGCTGGAATAGGACATTGGTAACAAGGTCAGCTAATGTACAGGCATGGCAACTGGGTCAGCCAATGGGAACTATTTGGTAACTGAGAGCCATGCCAGACACTCGGACCCTGGGTGTGGCTTACCTCTGTAGCTCTCAGTCTGTGCAAAAAGAAACAGAAACTAGTCTGGACTTGTCCGCTCTGCTGAATTGAAACTGAAACTGCTTCTCTCCTCTGCCTGTGTTTTTTTTTCTGTAACTCTCTACTTTGTTGGAAAAATCAGGTATTGGTATTATACATTTACTCATGTGTTATTATGTATATAAAGAGGTTAATGAATCCTGCTGAATCAGTTGTGTATGCTGTCTGGAAGTGATTTCTGCAACAAACTCTTGACACCATCCCATTCACGTTTACAAAGCAATCAAGGTGAACCAGAAGCACTTGAAGTGTGGGGAATGTTCCTCTCTCCCCAGTCTGTAAGGGGTTCAGTGCAAGACAGAAGCACCGGAGTGGAAGCAGACCGTCCCATTGTACCTGCCAATGCTAACCAACCTGGAAACCTTTAGGTGTATATTAAAGATCTTCCTTCTTGGTTTGCTTCAATGAACACTGTAGGATTATTGGTAGCAATCAAGCTGCCCATAGTTACCAGGTCCTGGTTGCCCAAAGGTGCTTTTTCAAAAGGCAACTGGACTTTCTTGTTTTTCCTTGAAGATGTTTTGCTTTCTCATCCAAGAAGCTTCTTCAGTTTTGACTGAATGGTGGAGAATGGAAGGATTTATATTCCTTGTAGTCATCTGGTTATCACTCTTTGAGGCCACTCTTGAGAGTCATTGAGGCCACTTCTGTGCCCACAGGGTCACCTGAACACAGTTATTTCAGCAGTTCCAAAAAAGTTCCACACCCACTTGCACTCTGATTTGGATGACCTTGATGGCCCAGATAAACCCCCAAGTTACCTCAATGACTCTCAGAGAGAATGCTAACAACCACATGACTACAAGGAATATAAATCCTTCTGTTCTCCACCTTTCAGTCAGAACTGAAGAAGCTTCTTGGATGAGAAGCAAAATGTCTTCAAGGAAAAAAAAAAAAGTCCAGTTGCCTTTTGAAAAAAGCACCTTTGGGACAACCTGGAGCTGGATGACTGAGAATCCTCATAGACAAATAGAATTTCATCTATTCCTGCAGCCAAAGCATTTGGTCACTGGAAGATGAGCTGGTAACATTAGCTGACAAAAACAGTAAATCCTCTCCAGGCGTTCAATCCAATCTGAAACCATCCTACCTCCCCATATTTGCCCCCACTCCACATTCTTGGACTTTCACATCTTGGCTCCAACTTGTTATTATTAGGTTCCAACTTCTTCCCAGGCCTGTTCAGGTAGTAAACGTTTGATTTTGTAAGATATAGAGGTCGGTAACTGAAATCCTTTCAGCCCAGATAGAAGGACTGTTATGGCCTAAGGCAGTGATGGTGAACCTTTTCGGCACTGAGTGCCAAACTGGAATATGGGTGCATGTGCTTGCATGTGCATGTGCTGGAGTATCGGAAACCCAAAGACCAGCTGGCCGGTGCGTGCATGCCGATTTTTGGCTGTTTTTCAAGCTGTCTTTCAGGCTGTTTTTCGGGCCATTTTCAGGCTGTTTTTCAGGCTGCTTCAGACTGCTTTTGGGGCATTTTCAGGCCTTTGCTCGGCCTGAAAACAGGCCAAAATGGCCCAAAAACCAGCCCCAAAAACGGTCTTTTTTTAAAAACCAGAACAGCAGTTGGTGACAGCGCATGTGCCCACAGAGAGGGCTCTGTGTGCCACTTCTAGCACACATACCATAGATTCGCCATCACGGGCCTAAGGCCTCATCTGTATCTTTCCTTTACTTTTACCAAGCACTGGGAAAATTCTAATCTGCACCACAGTGTATATTTAAAAATTATACTGAGTCAGTAATGAAATATGAAAATAAAAAGCAAAATCAATTACATTATCAACCACAACACAATGAAAAGCTTCCTTATTTCTTTTCTTTAATATAGAATATTCAGCATTTGGCAGAGCTATCTATAGAAATAAACCATTTTTTGTTGTTCCTGGCAGGAAAGCTCACCAGACAAAGTAATAAAAATAATCTTTTTAAAAAGAATAGCTGCATATATTTAATCATTGTCTACGTTTACAAAGGCAAAAAATGGGCTCATCGAAGTATAGCTACATTTCCGGTTGGTTTTTCAACGAAAACACTTTAATCAGATAAGAATTAATACTGGGATATGTCAGAATCTTTCCTCCTTTTATCAAAGATAAAAAGGTTTCCACTGTAATTTTGGAATGTCACTAGCTTCATTTTCATATTTCTAATATATGAGGCAAATAAATAAGTCATATAATTGCTCATTATCGCTCAACCTTACATTTCTGAATTGGATTAATATAGCCACAGTGAACACTGATTATCTCTGACAGGAAGTTATTAAATCCCTTTGGGGAGATTTTTTTTAAACATTTTTTTCTACGCTGAGTTTTGCTACATTTATTACATCTCAATGCATTTCTCAACATTTCTTCAGTTAGGCCTTAGGAGAAGTTATGTGAGTCTTGCTAGCAATGTATGTCATAAAGCATACGAAGAAGAAACACAGGAACAATATTAGTTATCAATCAAAATCAGGGCTTAAAATTATGCTAAACATTTAATTGGGGATTTTGAAGACTTTAAAAAATTTCTTTGAGTCTGACAGCAGGATATGATTCATATTTTTAATTTGTTATGTCAAGAGTAAGCAAGTATGTCACAGGAAAATCCTCAACAGTGGTATCACATATGGGTGTGTACCAAAATTGACAGGTTGGTAGTCAGCATGTTCTGAAGCAAATCCTAACCCCAGGATCCCCAATCCCCGGGCCCTGGCTCACTTCTGGGCTGTGTGGCTCATTTGGAAGTAGATGGTGCATGCTCAACTCCACTTGCACAAGCAGTGGGCACTTGTGCTTGCCCATGAAGGTCAATTAGTGTGAGCGGTAGGCGTGAGCACCCACTGCTTATGTAAATGGAGCCTCATATACAAATGCCTGCCACTCAAATAAAACTATTCCATTTCCCCTCCCCCCAAGCCAGAAAGGCTGGGAACACTGCCTTGACCTTTTTGTCCCATGTGTTGATGTCACCCGCATATAGAAAAGGGGCAAGGTTTAATCATAATGGTCCATTAGCCCTCTTGCTTATTCTGATTCTCCTCACCTTTATGACACAGCTGGCATTTTTTTCAACAATTTGTATAACTTTTACCTTTGTATTAGGAGATGTGGGTTAGGCATAAGGGCCAATTTAGGTGTCTTTAAGTCTGCAAAAGTTATAGACTTCTATTGCAAAATTAAAAATTCCCGTGCCCTCAAAGGATCAAGTCAATTTTTCTCATTGAAGTCAGTGGGCGAAACTTGGGTATCTTAATTGTCTGCAATACTTCAGGCAACAATTTTGAAACCTTTCAATGCACCCAAATGCAAAAAAAAGGGCAAAATGTGAATGCATGACATGCAGTAAAGAAGCAGGGATTAATTATGGACTAGCAGATTTTTACTCTGTAGTATACTGATAGCAGTGACGTGCAGTCAGGGGAGGCAGAGTCTCACCGCTCTCATCATGAAAACAAAAAAAATCTCCCCTTTTCTCTTTCATCTCTTTCTTGCGCGTGCAAGCAAAATACCCCAGGATCACGGTGGCGGGGACAGCAACACCTTCCGTTGCACTGTGGAGAAGAGTCACAGGAAGGAGGAGAATGGGACCACGTGTGCAGGAGGCAGCCCTTCATGTTGGCTCAGGAAGGAAGGGAATGGGACCAGGTGTGCAGGAGGCTACTCAGCGCCAGCCTCAAATCAGCGCAGCCGTGGTCCCCTTCATGCTGGCTCATGAAGGAGGGGAATGGGACCACGTGTGCAGGGTAAGGGCACCGCGGCTCGCGCTGATCTGAGGCTGGCGCTGAGGAGCCTCCTGCACACGTGGTCCCATTTCCCTCCTTCCTGAGCCAACATGAAGGGCTGCCTCCTGCACACATGGTCCCATTCCCCTCCTTCCTGTGGCTCTTCGCAGCGCAGCGGAAGGAGTTGCTGTCCCCGCCACCGTGATCCTGGGGTATTTTGCTTGCACGCTTGCAAAGATCAAAGTTGTCACAGTCCTCCCTTCATGATGATAATTTGATGATGTCACCAGCCTTACCAGCCCTAAACCTCACTGGACGTCACTGACTGATAGTGTGGCATAGAAATAAAAGAATCAACTTAAAAGAGAATCAAGTTATATGTAAAGAACAGTATTATTTCATTATGTCTTGTGCTGGTCTGTTAGCATAGCAAAGACTATTTGATATATTACAGATGGTAGGGAAATAATAGGGCTAGGTATGAAATAAAAATTAAAACCTGCTGTTCAAACATGGTCTCTTCAGCCTAGTTTTCTCTATCTGGGTCTCCATGTTCAGAAATAGAAACCCCAAAATACCCTGTTTCCCTGAAAATAAGACTTCCCCAGACAATAAATCCAATCAGGCTTTTGAGCGTATGCACTAAAATAACCCCCTTCCGAAAATAAACCCTCCCCAAAAATATTGCAACACAGCAGCAGCCCTGAGGTGACCACGCTCGCCACCTCCTGCACCTCAAAAATAATAAGACCTCCCCAAAAATAAGGCCAAGCACTTATTTTGGGGGGGTCAAAAGAAAATATGATCCTGTCTTATTTTCAGGGAAACAAGGTAGAAGTTGTTAGAAAACCACTTCAGTTTGATTGCACAAGGCACAATTCTCTGTTTAGTGGCTATTAGATGTTCTCTGATGATGTCCATTATTTGAAGGTGCAGAAACATGAGAAATAGAATGACTGAGTGGACATGTACTTACAGAATAATCCTTTATAACAGTGGTCCCCAACCTTTATGACTTGATGGGCTGGGAGGGGGGAGTGCAAGCAGTTAGTTGGTGCGTGCATGCACCTGCTTGGGTACGTCAAGCTGCATGTGCATGCCAGCCCACAACTCGTGCGAGTAGAGCTGTGTATGTTCCAGCCCACTACTCGCACGAGTAGAGCTGCAGACATGTGCACACCAGCCTACTGCTCGCACGGCCCACTTCTGGAATGGCCTGATAGTCGGCTGTGGCCTGAGGGTTGGAGACCCTGCTTTGAAAAGTTCATCACGGACAGCACCTGTGTAACCTGTTTAACAAGGCACTCAGGTCATCATAAAGAAACATATAAGTGCTGGGACTCATCTCCGGGGGCCGGGGGGAATGAGTCTTCCTAGCAAGATGAGGTGGACCAGTTGCTTTCGTGATGTTGAGAGAATAACTTGGTCCTTAACACTAATAAGACCAAGGCATTTATAGTGGACTACAGAAGGAATAGACCTCCAGCCCTTGGTTATCAACAAAGACCATGTGGAGCAAGTGGCCAGTTTTAAGTTTTGGGGTGTTACCATCAAAGAGGACCCAACCTGGGGCACTCACATTGCAGCACTGGTTAAAAGGACCCAGCAGATATTATACTACCTGAGACTTCTCAGGAAACAACAACTGAATGAAAAATTGCTGGTGATCTTCTACCGACTATTTTAACTTACTGTACCTGTGGATGGTTTGCTAATTGCACGGTGGCAGATAGGACAGCACTCCAGAGGATCAACGTCATTGCCCAAAGGATCATTGGTTGCCCTCTCCCCTCTTTGGAAGAGCTTTATTGCTCCTCCTGCCTTAAGAAAGTTCAAAACATTCTTAAAGATCCTTCTCATCCCGAGCACCCTTTTTTTGAACTATTACCATTTGGCAGGTGGTACAGGATAATAAAAATAAGGACAAATAGGCTGAAAAACAGCTTCTATCCCCGAGTAGTAACTATATTGAATTCTATGGTATAGTGTAATATTAATGCAGTAACAGGAGTTTTCAATTCAATTGTATAGAACAGTGATTGCTAACCCTTTTGTAGAGGCGTGCCAAAAGCAGGGGGAACGTGGGGAGGGGGTGTTGTGCATGTAGCCACACTCATAATGCCCTCCACCCTACGCATGCAAGCACAACCCCCCCTGCATGCGCGCAGACCTCACTGAAGCCTCTTCCGTTGGGCCATTTTTCACCCTTCCCAGGCTTCAGGGAAGCCCCCTGAAGCCTGGAGAAGGTGAAAAACCACCCAATGCGCAAACCGCAAGTTTGGAAATGGACTTCCGGTTTATGCATTGGGTTCCTGAACTTCCGGTTTCACTGAAGCCTCCGGAGGGCGAAAAATGGCTGAAAATCAAGGCCGAAAATCAGCTTACCAGCACGTGCATACATGCTGGAGCTGACAGGGCAATGCCTCGCATGCCCTCAGAAATGGCACTGCATGCCACCTGTGGCACGCATGCCATAGGTTCGCCATCACAGGTATAGAATGTGAAGGATATGTGTTTTTGTTTTATTTTTATAGTTTTCTTATGTATGATGTACCCTGAAGATGGCATTTAATTTCATTGTACGAGGTGCAATGACAATAAAGTAAACTAACGAACTAATATTCTGTTTAAAAACATTTTTTCAGTTCTGCTTACCTGTGTATTAATTAAAGCATGCCCATTCTTATTCACATTGTAATGGATTTCCTCTCCCTGTATGGAATATCCTTCTATTTTGGTCTCAAAGTAGAATCCTTTACTTGCCAGTAGAGCCTGAAGTAAGGTTGATTGACCCCCAAAGGCAGGAGTCAGTTGTAGCCCTACCATTTCACAACGTGAATCTTGGGCAGCAGATGCTACAAGATGGCAGAAGCAGTGAGTTTAAGGACCTATCCAAAATCACCTAATCTGTTTCTTCCATTGCTGGAGATAAACTCACAGTCTTATGGAGGTTTAACTTTCAGTTTAATATGTAAATGGCATTAAGGGAAGACACCATCTTGACTTTCACTTCTGGCAATAAAATGTCTTAAGCCAACCCAGCACCCAATTATAGGCCATTATAGCAAAGTCTTACTTAGGTATGAACATGAGGAAATATCACTTTATTTCAGTAAACATTGGTAAGGTGGTTTGTAATTATACAGACCCTATTGTGCCTGGGAAATATTCCAGTGGTTTTTACCTCTGTTGTAAGACAGTGCTGACAGGTTTATTCTGGCATGTGGTAATAGAAAGGTAATGTTTTATGCATCATGCACAATATTGGGGGTGAGGGGAAGGGCTGCAGAGCCATGAAGAAAGATATAAAAGTCAAACAAAAAGAAATAGTATATATTAATCACTAAAAACAAATATTGGGCTCTATTTTCCTATTGCTCTGCAGATATTCTTTTGAGGGGTCCTTGATGCTCTCTGAGCTTGGTTGTTTTCGTGCAGGCATTTCATTCCTCAAACCAAGGAACATCATGAGTGCTACATATTCTTTGTTTTTTTTAAAAAGCCATCTGCTTATTTTAGCAGAAATACAAGAAATTGCACAAAATAGGTAGTTAAAATTTAAATTACTGCAAACTAGTGCTGCACAGCTGTGCCTTATTCTGTGACAGTTCCTGTTGCTTAGCCTGCTTACCTGTTGTTCTTTTGTCAGGCACTCAAAATCTGCTTTAGCTGTGTGTTAATCATGGTCTGTATATTTGCTTCTTCAAGTTTAGTTCCAGTTGTGTTCACGCCAATAAATTTCCAATGCTTCACATGTCTGCTTCTGCTGCCAGATGTGCCCAATTTATGAGACCCAGATCCAGTTTAAACTAAGATGTCCTCATCCTTTCTTTGGAGCAGTGGTCTTGATCCACTCATGTCTCTGTCTTGAAGCTCTCCTTACAAATGGTTACAGTTAGGAAGGGAGGAAAAAGGAATCCAAATATCATTTCCTTTCCCATATTAACCTATTGATGCACAGAATCCAATTAAGTTGCTTGATCTCTTGGGGGAAAAAACATAAACGCTTGGTGTAAAAATGATAATACCTTTAGAATGTCCAACTTGCGATTTTAAGACAACCCTCTCCTTCTTAAGACCTCCCTTAATGACAAACTATTTATACAAATTGATATATTTTAATTTCACATGCAACATGTCTTAAGGGGGGATTCAAACGATTATGTTTCTTATCTGCTTAGTCATCAACTCTCCACTGATATTTAAAGACCCATATCAGGTGTTCAGTACTGTATGATATACACCACTCTTCCACAATCTGATGCTTTCCAGCTGCAGTGGAAAAGATGATAGGCATTTTAATCAAACACTTTCTGAAAGTGCAAAGCTGGGGAAGGCAGATGTCGATAAGTGGAGTGAACTGTCACATAGAAGAGGACAAATACTTGATTGGCCTAGTGAGCAGACATAGACGTGCAGTTCAGTTAATGTTAGCCATGAGCCTCTGCAGAAGGCCAAATGATACAAAGGTATAAAAGGAATAAAGCTTGCATCATGACACCAAAGCATATATTTAATTTCATTTTAATTCATTCAGTTTGCAAGGTCACTCAAATCAGAATGACTCTGAGTGGTCTTAAAAGTTGATAAAATAGCAACAAAGAACAAATAAGCAACACAGAAAATAGGGCACACTCTATGCAGCAAGAGGACTTATTTGATGAACTCTTGGCTTGTAGCATAATGCTCCTAGTTTCAGATGAACAATAAGAGAAAACATTTGAGGCATTGTTTGACAACAGAATTAACTAGCTAGATTGATGGTAGAATCCACTTTTGTGGGAAAATCTTCAGTTAAAATGTGATGATCCATTAGTTCTCAGTTTCGTGCTTAGTTTAATTTATTTCCAGTTGTCTGCTTGTTGATCTATGAAGCGGTAGTTGTTTGGAGAGATTTGTTGAAGTTTCCACTGAATACACTGAATATTTTTCAGGGACCTAATTTTAATTAGCTCAAGACATATGTTTATATACATTATCTACTTGTTTGCAGGATTTTTGTTAGGTTATCACAGAGATGTTGTTTTGACGAATTCCTAGCCATGGTTTATCCTTTATTCATGCTACAGGGTACGAAATTCCTGGGTGCCTACCTGCCTATGGCAGCCTAGAATACTCCAGGGCAGGCTCGCAAAATCTTCACCTAGCCTCTGGGACAGGTAATTAAAGAGTGATATTTTATCAAGTTAATGTTTATTTTATATCTTTCTGCTATTGCTTTTTTTTCATTACCTATCTCTCTTGCCAGTCATTTTCTTGATGCTTTGGTAAAGGAAAAAATTTGAAAATAAGCCCAATTTGTTTACCTGCACCCTCAGTTTCATGGGCATATAGTCTAACTATTCTTACAACTAAAGGATGGCAATCAAAATAGTTTTTTTTTATAAAGGTTCTGTAACAGCTTCTGAATTGGGTTGGCAACTTTTTGCTGGCCCCAAATCCTGTGTCTGAACCCTGCAGATAATGGTTCACTTCACTTAAGATTTTTGAGTGCACAGAAGCAAGTTGGACAGAACATTTGTAACATTGAACAAGAATCTCTTAATATAATGGTTACTGGAATTTAGCCATTCTACTGTGAAGCTAGTTGATGGCTTTTTTGAAACTTGAATTATACTTACTGTGAAGCTGTAATTTCAATAGTTACGCTTCTGTGAAAAGAAATAAGAATTATGGTTGATTCTAAAATGACCAATTCTAGAATGGCTTTCCTTTTGTGAACTGAACCTTTTTCAGGTGATTTCTCCATTTATCTTCATAATAGTCATTAGTATTCTTGAAAGCTGTAAATTTACCTCTTATTTTTGTTGTGAGGCTTCTACAGCTCTTTGGAGGCATACTTTAGAATAGAAGAAAGCAATCTGGGCTTAGCATGGAGTAATTCAGTAATATACAGCCGGGAACACCAAAGCTGGGTCAGCCAATAGGACTACATAGAGATGGAGCCAGCTCTTCAAGCCCTAAAAATTACCAGGGAGTGTATCTAAGGGAGTATAGCGTTCCATTGGGCAGATATCTTTGCATCTTCTTGAGGACTCATTAGATGGCATTGTGTAATAAAGAGGCCAAGTATATCTCTCGTGGGAAGAGCAGAAATGTTTAGAGAAAGGTGATCCCATAAATAAACAGCCCTCTGCCATGCTGATTGAACCGGGAAGGAAATTGAGCTGTGGTGACACAGTGGTTAGAGTGCAGTATTGCAGGCTAGTTCTGCTGATCACCAGCTGCCAGTAGTTTGGCAGATCGAATCTCACCAGGCTCAAGGTTGACTCAGCCTTCCATCCTTCCGAGGTGCGTAAAATGAGGACCCAGATTGTTCGGGGCAATAGGCTGACTCTGTAAACCGCTTAGAGAGGGCTGTAAAGCACTGTGAAGCGGTTTATAAGTCTAAGTGCTATTGCTGTTGCTAAACTGCAAGCCAGTGCAGCTATTGAAGTAGAGATTTTACTTAGGCGTACAGAGCCACACCTTTAACTATCTCATTACTACCGCTTTCCAAGTAATCTTTTAATTATTAATTATTTTATTGTATTATAAAATGCAAAGAACACATTATAGAATACCGATGATAACTAGATACAGTTGCATTTATACAACTAGAAATTGTTAACACTGTGATAAATTAGATAAATTAAACCTTTAAAGAAGAGGGTGGAAAGTATACATCAGTATTAAATGTGATTTCTAAAATGTAATGAATATAGGGTTGCTTAATTTGTACAGTTAAAGCTAAATATGGCAGTGATAAATTAGAAAAACTACTGAGTTATTTTATGAGAAAGGTTCCAGTCTTTGCGACTAATACATAATATTACATTCGTCTCTTCATTGTTATTTATAAATATAAGAGGAAAAAAAGTGAAAAGAAAAAAAAAGGAGTTGCTTGGAAAATGTAGATAAATATTTAACTTTAACTTTTTTTCACCCATTTTTGTATTCTAATCAATTTACAGTGTTTATAAATATTTAGACTCTCTTAAAACTATATTGTGTTTATATTTGGCTTGCTACATGATATACTGTGTATATGGAAACATCCTTGCTTGAATTTGGTTCAACTTCTGTTGTGGGCATATGCTGTTAGTTTTGCCATTGCTTCAGAGTCTCCAAGTTTAAATTCCCAATCTGGTATAGTCAGTTTTGTATCTTTCTTCCAATATTGGGCATTGGAATTCCCAATGCCCTGAGCATGTATCTCAGTAAAGTATGATGTTTTCCAGGTAGTTTTTAAGGCAGTCCCATGTAAAATCCATTGCAGTAATGACAATAGGTGACTAAAGCATGAATACGGCCTTCTAATCTAAAAAGAGGTGTAATTGGTACACAAAGCATATCTCTAGGACTCAATAGAAATAGCCTATAATTGTCCATCAGCTCTGTCTGGGAAATGCCATCCCATTCAGAAGCAAGCTGAAAGTCACAGATCTAGAAAATCCTCCAAATATCAGCTACTCAGTCTTGTTAGGGTTCAAATTGTCTGTGATCCTCCCCATCTTAGCCCTACATCTTCCAGACATTGCAAAACCAGCTTGACAACATCACTTGGTCAGCATAGAGGTCAGTGGTGGGTTGCAAATCCCATTCCAACCGGTACGATTGGATTGGGGCCAATGGCGTCCTCATGGACGCGCACAGCACACACATGTGTCTTAGCACCTCCGCAATGCTCCAGCTGCTCCGCAGAGCATTTTGCAGGCTCTGTATGTGCCATGCACCTGCGTGGAAGCGCAGAAGTCTTTAAACACTGGTAAGGAGCATGGGTGGGCGGGTAGGTTCTCCGGACCACCGTACCGGAACGGTATCCGGTGCTCTGGGCTGGCCCCAGTATGCCCGTACCGGGGCGTACCGCCTGCAACCCACCACTGATAGAGATATCTAATTGGGTATCATCAATAAACCACAGTCAACTGAAGACTTCTTCTCTTTCTAAATGTTGTCCATTAAACCAGTTATGCAAGCCTCTGCCCCCTGATGCCATCCAAGGTTTTGTACCGTATCAAACTAAATTTGAATTGAAATACATGCTACAGAAGTTCAAGAGGCTAAAATATGACAATTCAAGTCTTCCTTAAGTGTCCAGTCTACTTTAGATTCCCTTAGTCATCATTTAAATTGGCAGCAATCCTACTGCATTTACTAGTCAGAACAATCATTTATCGTCCTCTGGCCTAAACTTTTACCTCTCTTAAATATATAACCAGAAAGTCTCTTTAGCAAAATCAGTTATCTTGTTAATAAAAATTAGCACAGTGTTTGAAAGATTCCAAATCAACTTAGCAAAGAAATTTTCTCTGATTAAAGGAGTGTCTTGGTATTTCAAGCTCTTTTTCTTGCTTCATTCACTTGCCTTGGGATTTATAAGTGACACATATATACACCACTAAAGGGTCATTGGAAATCTCAAACCAGGTGAGCGAAGTCAACCTTGACTGAAAGCTAATCATCTTTCAGCACAAACTCAGGAGAGTGAGTAAAGTGGAATGGCTGGACATACACTTTACATGCAGAATGTCTAAATTGCAATCTCCATTATGTGCAAGTACAGATAAAAAAAAGTCTTCATAGCATCCTGAAGAAATTACACTAGTCAGAATCCATGTTTCTTGTGACTTAAGGTTGAAAACAGGCATGTAGACCAACTCCCATCACAAAGCAGGAATTCAAATTAAAGCAGCATCAATAGATAACCGCCCAACCTTTGAATGCATTCAGTAAAGATAAGTTTACCATCTGCCTTGGAATTAATTTCACCATCAAATTATTCTTATTCCTTGAAACTTTTTTTCTAACATTATACTGAAATCATCCTTCCTCTCAATTGAAACCATAATTGTACCTCTTCATTCTGGTACCATAGAGAACCAGCCTTCTTTTGGGGACGTCCCTTCACTCACTTTAAATATCTATTGTATTCTCATTTTGTCATATTTTCTGAAAGCTAATCATGCCAGTTTTCTCAGTAAAACATGGTTTCTAATCCCCTGCTTATTATGTTTGATCTTCTTAGCCTATGTTCTAATTTCTGTGAATCTTTCTGAATGTTGATAGCCTAATACTAGAGGCAGTATTCAAGCATGTATTGAACAATATAGAATGAAGTGAAATTCACCCCTTACTATGGAAAGTATTCTTTTATTCATTTTTCTATCGTAACTAAGCTGTAAAAATCTACATGCCTATTAATTGACAGCAAAGTAATATAGAACTCTTCAACAGTTTGCTAGCACATACAGGTCATCTGGCTTTCTGCAGCCTAAATTAGATAATTTATGCAATCTAAAATTACATTTGCCTTTTCAGCAACAATGTCTTGATAGTGATACATATTCACTTCAATTACAATATATTTTTCTCATATACTTAGTCTGGCATCCCCTGCTGTATCTCTCAAATTGATTTTCCCCCTAAGTGATTAACTTTGAATTTGTCTCTATTAATTTCATTGTGTTATTTTTCAAACCACGTCCCTAAACTGTCAAGATTAGTTTAAACTTTATTTCTGCCTTTTAGAATATTAACTCTTCGCCCAGTTCTGCACCATCTGTAGATTCGATAAGCATTTCTTCCATGTCTTCATCAAAGTCATTAATTATGAAAACGTTGAAGAATACTTGGCCAAGTAGGAAATTTTAGGCAAGGCAAGATAAACTGTACTCTCTTTTTTTACATTGAGCACACTGGTCCACATTAAAAATGAAATTCTGTTGCCTATTTTCAAAAGAAAGTATGTATGTATGTGTGTATATATACATATATACATATATACATATATACATATATACATATATACATATATACATATATACATATATACATATATACATATATACATATATACATATATACATATATACATATATACATATACATACATACATACATACATACATATATATATATATATATATATATATACACATACATACATACAGTAAGGCAGTGACGTGCAGTCAGGTGAGGCAAGTGAGGCACAGCCTCACCACTCTCATCATGAAAAAAAAAGTAAAAGGAAAAAGCTGAGCTAGTTGCTGCCTCACCGTGGATGACTCTGCTTAACCTCACTGATGCTCTCCCTCCCCAAGTGTAGTGACTTCCTCCCCAGGCCCCCATTCATTTCTCTCTCTCACACACACAGCTGGATAAAACTATATAAAAATCTAGCCCAGCTTCACTGATTACAAGTTTGAAAAGGCAACGTGGCTCCACCTGCAATCAAACTACACTTGGGGAGGGAGAGCACAAGCGAGCACTGAGGAGAGACCACAGGAGGAGGCAGGAAGCCAGGCAAAGAGCCATGCTGTAGTACACACACTTCCCCCCAGCCTCTTTCTTTTGGAAGGCTCAGATCGGCTCCCCTCTGGCTTCTCTGCCTCTCCTCTCACCCCAGCCTGCCAGCAGGAGGTGGTGGGTGGGCTTTATTGTGCTCCAGGCATTTCCCACCCAGACAGCAGGCTGCATTTGCAATGGTGGAGGTGTTTGGGAAAGGCAGCAGGGGAATGGGGGGGGGGATGGCAGAGGAGCTGCTTTCAAGCCACTGGAAAAGATATCCAGTCCAACTTTTGTGTGTTGGGGGGTTTGTTTGAGAGTGAGTGAGAGAGGGAAGGGGTAGGAGAGATAGTCCAATCCAACTTGTGTGTGTGTGTGTGTGTGTGTGTGTGTTTGAGAGAGGGGGAGGAAGGGAGAGAGGGAGGAAGGAGGGGAAGGAGAAGAAAAAGAAAAAGAAAGAAGGAGCAAAGGAGAAAAACAAATGCTGTCACTTTAAATTGGAACTGAGCATGCCTGGCTGTCGAATTCTGGGAGTTGAAGTCCACAAGTCTAAAAATATTTGAAACCCAGCACTTGTGTCAGTGCCTCACCAGTCATAAACCTCACCGCACGTCACTGCAGTAAGGTATATATACAAACATATATATACAGTAAGGGTATGGCTAGCTGATGAGAGCTAAATAGCTTGAAATAGATCTATATTAGTCTCCCTTTATTTATTTATTAGCACAAATACAACATATATGTGTATGTGTGTGTGTGTGTGTGTGTGTGTATTATCATACACATACATAGCACACATATATGCATGCTATATACATTCCTGTCTGTCCATTTTGAATACATACTTGAAACTTGAGAATTCACATGGTTGATAATATATGGAACAAAACTGACTGGATCTGGATGTTCTGCTTCAGATACCACAAAGCCTCCTCCCAAAAGGCAACAAGCAAAATAGGTCGTGAAGAGGATATGTAGCATCCCAGACAATACTGCATCTCACTTGATAGAACATCTCACTTGATACGGTAATTCAGTTCTATTTGATGAGTTCTCACCAAATTGTTTCCAAGTCAGCTGTGGATCCACATAATAGGCATACCATGCATCCTATAAATAACTGGCTTCCTAAATTAGAGTGTCATGAGAAACTACTGTCAAATACTTCTAGTAATCACTGCATTGTTTTCAAGGTTCTTAAGACAGTATCATTCCTGAATCTTTCCAGGTGTTAATGTCAGACTGGCTGGTTTGTAATGCTCATTTCTATTGCGGAGTTTCACTGCTTTCTGACTACTGAAGTTCTAATATATGTTTTCACCAATTTCTGAGCTGTCACCTTGTAATACTCCCCCCCCCCCTCTTAAATGACATAATTGAGAACCTACTGATTTGTCTAAGTTTGCCCAAATGTTTAAAAGCTGAATTGCAATTTGGACTGGAACCTTCAATCCATTGCTGTTTCTCAGTATATCCCCAGTTCAGACAAGAAGAAATGGCTGTCAAACGCAGAAGTGCAGAGCTATGGATAGCTTGTTGTGATGCGTGCCCACGCGCACACACACAGAATATATGCTGTATTTACTTGTTAGTAAATATGGCAAACATTGCCATATATAATTAGGGAGTAGGGAGGTGTGCAGTGACCCCAAATTTGATGAGGCAAATAGATATGGTGTGAAATAAAAATGGCTGGTGAAAAACATGGAAGCGTTTGAAGATTAGTCATTTATATAGAGGGACTGCTTTGATGGCTGAATGTTAACCCTTTTTGAAAACTTAATCAGGACTTACTGTATCTTTCTTTAGTCTTTTGCTGCTAAATTACCCCATTTCGTCATCTTCATCCAGTTTCTCTTTGCATCTTTTTCTTTCCCTCATTCCCATCTTATGTATTTTTCCTCCTTTTCCATAGTTTCTGCTGGACTACAGGCTGTGTGCACACTTATATATTTCTATATGGGAAACTGATTTCTGTGGAAGAGAAATATTACTTTATTTATGTAAAAAGAGATTCATATGTGGCGTCATTTATTTTATAAGCAATTAGTTTTAATCAGTACTTATTCAACCTATATCAATTTTCTCATCCTGCCCTTGCCCTTCTTTTGGAACTGGGCTTCAGACAGACAGACAGACAGACATAAACACATGCATGTATACAAAGGGTCACATATACACATTTATGGTCAGGGAGATCTCCAAGATTGATTCTTCTGGAGTTGCTAAACCCAATTTGACAAAGGGAGGAAGCTAGGCATCATGCAAGATTTTTATCCATGTATTCATATTTATATACCAATGTATATGTACTGAAATATATATACAGGAATGCAGAAATGTCCATTCCTGTTTACTTTTTCTATTACTGGGCGATTTCAGGGTCATATTCTGAGGTCTTTGGTGAATTCTGGCCACTGGCATTGCTCCTGCCACAACCTTTTCCACCTCTCAACCAGAAATTTAAGCCTAAGGTCAAAAAGAGAAAAATGTCACTTCAATTAATTAAAAGACGAAAAGTCAAAGGCAGTTTAAGCCCAGCAGCTAGTAAACAATTTACATTGGCTGTCTGCAGAAAGCTACAAGATTATAGCAATCCCAAATGCTAATAAGAAGAGAAATATTTGTTTCAAAAATTTATTATGAAACATACCACAGCAAAATAAAAAATGGAGGACTGCAAATTTTAGAGAAAAGTAGTTGGATTCAGTGTATTACAAGAGTATAGCCAGAGGAACTCATCTAAGTTGGTGGTTTAGCCCTATAGAAAACCCTGGTTGTTTAGTTACCCTGCATCCTTTCTTGATCTTCTCATGCCATATATTCTGAAATGGGTCTCGTCTTCTTTTTTCCCTTTCTTGAGGAAGACTCATAATAATAATAATAATAATAATAATAATAATAATAATAATAATAATAATAATAATAATAATAATAATAATAATAATAATAATAAAAAATTTTTTTATTTGTTAGCCGCACCCTCTCCCGAAGGACTCGGGGCGGCGTACAATAAAAACATATAAAATACAAATATGGACAATACATACACAAAATAGACATATACGTGGAGGAGGTAGACAGATGAATGGAAACAATTAAAATCACAGTTTAAAATCCCCTAAATAAAATCACAAAATTAAAAAACCCGTCAGGAGCGATATGATCAAACTATGGTTGAGCCAGGCCAGCTACTTGGAATAGGTGGGTCTTGAGCTTTACACGGAAGGCGCGGAGGTCAGAGGTAATCCTAATATCCGGAGGGAGGTCATTCCACAGGGCTGGGCCCGCCACAGAGAAGGCTCTGCTCCTAGGCGCCGCCCCTCGGCACTGTCTGGTGGATGGCACCTGGAGAAGTCCCTCTCTGTGTGAGCGAATTGGTCGCAGGGATGTATGGGGCAGGATACGATCCCGCAGGTATCTAGGTCCTGAGCCATGGAGCGCTTTAAAGATCGTTATCAAGACCTTGAAACGCACCCGATAGACCACAGGAAGCCAGTGCAGCTCGCGCAGGAAAGGTGTCACATGGGAGTACCTTGTACTCCCTTGTACTCTTGTACTTAAGACAATAATCTCTTGTTTTTTTATGCTTCATAAAGAGAGGAGAGTTGTGTATAATTGAGAATTTACCAAAATGTCTTCCCTGGGTTTCATTAATAGAAATAAAGCTATTAGTTTAGGACAGTAAAGTCAAAATGGGGCACGGGAGTGCTGCACGAGGCCCCAAAATGCAATGCGAGGGCCCCCTGCATGCACACATGCATCCCCACATGTGCCCTGCCCCTCCCTGTGCATGCGCAGCAGAGACCCAAAGACCAGCTGGCTGGCGGGAGGTGCGCACACATGCACAGTGGAGCTGGGCTGGGGCAACCGCTGACGTGCCTGCAGTGAGGCTCTGCATGCCACCTGTGGCACGCGTGCCATAGGTTCGCCATCCCGGGTTTAGGATCATTAATATGTGTTTTTTCTTATTCAATATGGTTTTAAAAATGTTTTCTGCCTAAAGTCACCTGTGAACAGGTCTGTGCACTGTTGTTCAGGCCAAGATACAAAAACATCTTAGTACCCTTGTTACCTTCAAAATAATTTCCATGCATTCTTCTCTTTTCTCTCCCTCCTTCTATCTCACCGATCAAGGGTCTGTGCATTCCGTTGCCACTGGAAGCAATGGAAATTGACACATTCTGCCTAGAAACAGAAGGTGACCTAATTATTTATTTTTTTCATAATATAAGCTCCAGGGATATCTGATGGTGAACTATTGCAAGAGGAGGAGAGCATGGCCAAGGTATAAACACTCTTCATTGCCTTCCATTCAAAAGGGCTGTAAATCGGATTAATGTAATTTGAACAGAAGGCTGGCAAATATCTCTTAACTATTTTCCATCTTTGCAGGTAAGATAAAGAATAAGGTCAAACAATTACTCAGAATGAAACAAGAGCGATTAATGGGAAGGATATGTCAGCCTTCCCAGGGAGACCAGACAGGAAACATGACCACATGAGATAATTCTATTTTATTGTAAGGCTATATTAATAGAATCTCACAAGTCTGAACATACACATCTCCTGCTGCCTCATTTACAGCCTGAGAAACTAGGAAAGGTCCCTTCTAAGCTTCTTTCCCTGCCCACTATCCTGCAGCAGACTGTCTCTCTCCTATCTGACCATTCCCTAGAGTCTAGATACTGTCTAGGGCCTAGACCAGGGGTGTCCAAACTTGAGAACTTTAAGACTTGTGGACTTCAACTCCCAGAATTCCCCAGCCAGCTGGCTGGGGAATTCTGGGAGTTGAAGTCCACAAGTCTTAAAGTTCTCAAGTTTGGACACCCCTGGCCTAGACAGTATCTCTTTGCGCCAAGTTCCTTCCCACATACCATTTCAGATCAGAGCTGGGTATATCCTATGAACTACATGGGGCAATTTCCTTAAGCTGGTGTCGGGCCCAAAACCAGGAATGGCATATAGCAATTCTTCCATGCTGAGTTCTTTATTACTTTAAGCCTATAGACAAAATCTTGCCAGACAGATTTCTATTATCTGCTGAACTGTTAGGAAGGGGCTGTCTTTAACCTCTTTCTCTCACACTTAAATAGCCCTTTATTCCTCTGGAATGCACCCCCCCTCCCTTCTGGGAACCCCCCTCCTCACTGTATTCCATCCCAGCTGGCTTGCCATGTTTATTTGAACTGCCACAGGCTGATCCATATTGGGATTCCTCTAATGTAGGAAAATGGCCAAAGCATTCAGGCAACAAATGTCTTGGAACAGTCCTATTTATTGCTGATTTCCTCTGGGCAGCAAGATGTATTATTTATGAATTGCTTTTTCTTCATTTCCTATCTATGTACTGTACGTGATAATCAGCTAGCGAAGATCAAGTGCAGCAGATATCACGATGAATATCTAATGCTCATTAATACATACAGCATTTTTCTAAATTATCAACCTTTTGTTTTTTGATACCATCTAATGCTGCAGTAGCCATATTTATACATGAAATATTTGCATCCACCGCGACAGCAATTATTTTCAGGCATTTCCCCAAATTGAAAATGTCTTCTGCCAAGTGGCTCACTTAGTCTTTAACACATCACTGGAAATTCCTTTAGCTCTCCCTGGCCTTTTAACAAAGATTTTATGCTTTAAAAGCTTTAAATATTTAGGCTACTGCTGCTGCTATTGCTATAGATTAATCATATTTCCTGCTTTATAAAGCACAGTTCTCTTCCTGAAGAAGTCTTTGAAGATTTCAAGGCTAGTCTGGTCTAAATGTGGTTTAGAGACAAAAAAAAAGAACCCATTCAAGAAAGGAAAATAGGGACATTGTTCATCATCAGCAGGAATTTCATAGAATTGTGAACAGGCACAGTGAACATCTGATCATTTTCTCACTGGGGTACAATGCAACACCAGGTAGGAGGGCAGGGTCACCTACCCATTTCAAACAATCCTTACTCTTTGGCCGGTGTGTTCTATCTTTTCCATCAGTTCAGAATTACTGTGATGTCTTATTGTGTTAGGATTGTTTTGATCTACTGTTCCTTTTATAAAAGCTAAAGACTGTGCAATATTGCTTATTCGAAGCAGAAGTTGGCAGTTTCCAGACAACACCCAAGTCCGAAATTTGGCCAAGGGTTTTTATTGCTTGTTTTAATACCTTAAAAAAAAAAAACATTCCCACCCCATTCAAGGTTACTTTTTATGTGTATCTTTATATAGTAGTGATTAAAAAAATACATAAAGGTAAAGGTTCCCTCGCACATACATGCTAGTTGTTCCCTACTCTAGGGGGCAATGCTCATCTCTGTTTCAAAGCCGAAGAGCTAGGACTGTCCAAAGTCATCTCTGGCATAACTAAACACCGAAGGCACATGGAATGCTGTTACCTTCCCACCAAAGGTTCCTATTTTTCTACTTTCATTTTTACATCCTTTCAAACTGGGACAAGCAATGGGAGCTCACTCCATTATGTGGCGCTAGAGATTCGAACAGCTGAACTGCCAACCTTTCTGATTGACAAGCTCAGAGTCTTAGCCACTGAGCCACTCGCTGTGTCTCAAATTTTAAATATATATTTTTTAAAAAATTATGTCCCTGTTTTGGCAGTCACAAATTTAAAGATAGAGTGAGAACAGAATTGAATTGTGGTCATGCAAAAATCTTGGGGTACATCCAGGCAAGAACTTGCTTCACTGTTGTTGTAAAACAATTAAGAGATATCTATTAGCACATCTAGATCTACCAGCCTATTGTCTCCCCAGGTGGTCAGTGGAAATCAGAAGATTAGAGTCTTTTGGAAACAATTATACCTTCTCATTTAGGGCAGAGGAGATGGCATGGGGGGGGGGGAGTAGAAACTACTGTTTCCATTGCATTTCTATCTGGCCCTAAGAGAAAGCACACAATGTAATATTGGTTTGCCATCAATAACCTCATTTTCTTGGACAGTGAGGTCATTGTTAGCTCACCTTTCAGAGTTTTGACATCTGTGCTCTGTCACAGCATTGGTATTGCATGAAATTCAGGGGATGATAAATAGCCAGTGAAATGCTTTGTTGTCTCTGTATGCCAGCTCCATATGTAGGGTGTGTTCCTTCTATAAAATATTTATGTAGCATAAGTGCCCTTGGAATTATGGCACAGGGTTATTTCATTAAAAAATGACCAATCCTGCAAAAATCCCAAGACTGATGCCTTGGGAATAGACATAGAATCATATATTGGAATTGGGTCATTTGGGCCATCAAGTTCATACCTCTTATCAGTGAAAGAATCCAGCACCCCCAACCTTTGTTTGAACACCACCAAACAAGGGGTGTTACCACCCAATCCCACAAGTAGTTTTTCTGTTAAATTATTTTTCTGTGACATTCAGTCCAAATCCACCTTCCTTTAATTTAAGATTGTTACGGTATATCGTATTCTGAACTCTGATATGAGAGAGGTCAAGTCTTGACTTTCTGTGAAACTTCAGATACTTGCAAAATATTTTCATATCTATTCCCACCCAATTGTTTTTTTCTCCGCTGTATAAATCCTTTTCTTTACTTCCAGAATGAGAAAGAAAGCAATAATTGGTGGTGTAGGGCTTCCTGCCTAAGCAGAGGGTTGGACTAGAAGACCTCCAAGGTCCCTTCCAACTCTGTTATTCTATGGTGAATTCATTTATGTCAGCGGTGGGATTCACTTACCTTCCCTACCGGTTCGCAAATGTGAGTGTGCGCGCACTAGTTTCGCTCGCATGCACTGCATCTGCACATGTGCACTGCCTTCTGCGCATGCACAGTGCTCATGCATTATGTTGGGACAGTTGAGTGGATCCTCCGGCAGCCGCCATTACCGGTTCGTCCAAACCAGAGAGAACCAGCTGAATACCACATCTGATTTACATACGAACATTCTTCTTGTTGTGCTGCTCTCAAGAATAACCTGACCCTTAGTCTTCATGAATGAAAGTGGATCGAGTGAGTGAAATAGCCTGCTTAACGTAATGCAGCAAATTATTTCACAACAAATTCCATTCATGATGATTTTCTTCATTTCAAATCCATAAACCTGGAACGCAATTTAATGACAGCAGTTTGTTCTTTGTACTTGGCAGCATTTAATAAGTGGTAAGTGAATCATGATATCCAAACATAATACAAATGTTCTGATTTTTTTCTTTATATAAAGGTCATCAAAGTAGCAACTTATTTCCAGAATAAGGACAAGCCATTAGTGATTTCTTGCTAAATCTCTTTAGGAGATATATGGTACTATAATTTCAAAGAACTAACCACCGGGTTGCCTCAGCTTTATTTATTTATTTATTTTATTTTATTTTATTTATAGACCGCCCCCTCTCCCCAAAGGGACTCGGGGCGGTGTACAGACCACAATAAAACAATATACAAACTTAAATAATTATAAATACCCATTAAAACAAATTATATGATAGGCTGTACAGTATAGTTAAAAATTAAAACAACCTATAAAATCTATCCCTAAACATTTAAAATTTAAAATACAGGCTAGAGGGACACAAAAGCTACAGTTAGGCCAGGCCAGCTAAATTAAACAGGTGGGTCTTTAGTTTGTTACGGAAGGAGCGGAGATCAGTCATTATTCTAATGTCAGGGGGGAGGTCATTCCAGAGGGTCGGGCCCATCACAGAGAAGGCGCTACTCCTGGGCGTCACCCGCTGGCACTGCCTAGTGGACGGCACCCAGAGGAGTCCCTCCCTGTGAGAGCGAATCGGCCGCAGGGATGTATTGGGCAGGATGCGATCCCGCAGGTAGCTAGGTCCTGAGCCATGGAGCGCTTTAAAGATGATAGTCAATACCTTGAAACGCACCCGAAAAGCCACAGGTAGCCAGTGCAGCCCACGCAGGAGAGGTGTTACATGGGAGTATCTGGTACCTCCCTTATGCCTGATTGGGCATTGAGATATTCCTGAAACGTAAATGTAGGTTGGATCCATAAATTTGCAAACTGAATACTGTACTGAAAATAATTGTTTCCAATACAATTCCATTTGTTCATTTCTAATATTTCCTTGTGAACATTGGGTGTTGAGCTCAAACATTATGTACTAAGATAGTTATTCGGTGTGGGTTATTCTGCATGGAGCTGTCCCTAGTCCTGAAAAAGAATGCATGTACATGACAAATTCCAGACATTTGAGAGCTTGAAAGTAACTGTTCAGAATTAGGGTTGTTTTTTTTTGGGGGGGGGGGGTTATAACAATTCTGATTTTGATGCTAAACAGTGAAGGCTATTCTAGACTTTAATTTAATGTACATTAAAATGTAGGTAGTTTCTAGCTTCCACAAAAGATCTATTGAATCAAAATTTCTACCTTTCTTTTTGTTGCAAACTATTATTGACATAAGTCATAATGTAGCTGTTTTTCTTTGCTTTTTTTTCTTTCAATATATTCAGATCAAAATACCAAAAAGTCATTTTTTAAATGAAAGTATCAATGAATAAATAAGAAAATATAGCAATGAGCAGTTCTGCAAATGACTATAAAATGCAAATATGTATGCATTCCAAATTGAAACATTTAGAGTCTCCTATAAATTTATTGGGTTGTTAGATCAGAATATGGGCCAAAAATTCATTTAACCCAACTAAATTAGATGTGATGTTGATCAACTAATTATATGTCTTTAAAAGAGAACTAAGAGCTATTATGGCCAATACTCCTCTTTGTATATATCATTGTCATGAAAGTTTTATCCGTAATGTTAAGAATTAATACTAACTAAAATAAATAAAAGGAAAGAGGGAAATAAAAGAAAAAGTGCAATAAGAAAAAAGATTAGGAAAAAAGGAGAAAGGTATAACGAAAGATACAAAGGTTTAAAGTATAGATACAAATGTCCAATAATTCTTCACAGCAATTAAATACAATTATATTTTAACCTCTTTCTCTAAAGTCGGACCATAACTCTCTTCTTTCTTCAATTGCCCTGTGTAATTATCAAAACCATAAATCACAAGTTCATTTTTTCATTTTTATGCAAAAAGTTTATAAATAGTTTCCAGTCACAGGTAAATGTAAGATAATGTCCTTTCTCTAATCAAAGAAGTCAGTTTGTCCATCTCAGCAAATTCTGTCAATTTTACCAATTGTTCCTTCGGAGATAGATAGATAGATAGATAGATAGATAGATAGATAGATAGATAGATAGACAGACAGACAGACAGACAGACAGACAGACAGACAGACAGACAGACAGACAGATAAAATACAATAATACAATAGTAGAGTTGGAAGGGACCTTGGAGGTCTTCTAGTCCAACCCCCTGCCTAGGCAGGAAACCCTACACCGTTCCAGACAAATGGCTATCCAACATCTTCTTAAAGACTTCCAGTGTTGGGGCATTCACAACTTCTGGAGGCAAGCTGTTCCATTGATTAATTGTTCTAACTGTCAGGAAGTTTCTCCTCAGTTCTAAGTTGCTTCTCTCCTTGATTAGTTTCCACCCATTGCTTCTTGTTCTGTCCACAGGTGCCTTGGAGAATAGCTTGACTCCCTCTTCTTTGTGGCAACCCCTGAGATATTGGAACACTGCTATCATGTCTCCCCTAGTCCTTCTTTCTCTTAAGCTAGACATACCTAGTTCCTGCAACCGTTCTTCATATGTTTTAGTCTCCAGTCCCCTAATCATCTTTGTTGCTCTTCTCTGCACTCTTTCTAGAGTCTCCACATCTTTTTTACATCGTGGCGACCAGAACTGAATGCAGTATTCCAAGTGTGGCCTTACCAAGGCATTATAAAGTGGTATTAACACTTCACGTGATCTTGATTCTATCCCTTTGTTGATGCAGCCTAGAACTGTGTTGGCTTTTTTGGCAGCTGCTGCACACTGCTGGCTCATATTTAAATGGTTGTCCACTAGATCTCCAAGATCCCTCTCACAGTTACTACTATTGAGCACGGTACCACCTATACTGTACCTGTGCATTCCGTTTTTGTTGCCTAAAGATACAGATTTTTTGTTTTTGTTGCCTAAAGATATTGATATAGATATAGATGATATAGATATATAGATATAGATATAGATATAGATTATATATATATATATACACACACACACACACACACACACACACACACACACACACACACACACATATATATATATATATATATATATATTATATATATATATATATATATATATGGAGGAGAGCCTGTGGCTTAGTGGCTAAGACTCCTGCCTAATATGTAATACAGCCCAGGTTCAAATCCCAGTAAGGGTATGGCTAGCTGATGAGAGCTAAAATAGCTTGAAATAGATCTATACTAGTCTCTCTTTATTTATTTATCAGCACAAATACAACACAACATTATATATATTATATAATTATATATATATATATATATATATATATATATATATATATATATATATATATATATATATATATATATATATATATATATATATATATAACATTATATATATTATATGTTATATTTATATTTTATTGGGCAGGTTCAACTGTGATTTTGAAAAGACCTCAGCTGCTAGACTGAAAACTGCTAACTTTAAATTAAGAGTACAAGCAATCTCACAAATTGTGTTGCTGTTGAAACTGCTAACATGAAATAGTAATTCCATCCAAAAAAGGAGGGGAAAAGAAAACCTTGACTAAGTTTCATAATTATTCGCATTCTTTGGCTCGCTTAATGCTCATCTGCCATGCACAGCAATATCATCTCATCTACTTGCCAAAGCAAAAAAGGATCTCCCAATAGGGAGATGATGACTTCATTTCTGCTGCTCTGAATTATGTTCCCTGGTGTTCCCCGTCCACTGCACCACAAGTCAAATATTCTTTGGCTTGTTCCACTTACTGCAGAGACTTTGGAAAAAAGAAAACAACAATTGCTAGCAACTTGAGCTATTTCCATCCAGGGATCAAAGCTAATGAGATCCCAATATTTTTAGAAGTAAAGATGGGCTGACTATCCCTCCCTTAGCCACATAAACTAATATTTTATTTGAGTGAGAGTTCTTAACTAGCTGTCGCCCAATATCCAATGTCAGATATCAGATACAACCAATGTTCCCTCTAATTTTTTTTCAATGTGAGCAGAAAAGTATAGTGTTTGAGCGGCACATTTTCATGCCTGAGCACCTGAATTTTTTCTTCAAACCTGACAGCTTTAAGACTTGTGGACTTCAACTCCCAGAATTCCTCCTCCAGTCATGTTGGCTCAGGAACTCTGGCATTGAAGCATGCAAGTCTTAAAGCTGTCAAGTTACAAGATCCTTGCACCCCTAACCCGTTAGGGGGAAAAAACCCCAGAGGTCTTCAAACCTGACAGCTTTAAGACTTGTGGACTTCAACTCCCAGAATTCCTCCTCCAGTCATGTTGGCTCAGGAACTCTGGCATTGAAGCATGCAAGTCTTAAAGCTGTCAAGTTACAAGATCCTTGCACCCCTAACCCGTTAGGGGGAAAAAACCCCAGGGGTCTTCAAACCTGACAGCTTTAAGACTTGTGGACTTCAACTCCCAGAATTCCTCCTCCAGTCATGTTGGCTCAGGAACTCTGGCATTGAAGCATGCAAGTCTTAAAGCTGTCAAGTTACAAGATCCTTGCACCCCTAACCCGTTAGGGGAAAAAAACCCCAGGGGTCTTCAAACCTGACAGCTTTAAGACTTGTGGACTTCAACTCCCAGAATTCCTCCTCCAGTCATGTTGCAGCAACGTCATCTGCGTGGATCTGCTCCATCTTTGGTTTCTTCATTGTGGGCAGGGCTGTGCTGAAGATGCCGCCAAGCTGCCACCAGAATAACTGCTGCTACCTCCTCCTCCAACAGCACCACATTTGCACCTGAGCTCAGCGCCGCGTTACCCCTGCCCCCTCCTCCTCCTCCTCCGTGCTTTTGAGGAGCCATGAGGCTTTTTTCCCTCCTGCTCCCACCCCCCCACCTTCCTACTGGCTCCCGCAGCCTCATGGCTCCTCAAAAGCACGGCTGAGGAGGAGGGGCAGGGGTAACACGGCGCTGAGCTCAGGTGCTCCGAGCGGAGGGGAGGCGCCGCTGCCATGTGTGGGGATGCCAGCTGGAGCTTTCGTGGCTTCAGCTCAGCCGCAAATCCGGCAGTGCTGTTAGAGGAGGAGGAGGTGGCAGCAGTTATTCCGGTGGCGGCGGGGGCTTTGGGACTTCACAACTACGAGTCTCCCGTGCTCATCAAGACAAGTCTGGGGAGGTCCTTTGTGGGCGGCCAGTTCTAGCTGCCTGCAAAGGACCTCCCCAGCTTCCAGAGCCTGTGGCAATAGAAATCACTGTGCGGCAGTTGAAAACTGCTGCACGGTGTTTTCTTGCCATGTGCGCGGCCGCGCGGCCACGCACCTTAGAGGAAACATTGGATACAACTTTGAGGCAACAAATAAATCCCAGGAGATAAACAGGATAATGGATGTTGCTATGAGCCTAATATTTAATCATGGGGCATTTCCCTCAAAAAGGGCTGTTCCAGTGTTCAGAAATAGAATTGATTTTGAACAGAACATTGAAGTTAACTATTCCCCCCCCCCCAAAAAATTAAGTGCAATCCAATCATTAATACAGCCCATTCGAGGGTCACAATTTTCCATAATGAACATTTCCACATCCCTAAACAGGGATGTTTCATTCAGAAGTCTCTCTGTGAAGCTACTTATGAGTACAGGTAAATCTCCTTCCTAGTCCAGTCACATAAACCAATGAGAAATTCTAGAAATATATGAAAGGTACTCCAGAAGTTGTAATCATTACCTCTGGTTAATTGAACACTGGTTTACTCAATTAATACAATTAACTGAGTTCACATTATGCATAAGTACCATGGCCTGGGTCTGGAAAAAATATTTGACTAAAATGGATTACTTGGTGGGAGAACAGGACTTCTAGTACTGCCTTTGGCACAAAGCCACCCCGGTGACCTTGGGCTGGTCACTTTCTCTCAGCCCTAGAAAGGAGGCAACAGCAAATCTTCTCTAAAAACTCTAACCTGTCCATGTAGTCTCCAAGAATCAGTCATGAATAAGTAGAAGAAGAAAAAATGTCTTTTGTTCAGTCTGTCTTACAAATACAGTCAAAGAGACATGGGTGTTTGAAGAGGTAGATATACCGCGTTTCCTTCTTTTGACCTTCTCCAAACCATCAGCTGATTTTTTTAAAAAGCAGTGACTACATTTTGTCATAACAATGTTTCTAAAGAAACAATTCTTTGAAAACATTACAGGCAAAAGCTCTACCCTTCTCTTCCTGCCCCAAAACATACGCCATTGAGTACTAATTATACTTAGTTGTTATCAAATGCTGCTTAACTCAAGGAAAGTAAGAAAAAACACTGATCCATTGAAGAGAGTGAGTGGAAATTTAACTTGGAGCCAATCCACAATGAATTATTTTGTTTTAAATCCCATTTGTATGTATGAAGCAATCAACTGCCGTATTGTAATTTAGTTTTTGTGCAGTAAAATCCCATACACATTTACTCAGAAGGAAATCTTAAATTCATTGGCATGTGCTACAATGTCTATTTTAACTAGCAATTATTTTCTAAGGCCATAGTGTTGGATTTAGTTTTATTCAGTGAATCAGTCCAACTAAAGCATGGTTAATAGCATATAGAGCAGTGGTTCCCAAAGTTGGCAGTACTGCCCTCTGGGGGGCGGAGGGGTGGCGCTAAGAGGCAAGAGGAGCGGCAGGGGGGCACTAAGAGGCAAGGGGGGGCAGGGGATGTTAAGACGCAAGGGAGGTGGCAGAGGAGTGCCCCTCGCAGGGCGCAATTCTGCCTGGAGCTCTGTTGGCCGCCAGTCAGCTGAGCACTTCTGGCAGGGGTGAAATTCAGCCGGTTCTGACAGGTTCTCCTGAACGGTAGGACAAATTATGGGCAGTTCGGAGAACCGGTAAAATGCACCACTGACTGGCTCCACCCTCACCTCCCGCCCCTCCCACTCACTCCTTTTCATATCTCGCCTGCCTAGAGGCACAGGTGCTGCTGCTGCTGCTCCTTGGTTCCCGCACTTATCTCAACCATACAGCCCAGCAGATCTCTGCCCGGTGAGTCTTCCTTTGCTTCTATTCTAGCTACCTCCCCCACGCCCAGCCAAGGTGTCTATTCTTTTCCCAAGCTATTTCCCTCTGTCTGGGCTCTCCCTTGCAGAGCTGAGCCTAGCATTCAGTTTAAAATCCAGGGCAAGGGAGGGGGGCAACAGGGCAACCAGAAGGAGGGAAAACTTGTTTTTTTGCCAAACTATTTTTTCACAAGGAGAGGAGGAGAGAGGGAGGGAGGCAGAGAGGGAGGGAGCGAAAGAGAAGGAGAGAGGAAGGGAGGAAGTCAAGAGAGAGGAAGAGGAAAGGAGAAAGGAGAGAGAAGGGGAAGAAGGGAGGAAGAGAGGTGAGAGAGAGAGACAACTGAACTTTACTCGTGAAAAGGTGTTAATTACGTCAATGGAAGAGATAGGAAACTGCATTAGTAATATATATGTCAATGTGTTGATTTGTACTAAAAATGTTTAGCTTAAAGAAGTTATGAGGAATCACAAATATGTACGTTAAAAGTGTGGAAAATGTAATGTACGTGTGGATGACCCTTTGCATGAGTTGTATTGGGAAACTATTTAATTGGCCATCTTATCATGCTTCAGAATCCCAAAGGTGCTTTTTCAAGAGGCAACTGGACTTTCTGGTTTTTCTTTGAAGACACTTCTTGGATGGGAAGCAAAACATCTTTAAAGAAAAACCAGAAAGTCCAGTTGCCTCATGAAAAGGCACCTTTGGGACAACCATGACCTGAAAGTGAACTCTATTCAAGCGCAATATAGGCCGTTGCGAGCTATACCAATTTCCGATCTTGTCTGAGCTAGAAGAGAAAGGCGGGATACAAGATGATGATCTTCAAGTTTTTTGTGACCATTTGGACATGCTGCATAAAGATACTCTGAACGATATCAGGATCTTCTTTTTTTTTTGATGGAAATTCCAGATTGGGTGATAAATCTATTTTCAGATATTGAGAAAGATGGGGTAGTGGGGGGGAACAACTCATAAAGCTGCAAAATGACATTGAACTGAAGCCAAAGTTTAAAAAATCGTACCAAGAGTTTTTGTTACAGAAAGAAATTTCTGATTGTTATCCTTCACTATGGACAGTGGTTAAGAAGCTCCTTGTTGCATTTCCAACATCATATTTGGTGGAACGTGGCTTCAGTGTGGTCATCCAACTTCTCTCCAAGCAAAGAAATCGACTTCAGATTACTGAATGTGGTGATTTAAGATTCCTGGTAAAACTGGGAAACTGGTATCACTTCATCAAGCCTATCCATCACATTATGAATTTACTGAACAGTGAAGTAGTTATTAAATTTTACTGAGTTTACTAAGTTACTAGTTTCTAAGGTTCTTGATAAATGACTATCAGACTTTAAAAACCTGGTATTACTGGATCATGTTCAACAATTTTGTTGAATTAACATTAACTAAAAAGGTTTTTAAATTGGATTTTGAATAAATGTGCAATTAATTGTTACAGTTTTGAATTTTACTGTTACTATCTTCCTTCCATCGTGCAAACCTCCCAGTCACATGACCCCCCCAGCCACGCCCACCAAGCTACGCCCACAGAACCGGTAGTAAAAAAGTTTGAATTCCACCACTGGATGGGGGGGCACTGAGGATCAGTTTGTAGCACCAAGGGGGCAGTGGACTGAAAAAGTTTGGGAACCATTGATATAGAGTATTATGTGAACGAATCCAATTGTGGTTTAGTCAACCAATTATGGTTAAGTAAAGCATGACATAATAGCAATAGATTTATATACCACTTCACAGTGCTTTATAGCCATCTCTAAGTGGTTTACAGAGTCGGCATATTGCTCCCCAAAATCTGAGTCGATGAGACTCAAAGTGCCGAATTGCTGGCAGCTGGTAGTCATCAGAAGTAGCCTACAGTATTGCATGCTAACCACTGAGTCACCATGGCTCCTAATGCAATGTATAAATTTAATTATAGGCTTTGGGAAGCAATTATTCCCAATCTTGCTTCTTCCAACTGTGGAACATATTCAATGTTATCGGTTGGATTCTAATTTCCAAGAAAAGATGTGATTTTGGCTGTGAAACTATTTCATTTACCATTTCTGGCAATAATAAGCTTGGGCTGAAAACTGGATTTATAATGAAATGTGAAACACTATTTCTCAGGGATGGTGCTGTTTACAGCTTTGAACGTCTCTCTATTGGAAAGGAGGAGAAGGGAATCGGGGGTGTTTTTTATTAAATTCAGTTTCCCTCTCCAAATGTTAAAATAGCTAAGGCTGACATTAGATAAGGTCTGCAGTGTTCAGTGAATAGTGCTTTTTTAATGCTATTTATATCATAAAAGACCCAGCTTTAGTACCGAATGTTACTCAGATATACAGAAATCTCTGTAATTAAAAAAAGCTGATTCTTACAAAAATAATGTTGTGTACAGGTAGTCCTCGGCTTACAATAGTTCATTTACAACGGCACTGGAAGAAGTGACTTATGTCTGTTTTTGACAGCTGCAACTTTTGTAGTATATCCATGATCATGTGATCAAAATTCAGGTGCTTGGCATCTGGTTCATACTTATGACCATTGCTGTCATGTGATCATGTTTTGTAACTTTCTGACAAGCAGAGTCAATGGGGAAGCCAGAGTCACTTAACAACTGGGTTAACAACATCAGTTGCAGTGACTCACTTAAGAACTGTGGCAAGAAAGATCATAAAATGGGGCAAAACTCACTTAACAAATGTCTCACTTAACAACAGAAATTTTGGGCTCAATTGTGATCCTAAGTCGAGGACTACCTGGAGTTGTTTGGCATGTAAAATAATACGGGAGTTATACAGTTACAACCTTGCTGGTTTGTAATTCAAATGGAGTTTTCATTTTGCTCATTATCTGATTTCATTGTATATGCTTTTATTCAAATTGCATTGTTTAATGTATTTTATTGTAAATTACACAAACCTTCAGCTATTGGGTCATTTTAAAAGTTTAATAAGAATAGAATGAATGAAACTGAATGACAGGAGTTTAAAGTCCGGCAAAACGAAAGCATTTCTACACCCAGTGCACATATTTAAGATTGTAGAAAAGAAAGTAATGGCCACTAACTCAGAAAGTTCAAAAGAGGATTAGACATATTAATTGAAGTTTCAATGGCTATTAATCAGTTTTTCTTGCATTCCTGTCACTGATGAAAGACAGTGAGAAGTAACTATTGTCCTAGTTACTGGACTTCTTTTAGGTTTCTGGTTTGCCACTGTTGAAAAGACAGGTCTCATCTGAACACTAAACTAACCCCCAGTGCTCTTGTATTTGGGAACTTTTAATACAAAGAAGCCTAATAATAAACTTTATAGGCGTAATCCTATTTCTATTCATGGGATGGGGTATGAGCAACTACCTAGTATATGTAAAGCCACTGTTGTCAAAGACATATAATTTGTCATCCAACATTTCTAACTTCATGTACTTTCTCAAACAAAATTGTATTTTGCATTCATAGATTCAGCCTGCAGGCTTCACCCAGAAATGACATAACATACTTCAGTGCACACAGTTCAATTTGCAAAAGGGATATATAGAAAAGATTCTGTTTCTACATACCGTTTTTTGGTTCAGAGTGATTTCCCCCTGCCCAAACATCTTTTGTAATTATAAATTGTTTTTATTAAAATAATACGTTCTAGTTTGAACACATTATGAACTACGTTATTTTAATAACTATAACTGAGCTAATTCATTCAGTGTTTATAAGACATTTTACCAAACAATGTACTAAGAGTTACCACATTCTCTTAGAAATATGTCCTTAAATCCTTTCCTTCCCTCCCTTCCCTATCCTATCCTATTATTGAATTCCATTAACAGAAAGGTTTGTAGTAGCCTGGTATAGATAATTCTTCACTTACAACAGTTTGTTTAGTGGCCGTTCAAAGTTACGATGACACTGAAAAAAGTGTCTTGTGTCCATTTTTCACACTTATGACCATTGTAGCATCTCCATGGCCACGTGATCAAAATTCAGATGCTTGCAATGAATCATATTTATGATGGATCACCTTTTGCAACTCTTTGACAAGCAAAGTCAATGGGGAAAGCCAGATTCACCTAGCAACCTGTTAGTAACTTAACAACTACAGTGATTCACTTAACAACTATGGTAAGAAAGGTCATAAAATGACTTAACAACTGTCTTGCTTAGCAGCAGAAATTTTGGGCTCAATTGGCAGCCGTAAGCCATGTATAAATTGCAGCCTGAACCATATATAAAAGTGAGACATTTTTTTTTGTTTCCTTTTCCCTTACCTAAAAAAAAGTGGAGAGGTTAAAAAGAGGGATTGGATGATTCTTTATAGCAGCATAGGAAGTAAAGAATGTTCCAAAACTAGATTGTTGCTCCTACTTTCTGTTATTCCTCGCAATCGTAGGTAGCATGGAGCTACTATGTATTTGTGTACAAGATTTATAAGGCTGCCAAACTCAGCATGACTCTAGATGGCATATAAAATAAAGGGAAACAGGAAACCAACAAGTTCCCAAACCTGTACAACATTAAACATCTACAATATATAAATACAGAATACGAAACATCAAAGAGTGACCAAGCAACAAAACAGAACAACCAGTATTAACAACCAATGGACTATAGGTATCTAATTGGTGGGTTCGCCTTGGAAATCTTGAACTCTGAACCCGTAGCAGGGACTTCTACTTGGCCCCATAATTTTTGTTTAATTTGTGCAAAAGATCTTAGTTCCATGTATTTGTATCTCCAATTAATAGTTCTCGGTTAAAAGGCTAATTCACTAGAAATCTAACTCTCACCCACCGGAGAATTATACTGCAGGTAGTAAACGAAAAAATTTTGGTAATGTTTTTCACTTTCTGAAATTTTGCTCCAGAGGATGACAGCTATAATTGAAAACCAAGGAATAATCATACACTTCTAATATTTGTTACATCATGTAAATTGTATAATTCATGTGACCATATCTGTCACTAGGCTGAAAGTAAGGGGTGTTAATCTGTTGCACTCTCTGTCTTTCTAGCACGCTACAGGAACAGAAGGGGGAACTCTGTAAGCGTCTTTCTTACACAACTCACAAACTGGAAATGCTTGAAACTGAATTTGATTCTACACGTCAATATCTTGAAGTAGAACTGAGACGCGCTCAGGAAGAACTAGAAAAAGTGACCGAAAAGCTGAGACGGTTTGTGTCTGAATTCATTGACATTACAGAAAATAAATTGCACATTTTATTTTAGTGAAATAATCAGAAATGTGAAGAATGTCGATACTCATTAAAAATTAGAAAGGAATTCAATGTTGGCATTAATTAAATCTCAGCACTTAACTAATAAAATGACCAAAGGATTGGATCACCTCCCCTATGAAAAAAAGTTAACAAAATTTAAAGTTGTGGGGAGCTGGAACAAGTAAAGTGAGAGAGGATCAAGATATGAAAACCTATTCATGAGATAGAGCAATTAAATATGGATTCTTTTTCTCTCTCTTTTCTCTCTAATAATGTTGGATCTCAGAGTCATTTCACAAAGCTAATTGATAAGGGATTCTACACACACAAAGGGAAGTTATTTTCCTTTCTAGGCTGTGGATTACTGCTTGACCACTAATAGAACTAAATGCAGGAGTAAAAAAAATCTTTCATCTGATCCTGCTCTTCTTATTCCTTCAGTAAACAATTAAAGATGGTCATTTTTTTCACCATTTGCCAAAAAGAATGAATGATTGAATATCAGAAGTAAGAAGTAAATATAATGTTTCAATTATTTGTTTCAGATTAACAACACAATTATATTTACTTTATGTGTATAAAGGAATGAGACTGTCAGATGCTAAAGATCAGAACAACACATGAATTTCCAATTAAGCTGATTTATTACTAAACATGCCTGTCTAAATGAATCTACTCAATTAATGGTTAGCAGTATTTTGACTTTAGATAAGAGTCAATGGAATTCAAGAAAGGATGGACTTAGTCCATTTATGACTACATAGAGATTCTAGGCTGATTCCTCTTTTGACTCTGCCACCAAGTTCTGCCTCTCCTCCTGCGAAGTCTCATTGAATTCAATAGAATTTACTTCCAATTCTAGTTGCAACTTTGCTGGTTTTATTTAATTTATTGATTTGTTAATTTATTTATACTTGTAACTGACCATCTCACCAGAGGCAACTCTAGATGGCTTACAGACATTCAATTAAAATGTACAATAAAACATTCAAACAATAAATAGATATCATACATTGAAGATTCAGCTAAAATAAAATTAACCAGAATGGAGAGGAAGGGAGAAAAGTGTGCACTGGGAGCAGGCGGGGTTTTATCTATTCCATTAGCCACTTCCAAACTGCCAGAATCCCATTGGGTCCCAGGCTAGTTGGCAGAGCCATGTCTTCATGGTTTTTTGGAAGGGCAAAAGGGTGGATGTGGTTCTCATCTCCAGGGGATGATGTTCCAGAGGGTAGGAACCAAAATTCCATGGCTGATGGAATCCACAGCATTGCCTTTCTACCCACATCAGCAGAGCGGGTTAACTCCAGCAGGGTGAACTGGTTCCTCAATAGCCTGCATCCATGCCGTGAAAAGCTTTAAAGGTGATAACCAACACCTTGAATTGGACCCAGAAGCAACCTGACAGCCAGTACAGCCTGCGGAACATTGACATGGACCAGCCTAGGGGCCCCCAAGAACTGCCTGGCAGCTGCTTTTTGCATTAACTGAAACTTTAAGATTCAGTTTAAAGGTAGCTCCATGTAGAGCACTAAATGTGTTTTACAAGACCCTCCAGGTTACCTTAATAAGCATTTATATATAGATAGAACCGTGGTGGTGCAGTTGTTAGAATGCAGTATTGCAGGCTACTTCTGCTGACTGCCAGCTGCTTGCAATTTGGCAGATTGAACCTCATCAGGCTTAAGGTTGATTCAGCCTTCCATCCTTCAGGTGGGTAAATTGAGAACTCAAGAGTGTTGGGGGCAATTTGCTGACTCTGTAAACAACTTAGAGAGGGCTGTAAAAGCAAAGTGGTATATGTGTCTGCTATTTCTAAGAGCCATTACTATATATTATATTTCTCTATCTTTTACCTGTAAATGCCAAGAGCAAATGAAAAAAATGCCCCTATGACAAATTACCCATATTGTATACATCAGAATCTTTGCAGCATATTATGAGGATAGGTGCTATTTATATATTGATTCTCAAAATGATGGTATGCAGAGAGATTCATGTGAGAGATTGTGCAAAATGAAGGAGAGACTGTTAAAATGTTTACTTCGGAAAATGAAACTAAGCCCAGCTACTGAAAAAGATGAGGAAAATGTTTCAAAGAAACTCCATCGAAATTAGCTCTGAATAACCATGTCAGATAAATTCCTATTAGGGTTTTTAAGAGTCTGTATTAACCCTAGCCAAATATTAAAGAGATCTTATTAAAATCCATGTCCTTCTTGCTTCCTTGTGAGCAGAGGCCACACTTAAAATCCAACGAGGGCTGAAAGGGGTGAAATATCTAATGTTTTCAGCCCATTTGTCAAGGGATTTGTGGAAGGAGAGCCTCATAGCAATTCTTCCCAGTTTCTTTTATATTAATCTGAGTCTTTATTAACTGCATTTATCCATAGTAGGTTCCTTTTGACCTTCTTATGTGGACCAATTTTTATTCTTATAGGAAATCAAAAGGGTTATATCAGAAATTGGGTTCTTTAAACCTCTGCAAGAGTTTAGTCTTTCAACTACATGTACCTCAAAATTTAAAAAAAATCAGTCCAAAATCAGTTCCATCCCATACAGCATGGATGCCTCAAAAAGATATATTGCAAGTTTTATATATGATGCTGGGAATTCTCATTAAAAAAATCGTTAACATTTTATATTATTTTTCACCCATACTTGGAAGATCCAAACAAAATCCAGAACTTTCACATTAAAGTTCTCCATCCCTATTTAAGGGTCAAAGTTTAAACATTTACATTCAAAATGAAATTGCTTCTGATCTTTTCTATCTTTCTACTTTGTATATGCTTGCGGTTGAAATGCTGAAAGCTGGTGGTCAGTTTACACAAGATACTAGTAAAACTATACTCAAGATCCTTCAGAGAAGTAAAAATAACTGATACATGGGAAAATGCTGAAGTGATTCTTATACACAAGAAAGGGGTCCAAGATTATTTAAAGAACTATAAGCCTTCTTCCAGTCATCTACAGTGTTTTCACCAAGATAAATAGCAAAAAGAAGATTGAGAACATTGAATAATAACAGCCAAAGGAGCAGGCAAGGTTCAGAAGTTGTTACAGCACAATGGATCACATCCAAGTTGTTAAGCAAGAATGGCACAATGAATACACTATGTCTCTGTGAAATGGGTGCATGACTTTCATTGACTACAAAAAGGCATTTGACTCAGTATTACAGCAAGCAATAATTAAGGCATTGCTCAACCAAAGCGTAGACACTGTTTAGATAAACTTACTACAATCAATATATGAAAAAACAATGGCAGTAATTTGTCTTAATGATCTTAAAGTGGAAATCAAAATGGAACAAGGTGTACAATAAGGCAATACAAAATCATCTATCCTTTTCTCAGCCTGCCTTGAAGAAGTACTTTGCAAACTAGACCTTGCAAAAGATGGAATAAAAATCAATGGCACCTATTTAAATCAGTTAAGAGTTGCAGATGATGTTGTCCTCTTCTCACAAGACTCAGAAGAGCTACAAAGACACATACAAGAGCTGCATAAAGCAGGAGAACCATTTGGCTTAAAAATAAACCTGAAAAAGAGCCAGGTTATGTTTAATAAATTCAGCAAAGAAAGGGGGAAAATATATATCTGGAGAAGAATTAGACATAGTAGACAGCAACATATACCTTGGCCAATGCATCTCAATGGAAGGAGATACAACAAAGGAAATTGAATGATGTGTTAAATGTGTTTTGGCAGGCATTTGGCAAGCTAAGCATAATTTTCAACGACAGCCTCCCCCTCTGCCTGAAGACAAAGGTTTTCAATCAGTATGTGCGATCTTCTCTAACATATGTCAGTGAAACGTGGTGTCAGGCCTGCAGCCATCTTTTCTTTTGGGTCTTTGGCCTGCCATACTTTCTATTATTCTGCTATGCATTTTCTATTGTGGAAGAATGGGAGGGGTGATTGTAAGGAGTCACATACTGTGTAGTTACAACAAAATTCTTTCTAGAAAGCCAAGGTCATCCTTTGTCTCTGAACCTCTACACCTGACCAGAATTGGATGAGTGGAACTGCCATCATGGCAGTGGGAGATTGGACCATGTGAAGGACTTGTGGGTGTGGGAGCAAGAGATTGAACTTTCAACTGGGTGGGGAAAACCAGGAAGCTTTCAGATTCAGGTTTTCCCAGATGTGCCAACATGGCTCTCTTAATAAATTGGAACTTTGAGCAATACTTTGCCTTGGACTATGATTTACTTTTGGATGCTATTTGGAACCCTGACACATGGACACTAACCTCACAATCAATATAAAAGCTAAGAATGGTGCAAATCATGGAAAGATACATACTCAGCATTACATGATAAGATAGAAATACCTGCACATGGATTAGAGAACAAATGAAAATGTACAATATCATCAAGAGAGTAAAAGATTTGAAATGGAAATGGGCTGGTCATATAATGAGAAGAACTGATGGCAGGTGGATCAAGTCATAGAATGGATCCCACTTGATAAATAGCGTCCACAAACGAGACCTAAAACAAGATGGATTGACAACATCAGAAAGTATTGTGGGCCCAATTGGCAAAAGAAAACTCAGGACCTAATTGATTGAAAACGTGTGGAGGAGGCCTTCATCCTGCAGTGGTTAGACAATGGCTAAATTGATATGTTCTATTATTAACAATGACTATGGCTTCTCTTTGCTTTAGAATAGGGAGGGAAATTTTAGTAACCCACCTGCTTCTGCCAAAAACTCTCTAGTGGACAGGCTTGGAACTCGTCTCTCCTGCTGGTTTTTGATGACCTCAGATGACAGTGAACTCAGAATAGAAAGAGAAAATGTCATCATCCTGGACACTTCATCAGTATCATAGAGGAGCCATTCTCAGAGTGCTTGTCCTTCTTACATTCAGGGAATCAAAAGTAATGATAGACATGGTCTCCCTCTTTAATTTCCATGGAGGTAAAGAATGTGAAAAGTGCAATAGACCAGGGCACGATTCTTTATCTAGGTCAACTTGTTTTAGACTGACTGTCCAATATTTCACAACAGCCTTTGAATTTGCACCACAGTGAGGACTAGGGAACAATAATTTCCACAGTAGCTTGGTCAAGGTCTTATTGTTTCCAGATTTATTCTTAACTTTGCTCTCAGGAACTAAATAATAAACATGTTTCTCTCTTCCTTTTCTCTTTTGCTCTTACAGCTATCCTGTGAGGTAGGCCTAAACTCAAAAATAATGTTCAGCCCAAGATTGGCCAATGAAAGCTCCGTATTTGAGTTGTGATTTGATTTGGTGTCTTTCGTGTTTTAGCTGGGCCATTTCATCATCTTGCTTTTCAGATTTATCACAGATAAAAGTACCTATCTCACATATAAAGAAATAGGAACTGGGTTGCAACTGTTCATGCAAAATAAAGTTAAAAAGTACAAAGTGAAAGTGCAACAATTATGTTAATTATACAATTTCTTCTTTATTTTAGGATACAAAACAACTACCTAGCCATACAAAGAATTAATCAAGACCTAGAAGATAAATTATACAGAATGGTGAGTACAGAAGGCTATTGTATGCTTATTAAGTAGACCTGTATGATTCTTTGGTTGCCAGAATAAATTGAAAATGAAGAATCTTATATTTTCATTATGCCTAAGTAACTCAGAAGTAAGCCTTGCAATACTCAATTATGACATCTTCTCTAATAAGTGCGCTTATAATTGCAACTTACAACTTGGTAAGATTTTTCTGCTATTCTGCATGAATAAATTCTTCTTGTCTAATAAAGGGGAACCCTCGTTGTTAGAAGATTAATTTAGTTTTAATGTCCTTTGATTGTTCTAATTATTTTGTCCTGTAAAAATGAACTCATCTGCCATCATTTTACAAGGCAGCCGCTGCAGCTGCTTGGAACTGTTTTGCAGGGGGAAATCTGAACAGGAGAAAATTAAATGTCCCCGAAGAGTCCAATGATAACCTAGCATGCAGCAATATGGTGACTGAGATTGGGAGAGGGAGAAAGTGAGAAAAGTAAATCAAAATTCAAGTTTGAAATGGAATGGAATTTTCTTGGAATAGGCAGGTCCAGCTGGCCTCTCCAAATGCCTATTATTTACTGTAGTGTTTTGTTGTAGACCATTTTACTTGTTCCAGTTACAGAATCAATGTTTCAGTAGTGATGGATAGAAAAGAATCCCTGTATAATACTAAACATTTGCAGCTTCAAGACAGGGAAGCTGTAGATTAAAGCACATGAAGATGCGTCTTAGCTACATTGCATAGAATTTTGTTTTCTCAAACTGTATCTTATTTTTACAAATTGATAATCCCAGCTTTATTCATAAGTCTCTTATGAAATAATTTTGATCAACAGGATTCAGGAAATACTTCTTTTTAATAATTTTGAAGGATGTTGCCCCTCATAGCATAGAGTAGTAGACAATGCAATTTTTCATTTTCTGATGTTTTATATAAATACAAGAGAATAAATACTTTACCCATACCAAACCATCTCATTGTCTAAAATCTTACAGAAAGTGAAAAGATGAAAGTAAACAAAGCAAAAACTAAATAGGGATATCATATGCGATTATTCCTGTTGCACATATAAATATAGTAAGGCTTTATAGAGTTGCCTTCTCAAGATTGCTACCTTTGTAGTATATTAATAACAACTGCTGGGATTCCCAGCTACTGTAAATAGGCAGTTCCATGAGTTGCAGCTCAAACTATCCAAAAAGTGACAGGTTGGCAAAAGCTGAAGTAGAATATAAAATGCATCACTTGGAAGTCAAGCGCCAAAAGCCTACATTTGCCATAAGGTTCTGTCATGCTGTATCCTTTCGATTTACCAGCTATTTTTTCTCATAGTGGCCTATCTACGAAATGGGCATGGCAATGATTTTCTCTATTGCTTTGTTGCAATAAAAGCATATACTGTAAATATTACAAATTACATACCATACGCTTTTCAAATAGTTCAAAGAGCGGGTTTTTTCTGCTTCTCCTGAAATCTTTTAGTTAGCATAAGGTGTCAATAAAAACTTAATGTAAAATGCAGTACCTCTAAAAAAAACAGATCATTTAAAGTAGGAGATTCTTCTTCACAGTTTTCAGTTGGTGAGAGGAGAAATTACCATTTTTAATGCAATACATTTAATGAATCTCCCCTGAGGTTCCTATTATGCAATTTTTAGATGTTAAGTTAGGTGTATCCTATTTGGCCTGTAAAGGTCTGGATGACTACCAGATGACTATTAGAATTTTCTTTAAAGATCCTTTGGATTTGGGCAATCTAAATATGTTAGGACTAATTAACTGGAAGCGGTGCAGAGACTCATTCATTGCACGTGTTATCAGCCAGAAGGTGAATGTCTCTGTCTGTATCATCTGTCTACATTTATATCTTCCGCATTTATCTGTAAATCTATGTATACCATCTATATTGTTACCTTCTTTGGGAGATTATAATAGTTGACAACTATATCCCCAACTTGGGGAGGTAATAATCCTCTCCAACATGTCATCCTGTTACAGTGTAGCTCCAAAATACTTAGACAGCCTGAAGTTAGGGTATATTTAAAATTCTGAAATAGATCACATTTTAGAAAAGAAGTCTGTAGCAGTAATGGTATCCTATTTTCTTCACTACCTGTTCGATAGCGGGAGCACATGTACATAAGGTCCTTGTTGATGTCTGGGTGGGTGGGCGGAGCCTTGCACCGCCGCCACTACCGGTTCACCCAAACCGGTGTGAACTGGCAGCATGCCACCTCTGGTGTGTAGATGTGTGTGTGCCTACATTTTCTGAATAGTAGGAAAATATTTATACTGCAATGTATATTAAATGTAACTAAGAAGGGTCACACTTTTTTCACTGTATAAAGTTGTTTTACATTTTTCAAAATTAATGGAGTAGCTCTATGATGGTTTAGAGCAGGGGTGTCAAACTTGGGCATCACATTGTTGTCACATGATGTATCATTATTTCTTCCCCCTTCGCTTAACCGGGGGTGGGCGTAGATTTTAGTAATGCAGCTTTATGGAATCACCCAAGAAAAAACAATTAAATTCTTGTGCCCCAACACTTTAACACAAAACAATCACTAATTTTAATAGCTACTTTGGCAACATAAAAGTAGAAAACGTATGACATTTAATAATTGTATTATGCAGACATTGGGATAATTTATATATATATTAAGTGTTTTTACATTGGGATTGAGGAAGTCAGTTGTTTCTAGAGTTATTGGTAAATGACTCAGATCTTTTACTGACATGGAATGCTCCTATAAACTTACAGCAATGATGTGTCCCTTGCCAGAGAAATCAACTATGGGTTGCTAAACACAACTTAACAGTAACAGATATTCTGTGAATCGTGAATGAAACCAGGCAGGCAATTTCTATCACTCTAGTATGAGAATATCTATTAAATAGTTTTAAGAATTGTAAAGAGACCTATATTACAACTAATAAGCATGAAAGACTTCCTTTGAAAACTCTTGATTTAAAAGTGAATGAATGCTCCAGGTGCAGCTTTTATGAAAATGTGTATTTTTAGGCATTTGACATGTATTGTGTATACAGTGATTATTATGATTGGAAAAGGTATTTCTAAGCCAGTTTTATTACAGTTTTAAATACTATAAAGTTGCTCTGGTATAATGAGGAAATTACATTTTTAAATTATTCATTAATTGCATTCTTACTTTATGATTTCATTCCTTACTGGATTGTTCTCTCCCATAAATTAATGCTGAACATGCCACCTGCCATTAGCAATTCTATATAATTTATAGTGTCCATATTTGACATATAATCACAGCTTTTTGAATTACCTTGTCAGGGGGTGTGACAGATTTATTGCCATGACAAATTCTTGAAATATTTATTATATATCATTTTATGTCAGGATCTCACCTTCCTAGACTAGATGTAAATTATCCTTATGAGCTCATACCTAAAGCATTTTCCTCAATATAGAAAGATTTCAACTCTTAGAATGGCAAATATGTCTTGTCTATATTTAATATAACTTATGATTATTTTTCAGAGTTACAACCTCTGTAGCATCCCCATGGTCATGTGATCAAAATTCAGATGCTTGGCAAAGACAATGGGGAATCCAGGTTCACTTAATAATTGGGTTACTAACTTATCAATTGCAATGATTCACTTAACAACTGAATCAAGAAATGTCATAAAATGGGGCAAAAATCTCATAACAATTGTCTCACTTAACAACAGAAATATCGGGCTCAATTGTGGTCGAGGACTTCCTGTAAAGAGAACATTCAGTTTCTAAGTGAACATTCATCTAGAATATATTTCAGAATTCTGAAGCTAGTATATTTCAGACCAGAATTCAGCAATTAGGATTCATGAAGCTCTAAATTGCTAAGAATCATGTCAGGCCTGCAAGCCATCTTTTCTTTTTGGGCTTCAGGCCTGCCACAATTTCTACTATTCATTTTCTATTGTGGGAAAATGGGAAGGGGGATTATTTGGAGTTGGGCGATATGTAGCCATAATAACATTCTTTCTAGAAAGTCAAGGTCATCCTTTGCCTCTACAACTGGCCAGAACTGGATGGGTGGAAGCTGCCAGCATGAAGTGGAAGATTGGACCATGTGATGGGCTTTGTGGGTGTGGCGGTAGGATCTTGAACTTTCAACTGGATGGGAAAACCTGGAAGCCCTCAGATTTAGTTTTGCTCAGATGTGCTAACATGGCTCTCTTAATAAATTGGAATTTTGAGGAATCCTTTGCCTCTGACTCTGATTTACTTTTGGATACTATTTGGAACCCTGACAAGTCACTTTATCCGAAAAGATTATTTTTCCATTTATAAGTTGAGATCTTTCAGAAAAATACTTCACCCTCATCCCAGTCAGGCATTAGGAAACATAGCAGCCTCTTCTCTCAGGACTTTCCCAACTGTGATAGGAATGTTGCTAAGAGATAATAACTAGACTAAAGCCTTCAGTGAGATCCTTACTTAAAATGTGGAACATGAATTTGGTCAATCCTGAGGAAGATGTTACTCCCAAGTTTACCTCTTCCTTAATTGTCTGCTAGATTTCTTGATCAGCCTTTGTTTTCCCTGGGCTTTCAAAGCACTTGAGCCTTCCCCATTTCCCATGTCAGATGTTTTGTGTTTCACTATTACTTGAGCTATATTGTATGTACATGATATACACCCCTCCACTTAAGAAGTGACACTGATTGAGCCAAGTTTGCCTTGTCATACAGGAATGAAGCTGCTTGTACATACATATTCATTCATTCATGTGGAGTACTTTTTGTGGCTTCTGAGTAGAGTGCAAGAAATTCATGTTTTTTGCCATGGGTGATAACAGTTAGGTCTGCCTGTGTTGGTGGTAGAGGAACAGAACTGGCCCATATGATCCCCACAACTCCCACTAAGCATCATTTCAGCATGGGAATCTTTGGGAGAAACTTCCTGTTTCTTTAGGGTCTCCAGTTATACTAATTGGAATTTGATTAATGTGTATGAAAGAAGTACAGTGAGCACAACATACCATTAAGCGCTCTATACCATTCAAAAGAGGCAATCAAAAAGCCAAACAGGAAACAAAAAGACCGAAATACCTCCTCACCAGCAATCAACACCAGATGAGCAGAAATTAACACTGAAATTAACACTAGACCAACGATCAAGAAGTAAATAATATTCCAATCAAGGAACTACCAACTCAGACAAACAAGCTAACAGTAAACAACAGCCTAATCAAAGAACTACCAAGACCACACCTACCAACATTGACACCACAATCTACTAGTACATAAAATGAGAGCAAAGCCCCCACTGCCTTCTAGCACGGAAGATGTTAACCTACTTTGGTAGTGAAACATCTACAAAAAAATAGCAAAATCCAAGCTCAGAGAGCACCAAGGCCCCCAGTGTGCTTACTCCTCTAAGTAACTTCTACAATTTTGGAATTTGGTTCTTCCTTCTTTCCCCCATGAATGGCATGTGTTTCTACCATAATTTCCACTTCCTATCCGAAGAATAACTTAAAAGTTATGCATGAGTCCAGTCAATTGTGTGTTTTTCTTCTCAAACTTTGGACAAATGATGAGTTAGCTTTATTCTGATTCTTTTATTATTTTTTGTGGGGCAACTTGACTTAATTTATTTCATTCCATTGCTTTCTTGGTTTCTCTTTGATCCATTATTCTGGTCTTCCATTTGCAAACGAAGTTCAGGATCTCCTCATCTGCTTAAAAGCAGCTACAATGTGCTGACTAATTAGGATCATTAAAGGTACCTAAATATTCTATTACATTTTGAAATATATCCATTCTGTTTCTGTTCATTTGCATGGTTATATGTGTTTAAAAGCCAATCAACCTTTTGTCAGCAAATATCAAGTGCTCCTAATTCTCATGATTCTGAACAGCGGTAGGTTTTAAAAATTAAAATAATATCTAGTTCTTTCTTACATGTTTTTCTTTTTCATTGTGTAAAGCTTTAGAGCTACACAAAAACATTTTGCTTTTCTAGACATTTTAATTTGTTACTATGCTTAAGGGTTTTAACAAGAGGAGATAGTATTTGTGAGATTTTTTTTATTTGCTTACTTGTTCAACTTCCTTCTACTTGGTGCAAGATCATTCTCTTGTAAATTCACTTTTAAACATTTTATTATTCTTTTCAGTCCTCTCAGCTTAATTTTTTTAATAAAAGAAAATGACGTTATTGTATTATGAGAAAAACTCTCTCTGAATTATATTTTCAAAGTCTTGGTGTATCTTGTTCAAATTGTCTACACACCTGAATTGCTTTCCAAAAAAGAAGAAAGCTTCTACAATGTTGCCATAAACTACTGAACCATAAACCATTGATGAAGATCAAAAATTGGGGAAAGGAATGATATAAAAAAGAAGAGAATTGCTGTATTTATTAGAAGGGGAACTGGAATGGGAGGTAGATGTGCCAGCTGTTTCCGCCAGTGACATTTATCCTCATAGACATTTTCTATAATTAACTCTGTTTAGTGCTGATTTAGTACCATTATAACAGAAACAAAGAGCATTTGATCCATTGCCAACCTCTTCAGTGAAGTGTCTCAAGCTCGATTACTCATGGCTTTAATGCCTCCCCCCCAAAATCATGATCTTTAAACATCTCTATCAATAAGGTTGTATAAACTCATGTTCCTGCCTATTCAGAACTCTGAAACCAATGGCTCTGGTTCTTCCAGTTAAGTCCCATTGACAACTGTGAGTCTGTGTAAGGGTAGCTGGATACCAGCCAGACCCAATATTATAATGAATGAAATATTGTTCCCAGGTGTTCTGTCTAAAGGAAGTTCTGAATAGGCAATTCATGTGCAAGGACTGTGCATGTGTAGGCAAACTGTTAAACATCCCTGGTCAAATTGTTCATTTCAATTAAGATGCAAAGGTATAGAAGCTGATATGATCTCTACAAACTTAGACATGACATGACATGACATCTGTATGACAGGAGCAGAAGCTTGTATATTCTTTCATTCTGCACATTGGCAGAAATAATAGCCTATACCTAAAGCATGTGACTGTATCCTTAATCTATCAGGCATCTTGTTGGGGGCAGGGGAGGAGACTTAATCCTGACCTCTTATTGTGTTGTGCTTATTTGCCAGACATTTACATTACTGCAAGTTGCTGCTCAGACAAGCAGTACACATCCCCACGAGGGAGAAATGACCTTTGTTCCATATACAGAGAGTAAAATACCCAAGTCTCTCCCTCTATTGAAAGTACAGAATTGTGCAGCAGCTGCCAAAAAAAGCAAACACGATCCTTAGTTGTATAAACAGAAGCATAGAATCAAAATCCCATGAAGTATTGGTACCATTTTATAAATCCTTAGTAAGACTACACCTAGAATTCTGCTTCCAGTTTTGGTCATCACATTAACAAAAAAGATGTTGAGACTTTGCTGGGGGGTGTGTGTGTGGAGTGCAGAGAAGAGGAATTAAGATGATTAAAGGCCTGGCGACAAAAACGTTTGAAGAACGCTTACAGGAATTGGGTATGACTAGTCTAGAGAAAAGAAGGATTAGGGCTGACACGATAGCAATATTCCAGTATTTGAGGGGCTTCCATAAAGAACAAGGGATCAACTTATTTTCCAACCACCACTTAATACAAAAGGAAGATGTTTGACACTAGTGCAAAATAGAATGGACACTCTGAAGACTTTTTAAAAAGTTAGAATACCCATCCCCCCCAAAAAATGTAAAAACCCTGAACATTAAAGCTGAAGGAATATTTGGTTCAAGGAGTCTTCTATTTTCTATATAAATAAATAAAAATATTGTAACCATGAATCTGCACTTTATTGGTTGATTTTTGGTTTTGGGTGCTACATCTTCATTGTCTCCCAAGAATGGAAGAAAGGGTTGAATCATCAAATCACTTATCTCGATTCCACACAGCCATAAGGCTGCAATGTTGAAAATATTTGCTTGTTGCATTTTTATCTTTTAAGACCGCGTCCACACTGCTTGTGTGAGTCCTGCTTCTCACACACACACAAACACACAAACAAACACACACACATCAGTGTTATGGGGTAGCTAGGAGAAAAATTGTGACACGGCAAAATATCAACTCACTGTCAGAAAATGGGACTGAGTCAAAGTATGAAGATCTGAAGAAGGAAATTTTGAGTTTCCAAGGTGCTTTGCAAAGTGTCTTCTCTATTGATAAGAGAGAGTACTGGGGAAAGAAAGCTATAGAAAGCTTTGCTTTTTCAGCTTTTTTTTCTCTTGCTCTTCTTTTTGGAAAATAATTAAACTAATTAAACAAAACAGATTATCCCAATATTTCTCAACCTTGGCAACTTTAAGATATTTAAGAATAAATATCAATTCTCAGAATTTCTCAGCCAGCCATGTTGAAATCCACCCATCTTGAAGTTGCTATAGTTGAGAAACACCGAATTAATCAATTGGGCTACAGTATTCCCATAAATAGCTGACTAAATTGAGCTAATTTAATTCTGTGCAAGACTTAAGTTGGTTTGGAGCTAAATATAATATTCACATCAATTCAATTACCATGTCAACATATTAGGTTGTGAGAATAGGCCAGAGTGTCACCACCAGCTTCTGATTTACTCTGTTCCTAACTTATCTTTGTTTGCTGAAAACGTGGCTATTCGATAATGGCCTGAGAAATATTTAGAGTCTGTCACACTGCTGATAGACTCCAGGTTGGTTTTGCCTATTTCCAAGTCACAGGAAATAACCATTTCTACTTTATTTGATCTTGAGTGGACCTAATTATCAATTAATAGGCCCCACACGTTAACAAGAATTCAAAGAAATTAAATCAGATTCAAAGAAGAGCAACAAAAGTAATCGGGGCTAGACTTTATATCCTATGAAAAGAGACTGAAGGGACTAGGAATGAAAAGAGGAGACCTGGGGAAATGAAAACACTCCTTTTCAAATTTGTAACAGGATGTCACACTGGAATAAAGTCAAGATCTGATTCCTATCAAATGATAAGAAAAGCCTTAAAAGTAAGATGACTTTGACAGTGGGACTTGGTGCCTAGAGATACAGTAATTATGAAGTCTCCTTCACTGGATCTGTTCAATTGCAAATTGAACAGCAATCTACCAGAGATGCTAGTTGCTTAAATATCCCCTAATTTATATGATGTTATGATCTTACTATCTGAAAAAAGCCCATGGGAAGGATTCCTGCATGATGTCTTCCTGTGGGATTTAATTGAAATCTGAGCAAGCATGCTGGCTGCAGATGGCTAGGGAAATTATTGTATAGTGAAGGATGGAACACCTACACAAAACATAGGTCAATTTGTAACTAATGTAAGTTCAAGTATGAGTGTTCCTTGAAAATGTAAATTGTTTTCTGTCAGCCTGGATGTAAAATACTCTTGACATTGCAGTAATGAAAAGCTCTGATCAATACTGCTAAACAGAATGCTAAAGAAAAAAATCTGTTCTTGGTTATGTAATTGTTACAGGAGTTATTGACAATCTATTCCCCACTAATAATGAATGCCAATATTTCATTTTAATCCCATTTACTGGTATAATTTATACTGACTTTATATACAGAGAGAGGGAGGGAGAGAGAGGGAGGGAGGGAAGGAGAGAGAGAGAGAACACTCGAATCAGTTCTTGCTGAAATAGTTTTATAATAAAATCTTTCTCAACCTGGGGGCTTCTAAAGTTATTGGAATTATTACTCTTCAATAATCATGAGAATTAGTGTGCATGACTGCTTAAGTATCCAAAGGAACTTCAGAAATAATGAAACTGGACTAAGGACAAGTGCAGGTTCAACTGTTGATATCTTAGCAATGTTTAAAAGGAGGCCAACATTTGCCTCCTATCCAGAGCTCAGTTGTATTAAACATAAGTACCAAGTTGTGAGGAAGCTATAACCATAAAATGCCTAAATACACTGAAATAATATTTTGTCAGGATATTCTTGATGTGCAATGGAAGGTAACTCTTCCATCGAGATAGCAGTGCTGTCGTGAACTCAACTTTTTCAAGAAGATCAAGAGAAATGGGGGAATGGATTTCTCAGACCCAATCAGAAAACAAATATCAAGGGATGTTACATTACAATTTACAGGAAAGTTTGTGGTATAACAAATGCTGTGGAGATATATACTGTATATAGCAGAGATTTATGACTATCCAACTGCTAGGAAAGAAAAGCCTTATTATTAAGAACCAATCGAAGATATTTGATCCTGGACAGGCCAGAGAAAATGATTGTGGTGACTTATGGTACAACAGAGCCATTGTGTACTTTCTGCAAGTGAAATACAATAACACTGTTACAGAGGCTTTTGAAATTTAGCTGTTGGTTATACCTTTTACCTGTTAACTATGTCAAGATAAGTGGGTTGGATAAACAGTTTTGTAGAAATTTCTAAATTGTGTACCTGCCTCTCAAGGAGAAAGGAGTTGTTTATCTTTGAATTATATTTATCAGTATTCAACTGGGGGGACAATTTATGTCATGTCTGTTTTGTTTTTTATGCACCTTTTGTGTAGTTTGTCTTGATTTGTTTTATATCTGTGGATTGCCACAGCTATCAAAAAGGAATTCAGCAAAGGGTCTTAATCCGTGGTGGGATTCAAAAAAAATTACTACTGGTTCTGTGGGTGTGGCATGGATTGGTGGGGGTGGCTTGGTGGGCATGGCAGGGAAAGGATACTGTAAAAACTCCATTCCCTCCCCACTCCATGGGAAGGATACTGCAAAATCCCCATTTCCTCCCGATCAGTTGGGACTCGGGAGGCAGAGAATAGATGGGGGCATAGCCAGTCAGAGGTGGTATTTACCGGTTCTCTGAACTACTCAAAATTTCCGCTACCAATTCTCTTGAACTGGTCAGACCTGCTGAATACGATCTCTGGTCTCAATTCTCTGTCCCCAAAAGCAAGGCAATGTTATTTATTTCATAATCATAATTCACTGTTCCTATAAATTGGCATCCTCCAGATGTTTTGGGAATATTCCATGTGAGCTGGGAATTCTGGGAACTTCAGTTCAAAAACAATTGGATGGGGCCAATTTAAAGAAGGCTTTCGGTGTATACATGCAGTATCCAAATATGGAGGGTTCATAGATAGAAATGCCAGGCACTTTTTGTAGTTGTTTAATATGCACATCACTCTTTCACATTATGCTATTATTATGCTGTCACACAAGGGATTGTCAATTGTCTATGCAATTCAATGCACTACCTCTGACCATTATAAGCACATTTAAAGAGACATAATTAGAAATTGTATTGAAACTTGATTTCATAGCTGAGGTGAAAACTATGACTAATCTATCTTATTATAGCTACCTCATTAATTAACGTTTTCAACACTGATTTATATGTAAGGACTCCTATAGCCAAGGTGATGGGAAATTCTGTGACAGCCTTTCAGAAGCTGATAGATCCTTTAGATGTTCTGGAGGGAACCAGTTTGAAGAAGGAATTCTAAGGAATACCCAATGTGACAAGACAGAAATAAGCAACACTAAGATGTATTTCATCTTTGCTATCATAAATATCAAATTTATAGTCCAGATTTCTTCAGCAGTATCAAGAGGATAGTCTCTGCTGAGTCATGAGTGCTAGAATATTGTTTAGCTCCTTCTAGACCAGATGGAGAAAGGAGAGAAGGAATCAAATTTTGAATGGCATCACTAGAAAATTAGCAGAGAATAGCAAGATGAAAATTTAATAAGCATTAAACCCTTGTGCTTGCTTGTTTTGCTGTTGCTTGCTTATAGATATTTCTTGATTGTTTATTAATGATGCCATTTTTCACATGTTTGTATTGAGCTTTTTATTATCGTTGTTGACCTCATTGGACCATTATCAGAGTTTGCCAGGATTAGGACAGACTATAAATCTTGCAATTTTATAACATACTCTTATTTTATAAAATAAATATTTTTCAACACGTGACCACTCAAAATTGGTGCCCCAAACCCATAATTAGAAGTACTATAATACCCTCACATGAATCTCATGAAACCTCATTTTCTTGCTTTTATACGTAGGACTAGATTTAGGAAAAAAGGAAGTAGAAAGGAGAAAGGGTAGAACCCTTGTCTTCAAGACCATATGGGCCCTTATACAGACACCATATTTCAAAGTCTCATTCACTCATTCACTCATTCACACCAGCAAAACACATACCATACTTGTACTGAACCACATCTTTCCTGACTTTTATCACATGGTTTAGATAGATATAACAAGAAAACAGATTAGAAATAGGGATAGATGTATGGTTGATTTTCTGTAGATAAGTCCTGATTTCCAAATATTTGATAATAAGAATAAATTAATACAGAAGTGAACAAACCTTGTGATATTCAAAAATGGAGCTCAGTGTATTTGTAATAGTTGTTTTTAACTAAGAAATGTTACTTGAATAAAAGAAAAATAATAAATATATTATTTAGAGTATAGAACACCAAGGACACCACAAAGGAAAAGAAAGGGGGGGGGTCATCAAAGAGGTGAGTTCTGACCTTCATTACAGCAGTTACAATCAAAATTATTGTCTCTACTTCCTCTTAAACATAAACATATTCCAGTTTGCTCCCTTATTCAATACTTTACAATCATCTAGCCTAAAACGCATCATTTTGGCTCTTTCTACTTTCAACAAAAAGTTCATTAAAGTGTCAGTATTCTGCAAAAGTACTTACTGTTTTATCATCCATTGGGTTTACTTCTATATATCTCAATTTTATACACATATTAATCTTACTGGACAACAAAATATTATCCCCTTCTGTAAACATCAGTTGTAAAGAAATACATACTTCTGGAGTTATCAATAATCTTTTTCCTTCTGTAACTTTTACTCCCTTTAGTAATAACCATTGATCTTTATTCCATAAAACGGAAGTAACAAAATAAAAGAGGCCTTCCCCCCCCACAATCCATAACATTTTAGTACTGATACTAAGCTTAATGTTTCTCTTTTCTTTCTATTTATCACTGTCCTATTATTTTTTCCCTTCTCCAATAACAAGTTGTTGTGTTAAACTGTTTTTTCTTCTTTACAGTACTCCTTTTCTTGAAAAGGCTGGTTAAAGACTATGATAAAAAAAATATTTGATTTGATATCTATTTATCTCTTTGTTTAACACAGTTACCATCAGCTTCCTTAAAAATTTAAACTAAAAATTGCAGCTAGCATCTTTTAATTCTGAAGTATAGTTAGGCTTATCCATTGTACTAAGCCACAAGAGGAGGGGGTTGGCATGACTGTGAATTCAGCCATTGTGATTTATAAACCATGATTATTCCTTCAAAAACTCAGCACTGATTATATTATTTATTCAGATGATGAAATGTTTGCAAGCAAACAACCAAGTTCAGAGAGGATCAAGGACTCCACATTTCAACCCTGAACTGCATATGCTCTCTTTATTGGTATCAAGATAATTGTGATTTATTCAACAAGCCATAAGTAAAGTCTTAGTAAGACCACATTTAGAATACTACATCCAGTTTTGTCCACTATATAAAAAGATGTAGAGAATTGAAAGAGTGCAGAAAATAGCAACTAAGATGATTAAGGGGCTGGGGACTAAAACATATGAAGAACAGTTGCAGGAATTGGGTTCGCCTTGTCTGGAGAAAAGAAGGACTAGGGGTGTCATGATAGCAACGTTCTACTATTTGAGGGGCTGTCCCAAAGAAGAGGGGGTCAACCTATTTCCCAAAGCACCAGAAGGTAAGACAAGAAACAATGTTTCGCTCACACGGAGGGAGACTCCTCCGGGTGCCGTCCACTAGGCTGTGCCAGCGGGCGACGCCTAGGGGAAGGGCCTTCTCTGTGATGGGCCCGACCCTCTGGAATGACCTTCCCCCTGACATTAGAATGACTACGGACCTCCGCTCCTTCCGTCAGAAACTCAAAACCCACCTGTTTCAGCTAGCCGGCCTGGCCTAATCCCAGCTTTCCCACCTCAGTTTTATTTTTAAATTTTTATGATTGGTTTTATGGTCTAAGTTTTTAATTTTTATAAATTCGTACAGGGGCTATTTAATCTAATTTTAGCTATGTATACTATTGTTTGTATGGTTTTTTAAAATTTATTCCTGTACACCGCCCCGAGTCCCTTCGGGGAGAGGGGGCGGTCTAGAAATCTGAAAAAATATAAATATAAATATAAAATAAATATGTATGGAAACTAATCAAGGAGAGAAGCAACATTGAACTAAGGAGAAATTTCCTAACTGTTAGAACAATTAATCAGTGGAACAGCTTGCCTTCAGAAATTGTCAATTTTATCACTGGAAGCTTTGAAGAAGAGACTGGTCAGCCACTTGTCTGGAATAGTATACGGTTTCCTGCTTGAGTAGGGGGTTGGACTAGAAGACCTTCAAGGTCCCTTCCAACTCTTCTTATTCTGTTAAATAAACTATGGGTTAATGTAATGGGTGAATCTAACCAGTTTATATTATCAGCAAATCTCAGAGTTATATTGAAAATAAATCAATTTGCAAGTCTCATGTCTGCTTATTTTCTATTAAACTCTGACACTGTGAGACAAAATTGTAAAAAATGGGGTAATTAGTGCAATGCTTCCAAGTCTGGGTAAATTATTCAAAATTGCTAAAAGTAATTTTTCTTTGGATAACAACAAGTGAATCCATTACCCAATCACAACAGGGACATCTAAATTGACTTAAAGCATTTTATCTCGTATTGGGTAGAAAGGACTTTCTGATCAGTGGTTTTGGGTAATGAGGAAAAAAGTTTAGGAAGCACTGAATTAATGAGACACATTTGAACTGATTTGCTAACCCATCGATCCTCATTATGCTGAGCAGATGCTAACTTTTTTCTATTGGTCAATCAGCATGCCTTTTCATTAGTCAACTTCATCCTGCATTCTTTTTCAATAAAGCAGTGGTGCTAATTAAACTTATTTCAATTAATTTGAATATGATCATTTTCAGATTATGTTCTAGAATGGTGTTCCAAAAAGAAATTTTATGTACCGTAGATGACTAGAGGATTAATAGGAAGAATTCACTGCAATACAGCAAACTTAAGGGTATCAGTGTATTAAGTGTACTGACACTTTTAACAGACAGAAGGGGAGAACATGAAACTTGCATAATAGTACTGAGACATTCCCCTGTGATTTACTTACGTAGATCAAACACCTGCTTATTTCAGAGTACACTGGAAGCCTATTTAGTTTTATTTCATTCTTTGCATTTATATAAGAGAATTTTTCTACATGCATTAAGAAACTTAACTATATAAGATTTACGCTTTATATTTTGTATTTATAGTGGACTGATATTTTATGTCTTTAATTTTGTACTGAGGAAGGGATACCCAACTAGCAAAGTAAGCACTGCATTCATTTTGCTCTACCCAGAACTGGAAAAATGACTTTCCTCTTGAACCACGAAACACTCCATGTGTAGTTAGTAGAACCTATCCAACCTTGGTTGACTTCTGGGTTTGATTTATTCAGTATTTAGATGGGAATCCCTAGCAAACCCCAGACTTTAGGGTGGATTGATTTTTCTTGTGTTGAATTGCATTGTCTTATCTTGATTCTGGAAAAGACTCCTGCGAGTCCCTTGGACTGCAGAGTGACTGCTCTTTAGAAGGCCAAATCCTGAAGATAAAATTCAAATACTTTAGCCATCTAAAGTACCACCCTGAGAAGGAAGGACTCACTGGAGAAGAGCCTAATGCTGGGAAAGATTGAGGGCAAAAGAAGAAGGGGACGACAGAGAATGAGGTGGCTGGATGGAGTCACCAAAGCAGTAGGTGTGAGCTTGAATGGACTCCAGAGGATGGTAGAGGACAGGAAAGCCTGGAACATTGTCCATGGGATTGCGATGAGTCAGAAACGACTTTGCAACTGACAACAACAATCTTGATCTCGCATGGTCTTGAATGGTCTTAACCTAGAATTGTCCCAAGAGGAAGGGGAAGTTTTTTCCTTTATTGTCCACACACATTGGTCACATATTGTCCATACATTGTTCACACACCTAGCAAAGATTGGGACAAAGCATATATTTTGAAATGATATGAAAGAACTTCCTTCTTAAGTAGAGTGTAACAACCCTTGTTCTTGAGTAATAAGAACCTTACTGATCAGGTCAAAGTCCTATCTAACCCAGCCTTCCTCAAATGGCTTTATGACTATGGATGGTGAGAACTGCATTTAACACTCTTCTCCATAGGAACTGCTGGAAAGCTGCCCATTAAACTTTTTTGAGGGGAGAACAGGAGCTGAACTCTAAAAAGGAAGTCTTTTCACAGCCCTTGGAGAAAGTTATTTGTCCTGGATACAATGAAGATAAATATAATTTGGCTATTCTTTTAAAATTATTTCTTTGTTTTTCATTCTTGTTCCTCAACAGACTATTTCATCTTATTTTCTGGAAATTCCACCAAAACTCCTCTCACTATTTTTGCTTCCCAGTAATTTATATTCCAAAGGGACGTGGTGGCTCAGTGGCTAAGACCCTGAGCTTGTCGATCAGGCAGGTCAGCGGTTCAAATCCCTAGCACCGCGTAACGAAGTGAGCTCCTGTTACTTGTCCCAGCTTCTGCCAACCTAGCAGTTCAAAAGTGCATAAAAATGCAAGGAGAAAAATAGGGACCACTTTGGTGGGAAGGTAACAGCGTTCTGTGCACCTTCAGTGTTTAATCATGCCGGCCACATAACCACAGAGACGTCTTTGGACAGCGCTAGCTCTTCAGCTTTGAAACGGAGATGAGCACCACCCCCTAGAGTCGGGAACGACTAGCACATATGTGCGAGGGAACCTTTACCATTACCTTTTTTAATTTATATTCCAAGACATACTTGCTTTAAAAGCAAGAAAACTGTACTCAATCAAACCAAGAATGCTGTCGTTCTATACCTTCTTCCCACTGTGCCTTAACCAGTACTTCTTGGACACCCAAGTGCAGGACATTAATGTAATAGCATTCTCCAAATTATGTTCCCATCTGATTCCCAACATATAATTGCTAGGAGCCCTTAATAATCATTCTTGACTTTGTTTCATTCCTTTTAGAAGCCACATGGATTGGTGTCCATCACCACTTCTTGGAAAATCAAATTTGACAGACAAATGGTGAATGAATGAATGAATGAATGAATGAATGAATGAATGAATGAATGAAAGTAAAGAAAGAAAGAAAGAGAAAGAAAGAAAGAAAAAGAAAGAAAGAGAAAGAAAGAAAGAAAGAAAGAGAAAGAAAGAAAGAAAAATCAATCAATGTCCTTTTTGGCTGTCTCCATCTTTAGCTTCGTTGAATATCTCTGGATTCTAGATTTTAGAGATAGAGAAGAATATTTATTGGTATCCACATTCTCCATGATGTGCATATGTAATATGGAATGTAAATGTTGTATGAGCCACAGTGGCACAGTGGTTAGAGTGCAGTACTGCAGGCTACTTCTGCTGACTGCCAGCTGACTGCAATTTGGCAATTCAAATCTCACCAGGCTCAAGGTTGCCTCAGCCTTCCATCCTTCCAAGGTGGGTAAAATGAGGACCCAGATTGTTGGGGGAAATATGACTCTGTAAACCCGCTTAGAGGGGGCTGTAAAGCACTGTAAAGTAGTATATAAGTCTAAGTGTGATTGCTATTCCATGGAGATTAATAATTGCTCTTAACAGCTTTTCTTTCATGATTTATTATTTTCTCCTGATCTACTTATTCCTAACATGGAATGACATATAGGTTCCTTTTGCCTTAGGAAAGGTAAGCAAGTAGATATCTTTGGAGAGACACAATAACACTATACCTAATGTTGAAAACTCTGCATCATTAAATTATTCTGCGTGAGTTTCAGGAGAGATCAAAATAAATGCCATTTCATACAGCATACTTCTTTAATGGGAATTAATGTCTAATGCTATTCCAGAAAAAATTATTTTGTATGTTTTCTTTCAAGTCCACTTTGATTTGAATAATGGGTGGAGCGTGGTGTTGATTCACTAGCTGTATGGGCCCAAGGGATGTGTTTCATGGTGCAATCATCTCCCCTGAAGTCTGCAACATTCTAGACTTACATTCCAGTTAAATTCCAATGACTATTAAGGGAGAATTACCCTTTGAGCTTTTTTAAGTTGGGAAATGCAAGCAAACAGGGAAATTTTCACATGATGGAAAGGTGCATAATAAAAACAGCATCCCCAGGTGCATTCCAGTCATTAAGGGCACTCAAAAGACCATCAAGAGGACTTGAGAGTACATTCTCAAGCACATAGAAAGGTAGAAAAACAGGAATCTCTTCCTTAGAAGAAGAAAAAATACTCAGCAATGTGATGCAGATTCTGATCCAGCATTAGGCCAAGTCATGAAAAAAACTTCCTTGTATGTATACTTGTATGTTTGTCCTCGACTTACAGCCATTCATTTAGTGACCGTTCAAAGTAACAACAATGCTGAAAAAAGTGTCTTATGACTGTTTTTCATGATTATGACAACTGGCAGCATCCCATAGTCATGTGATCAAAATTCAGTTACTTGGCAATTGACTCATATTTATGATGGTTGAAGTGTCTCGGGGATCATGGGAACACCTTCCATGACCTTCTGACAAGCAAAATCAATGGGGAAGCCAGATTCGCTTAACAACTACGTTGTTAACTTAACAACTGCAGTGATTCACTTCACAACTGTGTCAGGAAAGGTCATAAAATGGAGCAAAACTCACTTAACAAATGTCTCACTTAGCAACAGAAATTTTGGGCTCAATAGTCATAAATAGAGGACTAGCTATATATATAATCTCCAGTATCAGAGATCTCTCATGCTGAGTTGCTGTGGTAAAGGACTAGAACAGTCTGCCTTGCTTCTGGACTTCCTATTAAGCATGCCCAATAGCCATTGGCGGTCTACCATAAGAGCAGAATGCTGTTCTTAAGGCTCCATCTTAAATTATAAGACTATTTCTTGATTTTTCACTTGGTGGAACTCAGCATTCTATGTTCATTTGTTGGTTTACTTACTCAATGAGCTGTCTCCAAGATGAGTTATGAAGCTGATCAGCCTTAAATAATGCAAGCACTACATGTCATGAAGGGGATAAATCAAAGACAAGAGTTTATTTTCTTTATAAGTTATTAGAAAAATAGCTAAAATGTTTTTCATTAACAGTATCGAGGATTATCTAGCGAGCAATAAAAAGTGTGTCTTTGTTTATGAGACAAACCGTAAAGGTATTAGGATGATGAATGAACTTGCTCACATTATTATTTCACTGTAACCTACCATTATTCCCACAAGCCACTTTAAAAAGAGAGAGAAATGATGCATGGTCTGCCATTGCTCCATAGAGGAGAATCAAGCCTTCACAGAACACTTATGCTTTGATATTCATGGAATTATGGATGTATCCAAGATGATCGCCTAATTTGGCAAGTTACATTGTGCCTCAGATGTTAGCTTGGGAAATGTTGCATAGATGTTATTTCATGATGGCAAAGTTTTCTTCGTGCCTCCACTGTGTCATAGTTGAAATGCATGCTGTCCTATCATTACTTAGTGCTTTCTACCCTTCCCGTTCTGGTCACTGATCTTACGGAATACAATGGAGGAACAGAAAATTGTGCAAGCAATTCTTGGCTTATGACCGTAATTGATCCTGACAATTGCGGTCGTAAGTCGTGGGAGTTGTAATGGTGGGTCATCACATTACTAATCCAATTTTTTTGCAGCAGTCATAAAGTGAACACTGTAGTCTTTAATCGAATGCTGGAGATGTTAAACCCATTGTTCACTACAGGCTGTTTTTAGCAGGAAACCAAAAGTAAACACTAGTTTCCACAAAAAAGTTGCAGATCATGGTCATGTGATTGCAGCATACAGAAAATGGTCATAAATGTGGGGCACTAGCTTAGCAGCCACAATACAGTCACATGACAGCAGGGAGGCAGCCATGGGAATATCAAAACGGGGTAGTAACTACGGTACTTAGTACTAACACAAGCAAAGCAAAAAAATTGCCTCTGTTGCTTGGATCTCATAAGCAGCTGCCATTTTCTAAGTCAGCACTTCCTTGATCATGCTGGACAGCCACAAACTCTTTTGTTGCTGGGTTTCATGGGTTGCTGGATTGAAACGATTTGCAGCTGTGCTCAGAAAAAGACTTACGCTTGTGGATTATGCTATGCGGTCCGGCAATGGAGCCACCCTGACTTCCAGAGGTCTTTGAAAGGTAAATTAGCAAATTACTGATCAAGATATTGAAGAGAATGTGGAACCCAGTGGGGTGGCAAAACAGGCTTGGTGGCTTTTGGGATCTCGTAGGGCAGGATGAGAGGGAAATAGGCAAGGGGATGCGCTGCAGCATCTCTGCAGTTGATCCCAAGAGGGAATGACCACAGGGGCGCTGTAACAGCTGTAACTTTGAAAAGGATTGTAAGTAGCTTTGAGGCGGGGTCCTATTGTAATTTCAAATGGTCACTAAATGAACGCCTTATAAGTCAAGGATTACCTGTGTAATATTTTGATAGCACTGCATCTACTGTATTCAGAATTATAGTTCCACCCTGAAAACATACAGATCTAATAGAAAAGAGAAACAGAATAACAGAGTTGGAAGGGACCTTGGAGGTCTTCTAGTCCAACCCCCTGTTTAGGCAGGAAACCCTACACCACTTCAGACAAATGTTTATCCAACATCATCTTAAAAAGCATTTTATAACTTATGGAGGCAAGTTGTTCCACTGGTTAATTGTTCTAACTTAATTCTAGGTTGCTTCTCTCCTTGATTAGTTTCCATTGTTCTGCCCTCAGGTGCCTTGGAAAATAGTTTGACTCCCTCTTCTTTGTGGCAGCCCCTGAGATATTGGAACACTGCTATCATGTCTCCCCTGGTCCTTCTTTCTCTTAAACTAAACATACCCAGTTCCTGCAACCGTTCTTCATATGTTTCAGTCTCCAGTCCCCTAATCATCTTTGTTGCTCTTCTCTGCACTCTTTCTAGAGTCTCCACATCTTTTCTACATCGTGGTGACCAAAACTGGATGCAGTATTCCAAGTGTGGCCTTACCAAGGCATTATAAAGTGGTATTAACACTTCACGTGATCTTGATTCTATCCATCTGTTGATGCAGATCTAATAATACATGTATTGGATCTGCATTACATGGTTTGGCCTAGTTGTAAGACACCACCTCTGAGGATATTTTCCAAATAAATCTTTGTCTTTAAAAGATCATCTTCCTTTATGAGCCTCAGAGTAAACAGCTGGATTTATATAGGTTTAATCTTATCCCAACGAATCCCCTGTAGATTCCAATAAGAAAATATAATGTTCAAATCAAATACTTTCTAATTGAACAGTCTAATTAAGAGATGTGTAAAATCATCATTGTAGAAACATGTTGTTCTTGCCAATAGGACAAAAGAAAACTTTATTTAACCAAAATATGGATAAAAATGCACTTCTAGTGGTACATCCCAGAAGTATTTTAAATTAAATAATCCCTATAAAGCAACTTGGCTTCTATAATTGGTTTTTCATATAGTAAGCGTAATACTATAAGTTAAGAAAAAAGGAAATTTAAAAAGCAGACAAGCTAAATATGCATGTTGTAGGAATATAGATTTTACCCTTGGGGCTGCAAGTAGCCGGAATTATCCTAGAATATGCAAAGTTTAATAATAAAATGCCTTTCGGTAGTGATTAGGCATATATTATACATTAATTTCTGGACCCGATTGCACATCGGGCGTATTCTTTCCTTTGCTCATTTTTACTAATATAAGATCATGCAAGGACCTGATCTTATTTCTGAAACCTGCCATCTGAATTAAAAATCCTAGTAACTCAAGCTAAAATGCTGAAAATTGGGGGGAGGGGGGGATAAAAGCATATTTTTATTATTAATTTATAGCTTTGTCAATCTCCCTTCTGTCATTTCCCATATTGGCCGTAAGAGTAAAAATTTAGTCGTATCATACAATGGAAGGGACGGTGTGATTGACATAATCATAAAACAAAATAAATGGGAAAAGTAGCAATTGTTTCATAGCAAATACTTCTATGTTACAAGAGGAAGTCCTAGGGTATTGGTCAAACACAGGTTCTGAACGAAGAAAGCATTTTTAGAGGGATTTTTTTCTGATGAGATTGAAACTTTGTGTGCAGAGGCAAAATTGTTTAGAACAGGGGTGTCCAAACTTGGGAACTTTAAGACTTGTGGACTTCAACTCCCAGAATTCCCCAGCCAGCGCTGGCTGGGGAATTCTGGGAGTTGAAGTCCACAAGTCTTAAAGTTCCCAAGTTTGGACACCCCTGGTTTAGAAGTTCTAGAGGTAGGACAGAAAAGAATGGCTTTCAGTTAAAAAGAACTAGATCTTGGTTGGAGATCAGGAAAAAAAGATCACATGGTTTTCAAGAGCTGTTCAACAGGGGAATAGATTACCACAGGAAATGGTGAGCATCCTTTTCGTGGAAGTGTTTAATAGACACTGGATAATGTATTCATGCATTGCACATGGGCTTGATAACATGGCCCTTTCTAATCTGTCGAATTTTATGGTTTTGTAGTATCCCAACCCAAAAACATATTTCATGGGGAAAAACCCAGAGAAAAGGTTCAGAACTGGAATTAATTTGTCATTCTGGAATTCAGTGGTCAGTTCACTTCAAAGATTGAGAGTCTTTAGGCATCTTAGCTTTGTAATTGATTCAATTTTTGCTCCATTTTTCCATCCCAAGGATGTGCAAAGCAAAAGGAGCCCGCCTCTCCCACCTTACAGTAATATAGCTAAATGTAAATAATACTTAACTGAAAACAGCAAGTAAAATAATTACTGGTTCATTTCCAAACGTTTGGCTGAAAAGGAAGGTCCTTTCCTAAGGAAAGATCTGTGGATGTGGCTGAAAACATCCCACTCAGTTTATATGATTGTTTTTGTCTGGTTTGCTTCTTTATCAATCCTCAAACTTTTGTCTTTTTGTGCTCTGGACAATGCAGAATCTTGGCCAGTGCTGGAATAACATTGGTAGTCCCAGGGGAACATTATTGTTGGTCCTATAGTGGAAGGAAGCGTACCTTTGGCCTGTCTTGGCAGATTAAAAATGTGCATTGTTGCAAGCTGTCACATTTCAAGCATTACAAGTTGTTTATCCTCATTTATCCTTTTTCACTTTACTGTATGTTTATATCTTGTTTACCTACCGAGAGTCCAGCAATTACAGCAGCACACACGTTTGCCTAAATCAATAAATCTTTCAGGATTCTCAGCTTTATGATCTTCCAGATGTGCAGGCAAATATGCATCCTAATATTGCTCACTGACTCAGCACGTTTCTTTGATCTGAGAACAGAGTGCTCTCTGAAATGTTTTGCAATTGCAAAGATTCTTCATTCAAATTCTTAACAATTTCAGCTTGTAGAATTGTGAAAGGGGCAGAGGGATCTGCTTATGAAAGGGGGAAAAAACAAACAAGAAACAAACAATTTGAGACAAATCCCAAGGCCTGTATAAACAGATGTAGTTTGTTTGGTTAAATGAAACATATTAGCTTGTTATCCAAAGTAAAAAATAAATGATGCTTTTATATAGAAGGCATGTTGAATAAATTATATTTGAGTCTATGCACAACTATAATGATGTTGAAGGATAACAGCCTGATTCTTTTCACATATTTTTTTCCAAACTGTGGCTCATTGTTATGCAGACTTCTTGCTTAACAACAACAAAAAATATTATTGGGCTTGGAAAATGCAAACTCTGAATTTTCCCTTTCCTCGTTCATCAATTTTCAGCAGGTCAGCATATAACAGGATGGAGAATAATCTTTGACTCTATATTAACTATTTGTAATGATAATATAGGACAGGGGTATCAAACCGAACTTCATTGAGGGCCGCTTCAGTTTTGTGTTTGATCTTGGGGGGGTGGACGTGGCCAGCTCAACATCACTCATGTTGGGGACACCTGTGGTGGTCCGAGCGCTCTGCCAGCACTCTCCCAAGCTGTTTTCGCCCGTGATAGCCTCCTGCAACCCTCTGCCAGCGAAAACACGACCTTCCCATGCTCTGTTTTCACTGGCAGAGGCACTGCAGGTTGATCCTTCGCTGTTTCCAGGGAGGCTCCGCAGGCCAGATCCAAGCTCCCTGTGGGCCTGATCCAGCCCCCGGGCCTTGAGTTTGACACCCCTGATATAGGAAGTCTAAGATCTGCAGTGAAAATGACCGAGGTTTTCCAGCCCCTGGTACATGAAGGTAGACCTATCAAGGACTATGAAATGTGAGCGCTAATTCAAACAGCCATAATCAGAAGTGCTATTCTTTTCCAAACCCCAAAATTAAATGCTAGATTTTATTGAATAGAGTTTCCCATCTTTCCTACTCACTAGCCACATTGGCAGGAATGATCAGCCATCCTCATATTTGTTATATTAACTGTAGACCAAATGTCATTGTCTAGGGATAGTAACTGATTTTTCTCCATTTAGTTTGGAATGGGTTTAACAAAATATGTTTTCTACCTCTTTCCCAAGAAACATAGATAATCCAGACCTCTACTTCAAACTTAATCTGCCATTTTAGTGGATTGAAAAAATACTAATTCAGTTTGTTCCTGTTTCACATGCATTGCACTTAAACCAGTGGTGGGTTGCAGGCGGTACGCCCCGGTACGAGCGTATCAGAGCTAGCCCAGAGCACCAGATATCATTCCGGTATGGTGCTCCAGAGGGCCCACTCGCCCACCCAAGCTCCTTACTGGTCTTTTGAGTCTTCTGCGCTTCCGCGCATGGCGCATACAGGACCTAAGCAACACTCCGCTGAGCAGCTGGAGCATTGTGGAGGCGCTAAGACTGTGCGCGTCCATGTGGACACTGCCGGGTCTGTTCCAACCGTACCAGTTGGAACGGGATCCGAAACCCACCACTGACTTAAATCCATACCTTTCTATTTCTCTGCAAATTTTTAAGAAGATATGTTTTTTTTTAATCTATGCCATTTCTTTTTAAATAAATGTTCCTTCAAGACAATTCAAGGGATGGCTTAATTCATTAATACTGCATTTACTTTTGAAACAGCAACAAGAAAATACTATTGTTTCTACTTGAATAGAAACTGGAAGTATTCAAAATCAGCTAGAAGCAAAGAGATGAGATTTCCCGTAACTCTCAGAAGCATTGTCCATTTGCCCTTGCATCTGTATAATAATGAACAGGTTTTTGAGTCATTTTGGGGAGGAATGATCAGGTGTCCAATACACACATTGGTGTGGAAGATTTAGCGGCAAGCCTTAACAGCCGATAACATCTCCCTCGACATCATTGCTACCATTCAGGCATCATGCAGAAGCTCTACTAACTGCATTTATGATGCCACGTGACGGACTTTTGCTCTGTGGTGTTCCAATCAGACTGTTGACCCACTTAGGGCATCCATTCTGCAGATATTGGACTTCCTGCAGAGGGGGCTTGATCAGGGACTTACCCCTAACACGGTACACTGACAGGTGGCCGCTCTGGCCTCTGTTCTGGATGGCCTGGCATCCGAACATCTGCCTTCTCACCCCTTGATCCGGAGATTTCTCCATGGAGCCTCCAACCTGCGTCCCCCTGCCATACATAGATATCCGACTTGGGACTTACCTCGTGTCCTAGAGGCTTTAACCTCCATGCCCTTTGAACTTATGAGATCCACTTCTTTGAAACTGTTGTCCTTTAAAACGCTGTTTTTGGTGGCTGTAACCTCAGCCAGACATATTTCTGATTTGGCTGCTCTTTCAGTCAGGCATGACTTGTGCATGTTCCATCCAGACTGAGTTGTCTTAAGGCTGGACCCGACATTCATACCGAAGGTCAATAGCTGTTTCCACCGAGGTCAGGAGTTGACCTTACCTGATTTCTGTCCGTCTCCCCGTCACGAGAGGGAGCACAAGTGGCACACTCTTGATGTACGTCGTGCCCTCAAGATCTACATCGACTGCACCGCCTCATTCCGCCACTCAGAAGTTCTCTTCATCTCCTTTCGCCAGGCCTCCTTGGGTACCAAGGCTTCATCATCTAGTCTGGGGTGCTGGATAAGAGCCTGTATTAAACTGTCTTATGAACTTCAATCCATACAGGTCCCTGCAAACATTACAGCTCACTCTACACGCAGCGCTGCGACATCTGCGGCTTGGTCCACTCAAGTCACCTTGGAATAAGTCTGCCGGGTGGCCACCTGCGCATCTCCCACAGTCTTCATACGTCATTACAAGTTGGACAAGTACGCATTGGCTGACAAAACTTTTGGGCGCAGGGTGCTACAACAAGTCCTTGTGCCCTAACGGGCCTTTTTTACAATTTCCCACCCTAGTGGACAGCCCAGTCTTTGGTACGTCCCAGTCTGGCTGCTGTCTCTACGATAACAGGAAAATGGGCGTTGGTTCTTACCTGATACGCTCATTTTCTGGTAGAGTAGAGAAAGCAGCCAGCCCCGCCCTGGTATGGGTCACGCAAGGGAATTCTTTGTGCGGAGGAGAGAGATACAGTAACTATGGACTTTCACTTTTTGCTCACAATTCTCACTTGAGTCTACAGTTTTCCTTCATCTGAAACTGGGGAGGAGCCAAAAGGGCCCGATGACATCATAAGTGTAGACTCAGTCCGATTGGTTAATGGACAGAGCATACCCAGTCTGGCTGCTATCTCTACTCTACCAGAAAATGAGCGTATCAGGTAAGAACCAACGCGCATTCTCATTTCAGTTCACATAGCAAAGTTATCAATCTATGATATAACAAAGGGATTCATTTTTCAATTACTGGTACCACTTGTTGCAGAGCCTGATACTGATTTGTTCTGTGGGGAAATGACTGGCCCGAAATTCAGTTGGCTTCTGTGCCTAGGAAAGGACTAAAACTTGGGTCTCCCCACCATGCTAGCTCTCACCAAAGATGAATGGATGGATGGATATGCTAAAATACACCATAGTTGCATTAGGTATAACTTCATTGCTACAAAAATGTTGGAAAAGGCATAATAATAATTATATGTGAAACTGCCAGGGACCAGAAATACCATCTATTTTTAAATCTTCATATTCTTACTTGCTGGAAGTCTTGCTGGAAAAGCCATAGCTCAGCATTATAGAAAAGGGTTAAGTAACCTAATTTGGATAGTTGGAAAATTTTGCATTTTAAGAATGGCATGGACTCTTTTGCAGCACAAATGCCGTGGTGCTTGGACATTCAGAAAACGGTTGCCTTTTCCAGGAATCAAACCGGTGAAGAAGCTGTCAGCTACCACCTTGAACCATCAAGGGCACTTCCTCTCATCCCTCAGTTTAGTCTCTGTTTTTATGGACAAGAATATATATCCTTCTAAAGTATTTCGTAGCTGGTGCTCTTACTAGATTTTCTAAGATTGTTTGGTTTAGAAATATTTTTTTGCTTCAAAGCATCGGCAGAGCGTTGCAGTTTTTGTTCTGGTGCATGCCACATTTACATTTGAATTTTTGACTCAATTCAAAGACTCTTTAAAGAATAATAAAGTCAAGACAAACACTTGGAGCTTGTTGGGGATCAGTTATTTTTTTTCTTGAAGCAATGTACTAAAGGACCTATGTAACATCCTTGACATCATTAGATAAAAGAACCCATCAGAAAGTGATAGAAGATACTTCTCTGGGTCTGTGAATTTGACCAGCCACCTCCAAGCCAAATATGAGGTGGATGAAAAAATAGTTTGAACATGTATACACGTATATGCATACATACATGTGTGTTAGGTTTCTTTTTTTTTTAACAGTTTATTTATACATTTTCATTTAAAATACGTGTTTCGTGAACAGTGTATATTGTCTGAGTCAATTTGCTTACATAATAATATTTATCTCGTTCCTAATTTCTATCTCTATTATCCAACTATTTATAAAATAAATCCCATGTTCAAAAATACTCTGTATCTTCTTTTTCTTTTATCTTTATCCATTTCTGCACAATCCAATATTTTTTTTAATTGCATCTTCTTCTCTCAGAGTTTCTTCATTTTTCCAATACTGTGCAAATACAATCCTGGCTGCTCTCAAAACATGTAATATTAAATACAAATTCCCCTATCATACTTTTCTGGTGTTACACCTAAAAATATATTTCTAGCTTATAATATATATGTAGCTTTAACATTTTTTTCTAACCGTATATGTATTTTTCTCCAATATTTCTTTGCTTTCATACATGCCCACCACGTATGACAGTACATGTGTGTTATGTTTCTGTGAGGAAATTATATCAAAGAGTGGCGGGGTTCAGCCAGTTCGCACCACTTTGGGAGAACCAGTTGTTAACTTTCTGTTAACAGTTTGGTGAACTGGTATTTGGAAGAAATCATTAGGGCAGAGAACCGGTTGTTAAATTATTTGAATCCCACCACTGATATCAAGCAGATACAGGAAGCATGGCACAAAATGATTTGTCTTTGTAATCTTCACTAATGCAAATATTTTTATCAACTTGGTCCCCACAGGTTATCCCTTCAACTTAGCAGTCCACAAGTGAGATGATGATCTTACACAAACAAATACAATACATGAAAAAGGCATGCAGAAGTTCAGCAAAAAGCAGAAAGAAGGATTAAATATGCATATTTGTTCTGAGATTGAGTAGATGTTTATCAATGAGCCACCTGCTATAAACAGAACTTATCCTCCCTGGGTGAGTGCCGGGAAGCTTTGATTTAAAAACAATCTTGCATTTGTATTTGCACAAAGTACAAAAAGCAAATAGGAATTTGAGGCAGAACTGGTAGCTTGAATTATGCCTCGTATTCTGAATGATACCAGGGTTGATGATTAATTACACAGCTGTATGTAGTCCTTCTTTTTTCACTCTAAAAGGAAAAAGAGCAACTATATTTTAAATTTATGGATTGAGCTTACCTGACCAAGATTCCTTGGAGAAGGAGGCCTGGACTATCACATCTGCGTGGCCATCTTATCTACTAGTCTTCTGAATGTCCCAAAGCAGTGGTGGGATTCAAAATTTTTTACTACCTGTTCTGTGGGTGTGGCTTTGTGGGCGTGGTGTGGCTTTTTGGGCATGGCAGGGGAAGGATATTGCAAAATCCCCATTCCCTCCCCACCCCACTAACCTGCTTTCCAGCTCCGTTCTCCTGTTCAGGGCAACAAAAGAAGATCAGCTGGGAGGATGGTAGGCAGCGGGGGGCGGGGCCAGCCTATTTGCCAGTTCTCCGAACTATTCAAAATTTCCGCTACCAGTTCTCCAGAACCTGTCAGAACTGGCTGAATTCCACCTCTGTCCCAAAGGTGCTTTTTTTTTAAAGGCAACCAAGCTTTTTATATTTTCCTTGAAGAAGTTTCACTTCTCCTCCAAGGCGTTTCTTCAGCTCTGATTGAATCGTGGAGAATGGAAGGATTTATATTCCTCGCCGTCATTTGGTTGTTAGCACTCTTTCTGAAAGTCGTTGAGGCCATTTGGAGGTTTATCTGTGCCCTCAGGGTCACCTGAATAGTGCACATGGGTGTGGAACCTTCTTGGAACTGCTAAAAGAAGTGTGTTGTAAACAGGAGATCAATGGTGCTGTATTCCTCCCCTTCGGGCAAGAAAGAGCTGTTCAATTTTAACATAGATGGCCTCTTTGATCCCTCTGTCCTCTCTGTCCGGAATGTAGATATATATTTTGGAAGTCCCTTCCAAAAATTTTCTTTCATCAAGTCATGGAAAAGCTCTTGTCCACTTTAACCTGCATATTCAGGTTACATGGTTATTAACCTGTATTATGTTACATGGTTATTCCTAACTTTAGAGCAGAGCCTTTTATAGTTGTGGTCAACAATGTGGCCTTCTTTGTTAACATAACATGACAGTTGGGAAAAATGTTTATCTAAATTATAGTGATTATTTTTCATTTTTGTGTGGTACTGGAAATCCCTGATATATGTTATTGTGTACCTGCTGAAGTGTTGTTAATAATAATAATAATAGCAATATAGCCCAATACATCTAAAAGTAAGGCAAAAAGCTTTGGAATGAAGGGTTAGAAAAGAGGAGAAATTTTCCGCAAATACTCATAAGAGACAGATACTTTACATGCTTACCACTTCCTTCTGTTGTGACAAATTCCAGGGTATTTTAGTAATATTTAAACTTCTGTCCTATGCATATTTATTTGAAAATAAGAGATAGGCAAAAAGTGAGTGAATCACTTTCTTCCTGAATTCAATCTAAAATGCAGATATTATTCAAATTCACATTTTTTCCAAAATTGTTGTGTGCTCTACTGTTAAAATACATTTGGAAAAAGTTTCTGTAAATAATGTGAATGAAAATTATCTATTTTAATCAACTAAATGCAATATATTATACTTATAAGCATGCATGTAATATATATTAGATTTGTGTATTATATAATGAACAAAATGCATATATTAGAATAAATGTAGATAGCGGCACACAATCATTTATTCTTTTAAAAAAGAATTCAAATTGATTTAGAAATTTAGCAAGATTCTTAACTAAAAACTGGTTTTGAGAATTCAACATTTCTCTACTTGAAATTAAGTCACTGATCACAAATGGGCTGAGCAGACATTTACAGCATTGTTAAGGTATATGGATTAGCATATTTGAGAGCTGTATTTTGCTCAGTAAATATCTATAGGACTGTGTCATTATTGTTTTATGATAGTGGTGAATATCTGTAACTCGGGTGAAGGATGGGGGTGGAGATTAATACAATACAATACAATAGTAGAGTTGGAAGGGACCTTGGAGGTCTTCTAGTCCAACCCCCTGCCTAGGCAGGAAACCCTATACCGTTCCAGACAAATGGCTATCCAACATCTTCTTAAAGACTTCCAGTGTTGGGGCATTCACAACTTCTGGAGGCAAGCTGTTCCACTGATTAATTGTTCTAACTGTCAGGAAATTTCTCCTCAGTTCTAAGTTGCTTCTCTCCTTGATTAGTTTCCACCCATTGCTTCTTGTTCTGTCCTCAGAGATTCCTTGGCGATTCTTTCTCCAAGTTTGTCGATTGGTTTCCGAATGTTTCATTACCAGGCTAGGTAACATCTCCAGCGGAGTTTAGGGGATATCAATGTATCAATGTGCCTCTGTTTGTAAGGGCTTTGTGTGGTCAATATGTCTTGTGATGGTGAGGTCAGGTCAGGGTTACATCAATTCAGGGTTTTGTGGTGGGTCCTGTGATGGGTCAGGTGTGGGTGTGTCAAGTATGGTTTTTTTGGGGGGGGGGGGTCTATCAATATGCACACAGTAGTGCAATTTAGGTTGCAGGAGAACTGTTCCATGTCCTGACTTGCTTATAACCTCATTTAAAAGAAAAAGAAGAGGGCAAAAGTCAGCCTAGAAGCAATGTGCATTACTTTCGAGTATACCTACTAAGTTGCTGTACTCTTAGAATAAATTCAGAACATAAGTGAAAGCAAAATGGCTTTTCTACAAAGCAGAAGGTTCTCCAAGAGTGCTATTAACATAATACAGCTTAAAACCATTTTGCATTCGGATTTAATTCTGGATGGCACAGTTTGAGTTTGTAAATTTCTTCTCTAATATTTCTCTCATCTATTTCTCCCATATCTATAATATCGAAAAAACCCTGCCCCAGCCCTAAAACAGAATTAACGCTATTACATAGGCTTCTTGTGGCACCCTACCTTTCTCTTCTTTTTCCCCAAAATTGGGTCATTGAAATGCAGCAGCAAAACACCCAAATTGGGTAACATAATTGCCTGATTAAAATGAACAAAGGAAAATTGGATTAAGATACAGTATATACACCCCTTTCTCTCTCTCTCTCTCTCTCTCTCTCTCTCTCTCCCTCCCTCCCTCTCTCTCTCTCTCTCTCTCTCTCTCTCTCTCTCTCTCTCTCACACACACACACACACACACACACACACACATATATATATCTTGTATAGTAGAATGGGCAAATACTTATACTCCATCTGTTCCAGGACAATTTCATATCAACAGTGTTTCCATGCCCCTGACCTTCACAGAACAGCTGATCCACAATTGCAGAGAAAACTGCTAGCCAGTCAGTTCTCAGTCTCGCTTCCTCAGCTGAAGGATGTGAAGATTGCGATCCAATCAGTAAAGTAAATTGCTAGTGCCTTTCTCACAGCCATCTTTTTCATGAGTATATTTGTTTGCCTTTATTTGGTGGCTTTAAAAAAAGAGAGAGAGAGTAAGTTTGTTGTGATGGAAAGGAACATAAGGAAAAGTATTGTACAAAAATATTAAATGTAGACAGAAGCATTGGAATCTCCCAAACTTCTCCTGTAAAATGGCCATTGTTTATCATCTACATTTAAAATATCTGTACATCTGAAGGTAAATGTTAGTACATTGGCAATTTTGTAGAGACATGATTTTCTCAAGATCCGTGATTAAAACCGTGTGTGTAGCTATAGTGGGTGGAAGAAAAGGCAGGCTCCATGTCTATGGACATACTCAGTCATCCAAGTCATGGTTGTCCCAAAGATGCTTTTTCAAGAGTCAACTGGACTTTCTGGTTTTTCTTTTAACCACTTCATAAACACATGGCACAGCATAGGAGAACAAACCCATTAAGACTAGGTTCAGCAGTCCATCTGCAATTAAAACACAAAGGCCATTCTTTGGAAGACAGCAAAGTCCACATTTTGGACAGAGAGGACCGCTGGCTTGAAAGAATGGTCAAAGAGGCCATTTATACCAAAATTGAACAGCCCTCTCTCAACAGATGGGGAGGGATACGACATCTTCTGTCTCTAGTCTACCACACAGTCCTTTCAACAGTTCCAAGAAGGGTCCACATCCATCTGGACCACTCAGGTGACCCTGATGAACAGATAAACCTCCAGGTGGCCTTAATGACTCGCTAAAAGAATGCAAATGACCAGCTGTCAGCAAGGAGTATATATCCTTCCATTCCCCACCATCCAGTCAGAGCTAAAGAAGCTTCTTGGATAAGAAGTGAAATGTCTTGAAAGAAAAACCAGAAAGTCCAGTTGCCTCTTGAAAAAGTACCTTTGTGACAAAAGGCAGGCTCCAAGAACAGGATTCTGAATCTTGATAGAGGTGAAGAAATTGAGAAATTAATGTGAGACACTGTGTGTGAGTTGGGCAGCTATATAAATGTATTGAATGAGTGAGCGAGCAAGCAAGTGAGTGAGTGAGTGAATGAATGAATGGAAAGAATTGAAATAATTGAAAGAAATAATGAATGAATTGAAAGATTAAATGAATGATTTGTGGCCAGTCTCACCCATGTTGAAGAAAATACTTTCCAATAATTTAGAACAAAGTCAGAAATAAATCAGCAGTGAAAATGAAGTGGTTTCCAGAAACAGACAATGTCACGAGATATATCAGGTTTGGAGTAAATCTCGGAGTCATTCTCAGGAAGTGCCACCAAGGATGCCATTGCATGATTGCTTCTGTTTTGCAGCCCCCGGAGGTTAAAAAAAAGTAAAAACAAAACAAGAAACAAAAGGCCAAGAAGGTTTGCCCACTTTGATAGCTCTTCCACTCTGTAATGCACAGAAAAATCTTACGCTTTCTATCATTTATCCCTTGCTGGGATCACCATAACTTCGTAACGCTCCTGATGGGGTTTTTTAATTTGGTAATTTTATTAGGGGATTTTAAATTGTATTTTTAACTGTCTTTCACTTAAGTCCATCCTCCTCCATGCACATATGTATATGTCTCTGTTCTTTTGTATATATGTTTGTCTTATGTGTATTTTTTATCTGTTTGATTGTACGCCGCCCCGAGTCCTTCGGGAGAGGGTTTGCGGCTAATCAAATAAAATTATTATTATTATTATTATTATTATTATTATTATTATTATTATTACAAGTCTCCTCCCAAATGCTGTTAATGGTTTCATTCTTCATCACTATATTCACCCACAATTGAGATATAAGGCAATTCGTGAGCCATGTGTCCTCAATCTACCTTGGTCCCTGCAAAGTAGAATTCTTTATGTTTATTTGCAAGCTGGCATGAAGATAATTGCTTGGATTTGTTTCTGAAGAACAAAGGACCTTTTGCTCATAAGCTAAAAGAAATGCACTTCTTGCTTTTCATCTTTATTCCTGTGCTAGTTTAACAGCTGGTCATGTTTGTGACTCATTAGTGAAAGTAATTCATAATGCCCATTTTATGGTTTCCATGTCCCTGTCACTTCACTGTGATGGAAAAGGAGGAGGAGGATGCCAAGCATCCATGGGAGGGCAGCTTTTGAGAATAAGGAGATAGAAGCATAGATCAATACTGCCATATTATGGAGCACTGCATCTCTGAATAAAAGCTGCTAGTAATAAGCAAGAAATGATGATTGCTACACTGGTGTGTCTTGCTTATGAGCACGGAAAAAATATAATTATTAATGTATTATATTTCTAAAGAACAATAACTATAGTTCTCTGGAGGTATATCAACAAAATGATTAAAACTAACAGTAAACACAACACAGTAATGGACAGAAAATCATAATCAGCAGTGAAATAGTGCACAGATATTAAAATGTTTGGAATGATAATAACATAGGTTCCAAGTAAGCGTTTTAAAGCAGGGCGTCCCACCAGCAGGCTGCTACTATTTTTATTATTGCCATCTATATCACCTAATCTGTTGGAGAAACTCTAGGATGAACATTTATGAAGGGTCCATATTTTAAGTCATGCCTAAGTTGGTCACATGATGTTCCAAAGGAGAAATTTAATTTATTAGCAATGCTTGCCTGTCGGGTAGATTATAACACTGAAAGTTCTATTTCGAGTTCAATTGGCTTTGCAAATCTAATTAAGCCCGTGGGCTAGAGCAGTGTTGGTGAACCTTGCTCTCTTCCTTCCCATCAGATACTCCAAGCTCCGCATTTTCTCTTTGCCTCTAGGAAGAAGCCCCTCCTTCCTGCAACTCCTGACTACTTTCCACTATAGATGCATGAGGATCAAACTAAATCATTCATCTGGTTCCTCTCTCCCATTTATTAACTAACCTTCAGTATTAAAATGCAAAAGGAGATATAAATTATTGGTTGTTCTGGAGAAGCAATGCTGGAATAGAATTGAGAAACATATTAAATAAATTTGGAAGCCAAATCTCCACACAGATACACGCTTTTAGCCGTCAATTTGCATAATGGCCTTTTCCTTTTTAACAAGTCTATTTGCTTTATAAGTTAACTAATATAGTTATTTGTCTGTAAATTTTTAAACTGACATCTTTAAAAATCTATTTGAATTAAGGGAAAGCTGCAACAGAACAATTTATATTAAAACTCGGTTGGAACAGAATGCTTGTAGAGAGCTTCCCCCCCCCCCCTACACATTTCCTTAGGGAGCTTCAGATGATGGATAATGGGGAATCTTAAATAATTTCAGCCCTATTGAAGATCTTCAAAAAAGAATAATGAAGATGCCTGGTTACTATCTTAGAAAGCTACCAAGGATAATTTACATATGAGATGGATATAGAGGAACTCTGGCTACTGTTTAAAAGAAAAGGTACTTGATGGGAATAGGCATAGCAGTGTTTTTCAATCTTGGCAGCTTGAAACTGTGTGGACTTCCACTTCCAGAATTCCCTAGCTACCATGGGTGATTGAGATATCATGTGCTTTGGATCTGTGCTAAGAACTTTTCCCTACGTATGAACTTTTGAGTTGCGAACTTTTGCCGATATGAACAGACCTATCCAAAACTTCATCCTAGAAGGTACAGGAAGTCAGGAGGAGACAAAAATGCAAGTTTACAACAGTGGTTCCCAAACTTTTTCAGTCCACTGCCCCCTTGGTGCTACAAACTGATTCCCCAGTGCCCCCCCACCCAGTGGTGGAATTCAATTTTTTTTACGGCCGGTTCTGTGGGCGTGGCTTGATGGGCGTGGCTGGGGGAGTCATGTGACTGGGCGGTTTGCATGAAGGAATAAAGATAGTAACAGTAACATTCAAAACTGTAACAATTAATTGCACATTTATTCAAAATCCAATTTAAGAACCTTTGTAGTTAGTTAATTCAACAAAATTGTTGAACATGATCCAGTGATACCAGGTTTTCAAAGTTTGATAGTCATTTATCAAGAACCTTAGTAACTAGTAACTTAGAAAACTTAGTAAAATTTAGTAACTACTTCACTGTTCAGGAAATTCTTAATGTGATGGATGGGCTTGATGAAGTAATACCAGTTTCCCAATGTCTGGTTTTAAATCACTTAAATTAAAGGAGTCTTAAATCACCACATTCAGTAATCTGGGGTCATTTTCTTTGCTTGGAGAGAAGTTGGATGACCACACTGAAGCCATGTTCCACCAAATATGAAGTTGGAAATGCAACAAGGAGCTTCTTAACCACTGTCCATAGTGCAGGATAGCGATCAGAAATTTCTTTCTGTAACCAAAACTCTTGGTACGATTTCTTGAACTTCAGCTTCAGCTCAATGTCACCAACATTAGCTTGAATTATTTGATGAGATTATTGCATGGTACCTAGGGATTCCCAATATGGAAAGTGAGAATGGGAACATTTTAACAGATCTATATGTTCTTGAGTTATAATTTTCACTAAAGAACCATGGGGATGGAAAGGAAAATATAGGCAATGGAGTCCAATCCCCTTCCTCAATAGTTTGGAAGCAAAGAATAACTCTAACAAAATGTAGCCTTTTACCTCTTTGGGGAATCATTATTTTTTAAATTATTATTATTATGATTTTTTATTTTTGCCAATACAACTCATGCAAAGGGTCATCTACAACTACATTACATTTTCCACACTCATATTTGTGATTCCTTATAACTTCTTTAAACTAAACATTTTTAGTACAAATCAAAGCATTAACATATATATCACTAATGCAGTTTCCTATCTCTTCCATTGACATAATTAACACCTTATGTATTGAATACAAGTATATCAAGTATAGGTTAAGCATGAATTGAAAAACATCTAATTCAAATGTATAAGCTGTGAATTTATTATATAATCACAGGCAAACATTGCACTTATGCCTAAGTCCAGGACATTCTTTTTTCTTAAATAATTTATTATAATAATAATACATTTTAGATGAAATTGTATCAAAAATCTTACAAGAAAAATAAATTTGCATTCTGTTGCTGATCTTTTCTTTAAAAAAGAGTTTTTAAAATGCCCACCAGAATACAACTCTGCAAAAATGGACTGCAGTTTGCATTTCTGGCTATAAGTAAAATAGCAACAGACCGGAAGAAAAATTTAGCCATATCTCACAATTAAGAAAAGCCAGAGTAAAACAGTTCACATTGCAAACTTCAAGGCCAAGACGGACGACAGATGGTATCCAAGAAATCCTCAAGTTTCACCCTGAATCTCTTTATGACATAAATGTCCATATAATTTGTTTGGAAGTCAATTCATTCTAACTCAAACTTCTGACACATTTTTGATTCTCTGTGAGATATAAATAGCCACAACAGCTGCTGTTAAAATCAGTTGCTGCAGTTTTTCCCATCGCCCAACCTTGAATCTGTGTACAATTTGCTCTTTAGACCTCCTTACTAGATTTTGTTTTTCCGCCTATACAAACAGTTACCCTGATTATCAGGATAGATGTGATGCAAAATTAATATGCTGGAAAAATGTGTTGAAAAACTATGAATATGGATAATTGTGCAACTCTGGTTATTCAATACATCGACTTTAAAAAAAATGCTCAGACAACCACAAGATTTCAGATAAAGAAACACTGTTTTTAATAGTTCAAATTCAAATCTTTATTGTCAATGCACAACCTGTGTACAATGAGATTGAATGAGCCTCTCTTAGTGCAGGCTCCCCAGACACAAAATACATCTCAAGTGAAGAAAGAAAATCCCAACCCATTAAATCAAACCTAACAGACACACAATCCAGAGTTGGTATTCACCAAGATCTGACCAGATCTGGAGAACTGGTAGCGGAAATTTTGAGTTAGTTCTAAGAACCGGTAAATACCACCTCTGACTGGTCCAGCCCCCATCTATTCTCTGCCTCCCGAGTCCCAGCTGATCAGGGAAATGGGGATTTTGCAGTAACCTTCCCCTGGAGTGGGGAGGGAATGGAGACATTACAGTATCCTTCCCCTGCCACGCCTACCAAGCCATACCAAGTCCACAACCACAGAACCGGTAGTAAAAAAAATTGAATCCCAGCACAGACACAATTCTATATACATATCCCTGAAGAGGGATGAACATAAGGATAAAAATAATTATTATCTTGTAGTTCAGCTTTTCTGTCTATTGGCATTAAACTATATAACATAACTGATATTTTCTTATGATCACAATTGTTATCACAAGAGAAGATTCCTTTTGGATTGGACCAAAGAACTAACAGTGTCCATACTTTGAGGTAACCAAGGTAAAGAAACAGACACTGCAGGGATTCCAGAAAATGCTATTTTATTCTTGTAGGATATATTAAGAGACGCTTGAGAATCTTTTTTAAAGACAGCAGGATCAAAATAGGACTGCTGTTGTATCTTTTTCCTGCTTTCTAATTTCTACAATCTGATTAATTGTTTCATGTACCTCAATTCCTGTTAAGGTAAGAGCTCAATTCCTCTACAATCAAACTCAGATTCCTGTTTCTTTTTATTGAAGCCAAGCAAATACCATTCCTTTTTCAGTTCTCCAAGAATCATTAAATCCAGTTATAAATGTATAATTGTTTTTGACACAACTTCACTTAATATATATTAGTTTTATTATAATTTCCTTAAATATTTTATAATTATACATAATTTTTATTAAAACATTTTAAAACAAGATAAAAACTAATACAAAGTAATTATGACTCTTATTATTTGTCACTGCTATGATCCTACGTCAGTTATCTTGAAGAAAGCAAATCTTGGCTACCAAACAGCAAAACTCCTAAGAAAAATCTCACATTTGCTTATGGATGATCTGAAGCTTTATGAAAAAATCAGAAATCAGAATGTAATCATTGTAAGAATTTTTAGCACATAATAGCAAGGCAACTTGGCATAGATAAATGTGCTTCAATAGCAATAAATTGGGGTAAAATAATGAAGAATAAACTGAATTGAAATGTCAAATGGCCAAACCATCAAGAAACATCAAAATGAAGCTTAAATTACAAGTATCTTGGCATTTTACAGTTGAATAACATCAAACATGGGCATGATAAAGATGTGATTGGTAAATAATACATCCAAAGAGTGAGAAAATTGCTAAAGACAAACACTTTGTCTTCAGAAACAAAGACAGTATTTTCAACATCTTCAAAGACAACATCTTCAAAGTAGTCAATTCCCATGATACAGTACACCACTGGAATTATTAACTGGACACCAACTGAAGTGGACAGTTTGGACTCAAAAACAAGAAAACTGATAACTATTCTTACCATGTCTCTGCTGGTTCATGAATATTCCGACCTATTCACTACAACATCCCCATATTGATATTAATTCCCTGCACAAATAAAGGCAGAGGTTTACTTCAAGTCAAACAAACTCTCAAAAAAGAAAAGCATGCATTGGCTAATTATGTGAAAGACAGCAAAGAACAAACATTGATGCAAATAAAAAAATTGAACTTACCGAATGTACAAAGGAAACAAAACATGGATATTGAAATAATAATACAGAATAATGGCAAAGAAAATCATTACATGGTCAGTTTCTACAAAGGTTTGAGGGGAAAGTGAATAAAGATAAAAACTGGCAATGGTTTACAACTGGACCATTACAAAAATAATCTGAAAGGTTGATTTCGGCTGCTCAAGAGCAATCTACTCAAACTAATGCAATCAATGCAAGAACTAAAAAAATAATCAAATTATTCAAAGTGTAGATTGTGGAAAGAGGGAAAGAAACAGTAGATCAAATACTCAACTCATGCAAGACGATTGCACAAACTGCTGATAAACAACAGCATAACACAGTTGCCAGAATGATTCACTGCAACATCTGTAAAAACTTTCATATGCCTTTACTGAAAAATATGAGAATTCCAAATGCAAGCTGATAAAGCCTTGGCACATCATACACCACATTTAACAGTGGTAGAAAAGAAGAAAGTGTGGATAATTATGTGGTAATACCAGGTGATTGTAGAATAGAAGACAAAGAATTGGAGAAGATCGCAAAGTATCAGTATCCAAAAATCAAAGTTGAAAGATTATGCTATAAGCGCACCATGGTGGTCCAAATAGTTATCTTACACTGGGTATGATAACAAAAAATAATCTTGCATGGTGTTTAAAAAATCTGTGCATTTGTGAACTACAAATGGACAAACTTCTTGGGTTCACATATTGTATATACTACACTGATACATTATGACATCGTAGGTTCTTGGAGGGAAATGCATATGAAGGCCAACACCTGCTAAAGAACTGGCAACTGTAGTTTCAGATCATTGTGCTAATAATAATAAATGCAAATATGGAAACTTTTCCATTTTGAGCATTTGAAAATGTTCAGGCTATATCAGAATCAAAATGGTATTGTTGGATGAATAGATAATTATTATAATATATGAGAAACAAAGAGAAACTAAAACAGTGGCATAAAAAGCCTAGGAAGACAAATATAATATTAAACTGTAATAGGAAAGTGCCTTGCTTTAGTTCTAATTGAAATCTGCTTCATTAAAAAATACATACCAGCCATACTCCGTTTGAACCATTGTGTATGATGCACAATGAGCCCTGGTGGCAGAGTGGTTAAAGTGCAGTATTGCAGGCAACATTGCGCACAGTCTGGAGTTTGATCCTGATGGGGCTTGAAGTGGACTTAGCATTCCATCCTTCTGAGATTGGTAAAATGAGGACCCAGATTGTTGGGCACAATACGCAAATAATGCTTATGTTGTAAACTGCCTAGAGTGCTATGAAGTGCTGTGGTATATAATAGTATATATGGATGGTATATAACCCTAAATGCTATTGCCATTGTCCTACCTACTAACCCAGAAAAACATATACACTCATCTCTGTGGGACTGCCACAGAGAGGAAGGGGTCAAATTATTCTCCAAAGCACCTGAAGGCCACACAAGGAATAATTAATGGAAACTGAACAAGAAGAGATTCAACCTGGAAATAAGGAGAAATTTTCTGACAGTGAGAACAATCAACTAATGAAACAGCTTGCCTTTGGAAGTTGTGGGAGCTTCATCACTTGAGACTTTCAAGAAGAAATTGGACTGCCATTTGTCAGAAATGGTGTAGGGCCGTGATGGTGAACCTATGACAAATGTGCCAAAGGTGGCACCTATGACAAATGTACCAAAGGTGGCACACACTTTCTGGGCTTGCATGCTATTGCCAGCTGATCATCTAGGTTCTGACGCACACATGTGCACTGGCCAACTGGTCTTTGCATACATGGGATCGCCAGAAACCAGAAGAGTAGCTGCCCGGTGCACATGCGCAGATCTCTATTGCACATGCGGGAGACGTGCGTGCATGCATGAGGGGAAAGGGGGTCGTGCGCATGCGTGGGGGTGGGGAAAGCGCAGGGGGTCTGGTGCCCCCCGTGCCCCATTTTTGGTCCCAGGAGGTTTCAAGGAGGCCTGCTAGGCCAAAAATGGGGCACGGGGGGGTCGCGTGCATGCGCAGGGGGAGTAGGGAGTTGTGCATGCATGCACAGGGGGCATTGCATTGTGGGTGTGGGCACACACACGATTTGGGCACTCAAGGACAAAAAGGTTAGCCATCACTGATGTAGAAAAATTGGGGTGAGCAAAAAAAGAGAAAAGTAAAGCTGTGTAGGCATTCTGGTGACTGAAAAAAATAACTAGATATACTCGGCTTGGTGAGGAGAAAGCAGAGGGAGACTTGGTAATTCCTGAAAGAATTAGTGGCATTGGAAAAACTTTCTACTAGAAAAAAAAATTTCATCATGGAAGCAATTTGGAATGGTTGATTGGGGTCTTTCTTACTGAAGACCTTCAAGCAGAGACAAGATAACAATCAGCTGAAAACAGCCTTGTTCTGTATTTCCTACACTTGAGTAGGGATTATACCAGCAGACCTCCAGGCCCTTTCCAAATTGATGATTCTCTGGTTTCCATATATTGAATCCAAGAAGAAAATATCTGTGTATCAGTTTTTTGAATAGAACTATCAAAGGGAAGCCAACTGGTAGTATTTAGTGTTATTGTTCTTTTTTTTAAATCATTCTGGTTCCAGTAAAGTCCAAAATCTCTTAAACAGTCTCCTGGGGAAATCTATGTCAAATTACCTTGAGAATTCTTCTGATGGAATAATTCTCTGTGAGTCTTTGATTTCCATATTAAAAATAATGTTAGAATTTTCCTTAGGCTTAGAAATAAGAAAGTTATCAGAAGATAAAGCTGTTTTAAAAATCAGAAGAAATGCATATTATGATTTTTTTATAATATTATAATTATACATTGTATAATATTGTATAATTATAAATAAGTATCCAGCTTCTGCTTAACTGTCCTGCAAAGGAAAGCCCCATCACCTCCACAGGTAATTTGTTCCATTACCAAATAGCTCTTACTGCTAGGAGGTTTCTCCTAAAGTGTAATCAAAATCTTTCCCACAATTTTAGTCATCAAGGAGAGCCCATCACAGGTATAGATTTAGGAGTAATCTGACAGCTCAATCAGCATTTGAAAAAAGAAGGGTGGCATCTTGTCTCTGGCATACATTCCTCTTCAACAATTAGAATCAGTCAACCACATTATTAAATCATGCTCAGATTGGCTGTGAAATATTGTTGTGCAATGAACAGGTTGCTATAGCATCTGTGCTGTCCAGTGTAAGTATCAGATGATGGGCGTTAGAGCAAGGGCAGAAACATGCAGCTCACCAGATCTTATTGAACATAATGTCTTTTATCCTTCACCTATTTGGGGCTGCTAGTACTTGTCGTTCTCTAATTTCTGGAAGGCCACTGCTCTATTTTCCCTGCTTCAGAGATCTGTACTCTTGAGAACGTTCATGTTGTCAGAGGATGCTAATGAGAGGCTAGGAATATATTTGATGGAGATGAAAGTAAAAAGTAAATTAAAAGAGTTGCGGAATGCATATAACGCTCTGAAATCAAGGCTGATTTTTAAACTGGAAAATCAACACCCTTGCCTTTGTTCTTACGTTGCTGTTAATGGCATTCCTGTGAACTTTCAGATTTCTATTAATCTATTACCATTAAAGCTGCGATTGCCAACAGCTACAAATGTTGTTGCAAAGGCAAAACAGCCTTGAAGCATATATAGCATTCTCCATTTGGTCTAACTGAAAATAGAGCTCTTTCTATAGAATTACAAATACGAAAATAGCCACCATTTACTGAAGAAGATATTTTAGTTGCTATAATCAAATAGACTACAAAAGATTGGAGAAGGAGCTCAAAGGATTCATATGTAAAAGTACTGCTGCTTTTGATGTATGTATAGGAGGATAAATTTGTAAGTTATATGGTGCTTGATCTTGCATAGGGGGACTTTATAATTCCCCAGTTATGGTATAGAAATCCCATTTATTCCAGTAAGAATTCCTTTTAAGCAAACATGCATAAATTTGAACTGAAAATAATTCTAAGTGTCACAGAGAATTAATAATATATTAAGAAATAATCACTACCATTCAAAATATAAATTTTCAATAAAATACTTTAGGACTGTACCATTTCAGCATGCCAATAGGGAATAGATCAATGAATGTTCCCCAATTATCTAGCATTCTTTGCACAGAGAGGATTTTTAATGAGAAAAATGTTAAAGAAACAAGTGATTTCATACATTTCTATTTTGGAAGGATACAGACCCACATTTGATTTGCTTTTTCCTGAAAATGCCAAAGAGCTTTAAGTATTGCACTATGCTGATTCTAAGTTCTAATAATATTTATATTTCTCTTTATACAGTATGTCAATCGTTATGAAGGATGCCATAAATCCTGAGTTACTGGTTGCTCCAGCTTTATCTTTGGGATTAGTTCCACCCTGGAATATCCAAAAATTATTAGCCACATAAGCCTCAACAAATTGTAGCATCTACTTTTGACTGATCTCAGAAATTAAAGTTGGGCCTAGGTAATATTGGATAGGATAGGACCATCGTGAAACTCTAGAAGATAGCAGGGGCACATGGTGTTACCAAGCTAATGGTGTCAACGTAGTTGATTTACTTAGCTTAAGACTCTGTGAAAGTTTGCTTCAAAGATTTGATCTGAAGGTAATATGATCAAATCACTCCTTCAAAACAAATTGGATGCCCTTGAATGGATTTGGCAGTTTGACGTTTCCCATACTTATTTATCAATTCATTCTGATATTTCAGAAGTAATTCAGTTGACCTAACATGTTAAAAAAATGATAAATTGAATCAGAACTTGAGTGATTCACTCACTACAGATAGTCCTTGACTTACAACAGTTCAAAGTTACAAGGTCACTGAAAGAAGTGACTTATGACCATTTTTCACACTTACAAACTTTGAAGCATCCCCATGGTCATGTGGTCAAAATTCAGATGTGTGGCAAATGGTTCATACTTACCATCGTTGCTGTGTCCCAAGGACACATGATCTTGTGCAACCTTCTGACAAACAAATTCAACGGGGAAGCCAGATTCACTTAACAACCGGGTTACTAACTTATCAACTGCAGCAATTCACTTTAACAACTGTGGGAAGGAAGATTGTAAAATGGGGCAAAGCTCACTTAACAACAGAAAGTTTGAGCTCAATTGTGGTCATATGTTGAGGACTACCAGTACTAATAGCTACTATCCTCTCCTGGTTTAAGTGCAGTGAAGCATCTGTATTTTCATATTGTATATACTTTGGGTGCAAAGTTAGGAACATGACAATTCCTGATCATGTTCCTCCCTTTTCATGTAACAGTGATGTGCAACCTGGGGGTCCCGAGTCCATTTTTAAACCCTTAGATCTCCCTTGATCATGATTGCTTAGATGAATATTAATGACATCAGATAATGGAATGGAATGCAAAATAAAACAGTGCAAAGCTCTTTAAAGTTTTAGAGGTCGCAGTAGAGCTGTCTCCAAAAGAAAGTTGGATTAGAAACATATTTTCTTAAGTAGTTTGAAATGTTTCAATTTGCAATCAGTCACACATTTTTCATGGGAATTTGCTAATAGATTTAACTTAAAAAAAGGCTTGTACCACATGACTTCTTTCATCTTAATAGCATGAAACAGATTTAAATGGTTTGAGAACTACAATTATACAAGCCTCATATGGCACATGATATGCCATTTCAGATCCACTTATTAAGACTTATTAAAAGTGAAATTCTTGAGTACAGGAATTTTCCATAGCCAGTTCTTGGGTATGTGCCTCTAAGCAAGCATTTTGTATTGATACATCAAATTGTGTCTGAACTTTTACAATCCCCTTTTGGTGACAACAGTGGTCCCAGTATCGGAGATGACATTTTTCATTGCCCTGACTGAAATTGCTGAAAATTGATACTAAATTGCTTGTCCTTTTGAAGGAAGAAATATACCCCAAAAATGAGCATAATGTTAAAAAAAAAACCTCCTAACCTCGTAATGGCAGCCTCCTATAAGGAAAACACATATAAAATGATATATCGGTGGCATCTACCACCGGCAAGACTTGCCAGAATGTTCCCTGGGATCATGCCTAATTGTTGGAAATGTGGTCACAGAGAGGGGACCTATTTCCATCAGTGGTGGACCTTCCCAATGGCGATTAAATACTGGGAAAAAATCAGGCAGTGGTTAATAGAAATCACCCAACATCAATTAGATTTGAAACCTGAAACCTTCCTGTTAGGACTCAAGCCCCCAGATATCAACATGGAGATATGGTTTTTGGTGTTGCACATAACCATTGCGGCAAGATTGGCATTTGCCCAGGAATGGAAGAGCGATCAAATACCAATGGATAGGGCAGTAATAAATAAAACTAATGAATCGGATAGACTAACAAAATTAATTAAAGGAAAAAAGGACTCAGAATTCTATAACTCGTGGAAGAGGTGGTATAATTGGGTACAGGAACGACCGAATAATAACAACTGAAGCAATAATATATGTTTAAATCAGATACTGGTAAATAATATTAATCAGAAATTAAAGGACGAATAAGAATTGATGAAGTAGGTACGCTGACTAGATGGGCTGCATATAGTGCAAATGTTGGTGTTAAATATTAGGCCTACTCTTAGGACGGTAATGTTAAGTTTGGTTATTTAAATGCTATGATTTCTTGCGCGGTGACGGCAATATGTTTAAAATTATGTTTGTATGATTTTATTTTTACAAGAATAAATAAATAATTTTTTTAAAAAAAAAAACTCCTAACCGTTCATGGGGAAAATCATTGGAAGCATTTGCTTCCAACCATAGATTTTTTTTTAATGCAATTGTTGAAATGGTACAAAATGTTGCAGAAATAGACAATCACTTAAATATGAGCCAGCAGTATGCTATAGCTGCCAAAAAGCCAACACAGTTCTAGGCGGCATTAACAGAGGAATAGAATCAAGATCATGTGAAGTGTTAATACCAGGGTTGAAATGCTACCAGTTCGGCTCGGTTTGCCCAAACTGGTAGTTAAAAAATGCTAAACAAAAGAAGTTTTTTAAAAAGTTCTAAAGATCAGCTGTGCGACAATTAACTATGGCGCGCAATCGTCAGAACTTTTTTTTACTTTTTTTTATAGCAAAACTCATAGTTTAAAAATGCTTTAAAAAGTTTTTTAAAAGTTCCGACAATCATCGTCGGAACTTTTTTTAAAAGCATTTTTAAACTACCGGTTCAAGAGAACCGGTAGTAAAAAAATGTTTTAAAATTTTTGGCATGCATGCATGTGTGCACGTGTGTGCACAAGTGAACTGGTAGCAGACTTCAGAGCATTTCACCCCTGATTAATACCAATTTATAATGCCTTGGTAAGGCCACACTTGGAATGCTGCATCCAGTTTTGATTACCACAATGTAGAAAAGATGTGGAGACTCTAGAAAGAGTGCAGAGAAGAGCAACAAAGGTGATTAGGGGACTGGAGGCTAAAACATATGAAGAACGGTTGCAGGAACTGAGTATGTCTAGTTTCGCAGAAAGAAGGATGAGGGGAGACATGATAGCAGTGTTCCAATATCTCAGGGGGTGCCACAAAGAAGAGGGAGTCAAACTATTCTCCAAGGCACCTGAGGGTAGAACAAGAAGCAATGGGTGGAAACTAATCAAGGAAAGAAGCAACCTAGAACTAAGAAACTTCCTGACAGAACAATTAATCAATGGAACTTTCCTCCAGAAGTTATGAATTCTCCAACACTCGAAGTTTTTGAGAAGAGATTGGACTAGAAGACCTCCAAGGTTCCTTCCAACTCCATTGGAACTTCTGTTCCAACTTCTGTTCTGTTCTACTCTATTCTCTTCTAAATACATAATCCAAAAGTAAGCATTTTTTGCAAATCAGTGTGAAATACAAATTACCTTGGTTTTTTAAAAAAAGGGGGGGGGGGAAATGAAATTATTATTCATCTTTAAATATAGCATTTGGAAGGAAAAAGCAATATGAAGGTAGAGATCTACACAGATGAAAGTAGTTGGATAAGATGTTTTCTAATCTATTGTACATGCTCCAAGTGTAGGAATTGAATATATCATTTAAACCTTAAGTAAATTTTATAAAAATGTGTATGTTTTAAAGTAGTATTCAAAAAAGTACACAAGAAACATTGCATGTAGACTGCATAAGAAATGTGTGTATTATTAAATTTACTCCCCAATTGCATTCCTGAACTCCATTCAAGCAAATCCTGTTTTTAAGGTGAAACCACAAAACCAAGTTTCTATTGTTATTGTTATGGTAATCTGGACATTGCTTTGCATTTATTAACATCATCATTTTCATGTTATGCCTGTTAAAGATATTCACCTGTGGCATCAGTTTCATCAAGCATTTCAAATTAATTTCCACAGGATATTAGAGACACTGTTCGTTCATGCTGAACTATTTACCCTGGGCTTGACCTGTAAAACATACCTATTTCTTTGCAGACAAAAAAAACCGTTCTCAGAGAGTTTGCACATGTAATAATTTATTAGTTTCCCTTCTTTTAATGTTTTCCACTGGAATTGCCTTACTTGAAATAAGTTAACCAGCTAAATTTTCTACCTTTTCAACTTGCATGCTGAATAGTTCCTTTGGAAACAGTGGAGACCTGCCCTGAGATAGTAAAAACTGTTGTTGTTTTTTTGCCACCCGTTAAATTTGGGAATGCATAATTTCCCATCCACCCAAAAATAAAGTCTTGAAGTCCCTTACGTTTTGCTTTCTTGTAAGCAGTCTGTCACATTTTGATTTCTATAATTACATTTTACCTTTGCCCTGCATTCCATATGCACAAATAAACATTTTCTACTCAGCTAGTTACTATAAACATCAAAATAAGGAATAACATGCAAACATTTTCTCAAAGCAAGAAGTCCTTCTAAAAAAAGACAGAATGGAAAAAAAATTACAGCATAGCTGTGAGCATGTGGTTTTTTCCTCTCCTCTCCTCAAAAAGCAGCACCTTTCTCTTACTTCAGGATACAATAAAGTGGGTGGTAAGGGACCATGAATACCTAAACCAATTAGAAGGAATAAAAGTAATGATGATGGATGGATCCTGTCCCTCTATCGCCTCCCCATAACCGTTGTCTTTTAAAAGATTGTCTTTTACATTGTTTTTTTCTTCAAACTTTTCTTCTGATGTTTTCCTTGATTTTTGCTTGGTGATTACACTGAAATGATTTTGGGATTTTACAAAATGCTGCAAGAATTTTGCATTAAAAGATAATATAAAATATGATATTACTTTATCTCATAATAATAATATAAATAAGAAATTGGAATGCCATTATGTTGTTTTGCTTTAAATTGGAATATTTCATATAAAAGGATGTAAAAACAATTACAGTCAAATGAAGGCTGAGGTATGATGAAAGCAATGTATATAAATACTGCATACTTGATTTAAAAATATGTGATTCGATATGAATTATAGGTGATGACTGTGGAAGGGACGCACGGAGGTTTTTGTAACCAACCGTCACACTTTCTACAATTTGTAATGGAAGATGGTTTTGTGGGTTTTGTTTTTGTCTGTTTGTGTTCATTTAAAAAATAAAAAATAAAATTCTTCCAGAAAAAAAAAAAAAGAAATTGGTGGCTAGAAACAGGACTTTGAAACTTCCTGTGCTATCGTTGTATTTAAGTACAATGACAATAAAGATTATACTTATACTTATCTCATGTAATAGAGAGAGCAAATGTGGGACAGTGCTTAGCATATCAGAGAAAATCCAACTCCATGTTTCGTCATGTAGCTTGATGAAACTGGACAGTCTTATTCCCAGGGATACAAAGCAGTGGAGAAGTGTGTTGCAGTCTTGCAATAAAAAGGAAGTGAAGATAAGTGTATGTCTGAGGAAATCTTTTTTGCAGAGGAGGAAATTGTTAAAAGGAATATGTGTGGTGTGTTTCTTCCTATCTTCCCTCCTTTCTTTTCAAAGAGAAATAAAAGGCTGCAGAAATGAGAGGAAATAATAATAGCAGTAGTATTATTTGGGGCTGGGAGATGGAGGAGGAGGAGGAGGAGGATTTTGGAAAAAAAACACTTAAATGGTTGGTTGCTTTAGACCTTAATTTAATATGGAAACTTAATATACAAATAGGTGTACCTGTTCTTATGAATAAAGCATAATTTGAAACCATAATTTATTATTAATTGATTGCAAGTAACATCACATGATTTGCCAGTAGGCATGCATAGTTTACTCCTGGCTTAGTTTACACCTTTAAGCACCTGTAAACCTAGAGGGAAAAGCAGGGAAAAGGTAAGATAAAACACCCTGGAGCAGAGCAAACTACCCAAACACTCTAATTTGCAATGTTATGATAGCACATTTGCAATATTCAGGTTGCATTGAGTGATATTCCTAGCTACACTTTAAAAATTGTGAAATAAATACAAAAATTATTGTAGGAGTATTTTGTCTTGATGCAATTTGTGGACATTTCTGTCAGAACCTTCAGGATGCATTTGCCGCTCCCATCTGTTTCTTCAGATGCACTGAAAGAAAAATTGCCTGGAGCAACTACCCCAATTGATTGGCAGATAAAATAGTGCAGATGCCCCCATTGAAAAAGTTCTTCTGCCAGCAAATAATTGCATGAACTTAAAGAAAATAAGGCTAGCTATGGGTCCCTCCATCAACTGACTGGAATGAAGCACAAAATCTTTGTGCCTCAAGCTTACAGAAGTTATTTCAGTCAGTTTTGGTACATAATAGCTTGTAATGTTTTAATTTAATAGAGGGTTGGGCTGGTCTTTTAAGGCCTAGGAGTATATTTGGAATGCTAAAGATGGATTATACGGTATCTCACATAATAGTTGTCATGGAAGTTTGTCTCTTCATGTGATGGGTACCATGGTGTCAACCACAAACGAATTGTGTTTGCAAGACAGTAAGCAAGTAAAGCTACTCCCCACTAGCCCTTCTAGTTCCCCAATATTCTTCTGTCTATCCTGCTTTGTTTTTGGGGAGCTATAGTCACAAAGCAACTAGGCTGCATTTTGACTTTCTGAGAAGGTTTATGAGGTCTACCTAACTATAAGTTCAGGGCATCTTTTCTCAATAAAGATGTTGTTTTGCAGCTGCTTGCTTCACATTTATTTTTTAGATTATTAGCCAGGTGAGTCTGGCACCAAAGGAAGTATATCAAAATATCACACTACTTACTGCTGCTTGAATTTTATAGGATTTTTTTTTAAAAGAAAGTTTTAAATCAGAGGTTCCCAAACTTTCTCAGTTCATGGCACCCCAAGTGCCTCAGTAATTGTTTCACAGCACCTGTAGGCTAAAACTGTGGACTACTGCTGTGTTTTCCTCACAAACTAAAAATATCCCATGGAGCCCTGGAGGCTGCAGTGCAAAGATCAAGAACTGTGGACTTTAAATGATTGTTGAGAGAATATTTGGTATTCTTCAGATATAAACACTTCTGGCAAGGTACTGCTCTAAATGGCAAAACTGAAGCCTTAGAAATAAGGAAACAACTCAGGACAATGAGAAGAATTGGCCAAAACATGACATATCAGAGGTATTGGAGGAAGGAAGGGGAAATCTACATTATGCTACAAACTTCCATTCCTCTGCTAGGATTTCTTCTAACTTTCTTCCACCCTGCAACTCCTTTATATTTTTTCAAAATCTGCTCTAGAGGATTGGGAGACATTCAGGGCCAGATTTTGAGGTCAATTGTGGAAGGTATATTACATAATTGTGATGGATCTATAAAAGCAAACTTAAATAATTACCCTTAAATTGTATCTCGGTCTTACAAACATTGACCATAAGAATATAAACATGCTGTCACATTAGAGGCTTACAACATGATATAAAAGCACAGTATATTTTTCTGAAGGTCCTATATAAATATTACAGTCCAGTTGTACATACCTGATACTGGTACCCGAAAACAATGACTAGAATCAATTTATATGAAAGCTGAGTGTTTTGAAATGTCAGCTTTCAAGTCTCTATTATATGATTCTTGATAAGAAATGTAACAGGAAAAAAAGAGAAATATTAGAGAAAGGACCTTTCATATAATTATTCTTTGGCGAAACAACAGCTCAGTAGCTTGTTTTAGAAGGGGAAAATGTTGATTGAACTGTTTTGTACCCAGGCTCAACACTATGAAGAAGAAAAAAGAGCATTAAGCCACGAAATAATAGCCCTCAATAACCATTTGATAGAAGCCAAGGTGACAATCGATAAATTATCAGAAGATAATGTAAGTATTTTCTCTACTACAATATATAGAAAGATAAAAGTAAAAAATTATGACATAGGATAGAAATATAATGTTGCAAGTAATTTTGTTGTTATTATTTTTGTTATCTTCAGCTATTAACGACAGGTACTCCTTGTTTAGGGACTACTTCATTTAGCAACAATTTGCAATTACAACATGATTTAAAAACAAGTAACCTTACAGAGCCAATTCTTGCATTTACAACCTTTTCAGTCTATAAAGGAATGGAAAGCTGAAGTAAAAGTACTGTTATAGTTTCACTGAGAAATTGCTTAGCCTAATGACCAAATTGTTGGTCCCAATTGTGGTTGCTAAATAAGGACTACTTGTACTCCACTTATGTACAGAACACTTATTTTATTATTAAAGGTTTAGCAAAACATGTTGGTTTTTTCCCTAACAAATGGGAGAATGATCTCAGTATCAAATGGTGCCAGCAACTTCTGACACCTTCATTAAATTCTAATTATATGATATATGCTGGTCTACTGTTCTAAATGTTACTTTTTCTGTGCAAGCTAAAACGTATGAGGAAAGGTTGCAGGAATTAGGTATGTTTAGCCTAGTAAAAAGAAGGACTGAGGTAACATGATGGCAGTGTTCCAATATTTGAGGAGCTGCCACAAAGAAGAGATCAGCCTATTTTCCAAAGCCCCAGAAGGCAAGAGAAGAAGCAATGGATGGAAACTAATCAAGGAAAAAAGCAACCTAGAGCTAAGGCAACAATGAGAACAATAAACCAGTGGAACAGCTTGCCTTCAGACATTGTGGGTGCTTCATCACTTGAGGCTTTTAAAAAAAGACTGGAGAACCACTTGTCTAGAACATTATAGGGTTCTTGCTTCAGCAGGAGGTTGGATTAAAAGACTTCCAAGGTCTCTTCCGACTCTGTTATTCTATTACTCTGAAAGCATCCAGTCTCTGATTCACAACTATCATTGTCTCTGTTTGACAATATGCTGGTTTACTTTCCCTCAAATAATTTTATGGGATCAGTTAACTTTAACAGTGGATTACCTTCTTTTATGCAGAATTTTAATTGGCAAACATTTAAATAAATGTTTTCCCCAGTGTTCATATGACTTTTATTTCGTCCGTGAAGCCTTCCTTGTTGGTTAGTATCAAGTCAATGATTTGTGCCTTTCTCTATCCTCTGAAGAAGAAGGCCATTAGCAAAAGAAATCAATAATTTCCTGGGAAGACAATGTTTGACCTAGTTTGTTATCCAACAAATGCTAGGAAAATTAAAGTCCCCATCACTATCATCCCATGTCTTCTTGAAAGAAGAGCAATTTGCTCCTGAAAAGCATCATCCCCATCGTCTCCTTGATTAGGCAGATGATAGTCTACTGCTTTTATTCATCCCTCCATATATTTTAACCAAGATGCTTTTTAGAGCACCACCAAATAAATTCATTCACTTCAATTTCTATACAAGCATGGATGCATTTATTTACCATACCATTCTTTTTTACTGCTTTTATTTCTTTGAACTAATTGTATCCTTTCATTGCTATATTCCAGTCATGGAGGTCATCCCATTAGCTTTCTGTTACATGTATATTAAATAATATGTACTATAAAATGCATGAATATTATGAGCCAATCTTTCTTGCTTTTTATTTAAATGGTTTACTAGGACACGTTTCAATGTTCTTCCTTATTTTTAGTGTACAAGTCATTATCTGATATCAATACTATATATTTTCTTCTCTAATTCCCCACAGGATTCAGTTTATCAATCTCATCAGTTTTAGGCAAACACATTTTTTTCCAGACCTTGTGCCAAGAAACTTATGCTGATCATCAAGTTTATGATCTAGGGAATCAAATGTAACATAACTTGCACAGCCAGTCATTCCTTGGCAATATTCTTCTTTCTGTTTACAGTCCTTTCCCCCCCTTCCTTCCTAGATGTTTGATGTCCCTAATGATGTAAATTGTAGCACTTTTTAGCAACCTCCACATTAATTAGCAGGAAGTAATAATTGTTAGCAGATTTGTTAACCCATGGAAGTTATTCTGCTGCATTCAGATCCACGCTTTTGCTCCAATGAAATTAAAGTCTAGGCATTGCACATTTATTTTAGTTTCTCAGAACTGTGAATTGTGTATGTTCTTCAGTGATCTTCCACCCTGCTTCCTGTTCAGTGATATCCTTTTTTTCCCTTTGAAGAGTCTGACTTATTTCTTTAGTTCCGATGACCCATCGTATTTTCAATGTAATATATAGTTCAGTTCTTACTTTACATTGATCCCCACCAATTCATTATACTCACATTGAATACTGTAATCTTTTCTCCATCCTTTTTTTCTGAAAAGAAAATGACATGTCAGAAGAAGCTTTTCATCACCCAGGAGTATTTATAGAGATTCTTCAAAGTTCTTTTCTGCTTGAAGAAAGTCTACCAAGAGATTAAGAGAAAAATCCTGAAACTCTGATTAGCTGTTTGATCAACAATCAAACAGTAGATAGTAATAGCAATAACACTTAGACTTATATACCACTTCCTAGTGCTTTTACAGCCCTCTGTAAGTGGTTAGATGCATGCATGGTAGATACAGACATGCTGTCACTGTTCGGTGTAGTAGGAATTTTGCATGGAGTCCTTCAGGCTCTCTGAGGAACAAGCTCAACAACCAAGGACCGAGAGCACCAAACTTCTTGATAGTTCAACCTTGTGCTACATATATTCTCTTCTATTGGAAGAATTTTATGTGAAATGACTCACTAGCCTGGCAACCCATAGATGAATGTGGATTGCATTTATCAGGACTCCGTAGATTAAAATTCATCTGTAATTCTGTTTTCCAAGTTTACATGATTTCACTTGGTTGCCAAGCTCAGATTTGCCTGAAATCTCTTTGATGTATCAAAATTGTATTAATGAGAGGGAAAGAGTTCCAAGATTCAAATTTTGGACCTCCTCTTCCTATATCTTGGCCATTCTTTTCTCAGGCTTGACGTTCTCTGCCATGTCATCTAGCCCTTGTGTGCCAATGGTTTTTCTGAGCATGAGAATCAGAAATTCTTATTTCATCAACTTCAACCATTTTGTTATTAAACAATTGTTCGCCCTTAATCAATGTAAGGGTATAGTTCCCTTCTTTACAACCATGGCAGATTAAATCCATTGCTTTTTCTCTGTACCTTTCTCACATTTTGGTGGAGACTGAATTTAGAAACCAGCAATGGCTGGTTCTTTGCATAAGGAGAGTTGCTGACTTTTCAGAGAGAAACAATCAGGAGCCAGTAGTAACTATAGATGGAAGGATCTGTAAGTCTTAGAATTGAAAGGAGCCTTTTCAGCCATTCATTCCAACTCCCTGCAGAAATGTTCCTTTTGTGTATTTCTTTAATTTAATTTAGGCTCCTCCAAGTAATTTAATTCTTGGACCAAATAGATCTTCGTAAATACCAACATTTTAGATTGTATCTAAAGAAAGAAAAAAAACATGTAAATGTCTTTAATGTGCATGGCTATTATTCAGCCAAATCAGTTTTCATATGAAAAACCACCATGCAAGTGGCATTTGAGTAGATCAATAGCAGGGCAGATTAAATTGAAAATACGTTGCAATTAAACTGCTAGGTTGCTATTATCACTACTTTCACCAAACTGCCAAAAAAAAAATTCTCATTTTCTTCAGCGGTGCAATGAATGATAATTACTCTAATAAATATATCTGCCAAGTTTGAGAAACAATGGCTGAATCTATCATGGTTGAAGTAGTTCTCCTACACCTGATAATCTACCAGCCACTAACCTACTGTATGTAGTGATCAGTCTTGCTCAGTGTAAAATGATTTTTCCCTATAGTCTCAAAAAATAAATGTAGACTCCAACTACTTTTACATGGCATATATTCACTTAAGTCCAGATTGGTCAAAATTGGAGTGTTCCAAATATTTTTATTCCTGTCTCTATAAATGAGCTGGCCACATGGATAGTTGCCTGCTCTTGAACAGACCTAACTAAGAACTTATGTGAATGAATAGATCTTCAACCACAATCATCTTTATAAAAACAGTGCATAAAACATTGTTGAAGATTTGGATTCAATATTTAGAGTGTGCCACTAAATTAAATTAGTGCTTCAGATGTCTTTGGGGCAATTTTCTTAGTCTTAGGTGAAATTAGAGGTAGAAGGTTCAGTAGCTATAAAAGATAAATAGACATTAAATGCAAGACTGAAATGCTGAGCCAAGGCAGAAATATACTTCCTATATGCCTTGGAGTCAATAAGTATTCCCACATCTTTCCAGATCGTTGCCGTTCAGTTTTATGAGCACCATAAGTAAATAGAAAAAAAAACCTTTGAATTAAAGATTGCCCATATTTTCTGTGATGCAATCGTGTATCCAAGTGCCCTTTAATCAGTGTTTCTTTCATTTTTTTTTCAAAATAAGCATTTATAGAGACAGCAAAAATCTTAATCTATGAAAAGAAAAAGAATGAAATTGGATTTGTGGAAATGTCTTTGTTATACTCATTTTGAAAATTGAAGTTGCTGGATAGAATAATAACAGGCTTAAGTTGACATTCAATTGTGTTTTTATTGCATTGCATAACTATATGTAATACAGCCATGATTGTCTTAGTCAATGAGTTATTTCTGACTTCTATGTATTATTGTTCTACTTGGGAAGATGACAATAAATTCATGGAGATTGCTTGTCCCTTTAAAATGAGACATTTGAGAGCATGGACATTGTCCAATACAACCTTCCAGACTGAAAGCATCTGGTGTATGGATTCTAATACAATAAACCTTTTGTTATCACATCATCATTGGGATGAAACTTTAAATTTATTCGGTTCTTTCTCAGATCTCTGATGACAGCTTTTTGGATGTTGTGGTAGAACTAATAATTTTACATGTCATTTTATGTTATTTTTCAGGAGCTCTATAGAAAGGATTGCAATTTAGCTGCTCAGCTGCTCCAGTGTAGCAAGAATTACGACAGGGCGCATAAGCTTTCTGAGGTAACATAAACAAATATATCAGTAAAACTCGTCAGTGTGCTTGCTATCAAGGCCTAATTCTTCTTCGCAAGAAGTGTGAGATGGAGACAGCAGGATGGATGCTCTGATGCAGTGCCTAGGCAAGAAATAGGCAGCAGAGGGAGAAGTAACCAAGGAACCCAAGGGCAAGCCCATGTTCACTAACTATCACAGTGCTTCTCAATTATTTTCTGTCATGCCCCCCCTAGGAAGAAGAAAACATTTCGCCCCCCCCCCCCCCGCGCGACTGTAAATAGTATCATTTGTCTATAAAATTGTTATAAGTACACCTCTGCATAACATAGCACACCGGTCTTTCCTCGTCTCCCACCGTAGTCACATGCTTTCTTTCCTCTTTCCCTCTTGCTTGTCTATCCTTCCTTCCACCCTCCCTTCCTCCTTCCCTTCCTTCCTGCCTCCCTTCCAGTTCCCTCCTTCCTCTTTCCCCCTGCCTGCCTGCCTTCTTTCCTCTTTCCCTATCCTCCTATCCTTCCTTTCTCCCTCCCTCCTTCCCTGCCTCCCTTCCAGTTCCATTCTTCCCTCCTTCCTTCTGCCTCCTTCCTGCCTGCTTGCCTTCTTTCCTCTTTCCCTCTTGCTTGTCTATCCTTCCTTCCACCCTCCCTTCCTTCCTGCCTCCCTTCCAGTTCCCTCCTTCCTCTTTCCCCCTGCCTGCCTGCCTTCTTTCCTCTTTCCCTATCCTCCTATCCTTCCTTTCTCCCTCCCTCCTTCCCTGCCTCCCTTCCAGTTCCATTCTTCCCTCCTTCCTTCTGCCTCCTTCCTGCCTGCTTGCCTTCTTTCCTCTTTCCCTCTTGCTTGTCTATCCTTACTCCCTCCTCCCTTTCTTCCCTCCCTCCCTGCCAGCAGCTCCTCCAGCATCCCAGCTGGAAGCAGCAGCACAACAGTCGCCGTTACCAGGGGCGAAGGGGTGGCGGTGGCAAGATCGGGCGACCGCCGCCCCTTTGTCCCTTCCCCAACAGCGGCTGTTGCGCTTCCGCTTCCAGACAGAATCCTGGCGGTGGAGCTGCTGGCGGGGAGGCGAGCTACCTGCATAAAGACGCCGCCGAGGGCATGGCAGAATATATCCCGGCTTGAAGTGGCAGCGCTGGGGACTGCTCAGAGACTCATCAGAGCCGCGGGCTGGAGCTGTGCAAAAAGTCTGCTTGGGCTGGGGGGGGGAAGGGAGGGAAGCCTGGGACAGCCATGCTTCCCTCCCTCCCACCCCCGCCCGAGCAGGCTTCTTCCACAGCTCCAGCCTGCGGCTCCAATGAAAATCCACAGTCCGAAGTGCTGCCACTTCCAGGCGGGATATATTATGCCTCGCCCACGTCGCCGCCGTTGCACCCAGATGGAAAGGGAGCCTTCGCGCCCCCCTTTACGGAGCCTCGCGCCCCCCCAGGGGGGCGCGCCCCACTATTTGAGAACCGCTGAACTATCATGAGAAGGTCACTAAGATATAATGCCTTGACAGTAGCATTCACTTCCTGGAATGGAGAAGAGAATCTGGGTGGGATCCTAAATTGAAACAACTGGATGACAAAATACTAAGAATGGGCGGATATTAATGCAACCATGTTTGTGCCCAATAGCTGCAAGGCCAAGATGCAAGAATGGAGAATGTTCAAGAAGCTCCATGTCTTCTGTGCATTATTTTGATTTGCTTATATTGTCATAAACAAACTTCCATGGATTCTAGGCTGCTTATAAATCACAAAAACAATCCAATCGCTCAGCTGCACTCCTCTCTTAATAGTGTTATATGGTTAAATGGGATTTTTCTTACCACAAACTCTGCAGAAAAGTATTACTAGAATAGAGGCTATCCCAGACTCAACTGCCAAGCTGTAACAGTGTAAATGGTGGGAAATTCAGTATTTTGCCTGCCGCAACAGAATATTTAAGGACATTCTACCCAATAACATACTGTATATCCGCCTATCCATTTAGCTATTCTTGTGAATCTCCCAAAAGTATCTAATTCGCAACTTTGGGAGACATGAAATACTTTCCTAGACTTATCTAAAAATCTAGCTTCGCCCAACTGTACTCCTCTAGATGATTATGGCAATTTTGGATTCTGGAAGTTGGAGCCCTGCCATATGTAGAAAGCATCTGTTCAGTATAGTTCAGCAATTCCTAGAGATTAGCAGTTTTGTCTTTGAACCTGTCAAAGCATCATAGGAAGTGCCTGGGCACGTATGTATGTGTATCTGCAGAGGCACAGACATATGCCTAGGCACAGACTTAGATACAATCCTGATTTTGGCATTCTTGTGCAAGATCTTGCAACCTCGTGGGATTTCAGTGCTTTGTTTTGTTTTCTTTTATTTTGCTATGGAGCAGCCAGGGTGCCTTTTGAGGGTCCTGCAGACATCTCATTGCTGTGCTTGCCTAACCTACTTAATCAGGTCAGTTAAAGACCTAGCAATTACATTTGCACAGTATGCTCATTTGAAATCTAAATCGCCGTTTATTTTTTTTAAAAAAATCCTAATTAAACTTGAAAAGGGAAGAAGGAAGTAATAAAGAATGAATAAAAACCTTTTAAGCTTTCGTGATATGATTATTTTTATAAAAAACGCTATGCATTCTTCGTATTGGACTCGGTCATGTTTATTTCATGTTTAGTTCAGAAGTCATAAAATTTATTTATTTATTCGTTCATTTGCATCCGTTTAAAGAATGCCCAACTGCAGATTTTGCTGGGGATTATACATAATTAAAAGGGGGAAAACAATAAAAAAGAAAGGGATGATATGTATCTGGAAAGACTACATACAACAAAACCAACTAAATGCCAAACAAAAGCTCACAGGGCTCACTCACCATCTTGTCCTAAAGTCAGAGAAGATAGCCAGGTTTTCAGTATCTTACCAAAATTCATCGGTGTGTACAGACCTTGGGGTGAATGCTGTTCCCAGAGCGCAACACTGCAACAGAGAAAACACACTGGGTGACATTATTCAATTGAGGAAACATGAAGCACATCCATTCTGCCATATTGTACAGGACAGGCAGAAACAATTGTCAATCGGCAGTCTCTTTAGCCCTGGAGGGCTTTACAGGTGGTAAACAAGTAGCTTGAATTGTACCTGAAAATTGGCAACCAATGCAGCTCATGGAACAGTGGTGTCCCATGGCATATTGAGGCATGGTCTTTGCTGCCCACGCTGTCCCATTTTTGAACAGTTATAACTTCTAAGTGATTTTCAAGGGCAATGTCATGCTGAATACATGATAACACTGCAGTCATAAGGTGACTAGGACGTGAGTGATATCTGAAAGGCCTTCAGAATGAAGAGCAAGTGCAACCAATGTATTAGATCAGTGATGGCTAACCATTTCGGCACCAATTGCCCAAAGTGTGCAAGCGCGCACATTCCCAAAATGCAAAGCATGTGCGTGCCTTGCACATGCACCCCATCCCTGCGCATGTGTTCACACGCTCCTGCGCCCCCATGCTCAGAGAACACCAAGGACCCCATAGCTAATCACTAACCCAGGTTGTGTGTTAAAATAAAAGAAACCATGTATATGCATAGCTATCAATTTTTGTAGAGCTCCTAGAACGCATATTTGATCACATCCAACATATGAGGACCATGTGCCCTCTTCTGGCACCCAAAAGACTTTCTAATTAGACAAGATAAATGTTTTCAGCCTTTTTGGATAGGGAGGGGGGAATTCAAAATTGCTAAATAAGTACCGTAAATTTAAGTTTTGTGTCTTATTGCAACTCTTTCACTCTTTAATAATACTAAAAGTCCTCGAAGTCTACAATTTAAGGCATTGTTTTGCACTGATACAAGTAGCCCTCAACTTATGACTGGTCACTTAACAATCAATCAAACTTATAGCGGACCCCTTCCCCCCACCCTCCAAAAAAGGATTTACAACCAAGTTTCAAACTTCTGATATCCCCCTCCTGCATTGACATGATTACATTTCTATATGACTACAACCATGTGGATTTAAATTGTTTGTGGACCCTGAGATTCCATGACCATGACTTCCCCCCAAAAAACCTGGTGTTTAACTTCTGGTTTCTGGTAAAACTGCCCCATAGCAAACAATAGATTCACTTAACAATCACAACATTTGCTTAAATGATTGCGGCATTCACTTTATGACTTCCATGTTCACTTAACAACTGGCCCCCAAAGTCATAAAATTGAGTCTAGTGGTGTGATGATGTGATGCATGACCATATCAGCTTACAACAGTAATTGTGGGATTCAATTGTGGCCTAACTCAAGGAGGACCCATATTTTCCACAAACATAAGAGGAGGGAGAGAAGCAAAAATATCAATCTTGACTGATAAGGGGGGGGGGGAGTCAGAGTTGATTAGTATCTGGATAGGACACCAAAGGAAATCTCAAAGCTACAGGCTAAATTGGGAATTGGAAAAAGTATCCCAAGGGGTGGGCGAACCCACATCAATATTGTTGCCAAGGAAACCATATATGCCTGTTCATGAAGTGGCTAGGAGTTAAACATGCTCAAGGGAGATTTTACTTTTCCTCACTCTGCTGGTCAGGCATCACCAGTGAAAGCTAGTACAGGAATCTAATCAGGAGGAGGGGTGGGGAAATTGCATCAATAAAATTGTGCATCCCTAGTCAATATTATTTGCTTTTTAACTGTTAACATAATCACACGGATTGACCTCCTTCACAAATTAATTTTGAAAACAATCCCAAATCACTGGATTACAGCACCATTTTATGCCTGTTTGCCAGGCTGGAAGTCTCGCTGGAATCTAAGGGTGGTTTTTTTTTCCCCAAGCAAAACTATTTGCAGGATTGCAGACTTAGTTTTGTGGACACACAAAAAAATGAGACTGGGTGTCTTTGCATTTCTGGGCCCTAAATTATCTTTCAGGTTGCATGTTTTGTCACCATCTCTTTCTTCATTACAGCTGAGAAAACGAGAACAGCTGCTTTCGTGGCTTTGCAGTCTGTGAAGGATATGGTTGCAGTACGTGTGAAGTGCATGCTACTGTGCTGCAGATGTTCATATATCATAACATTTGGGGGGGTGGAGAGATCAGGGACATTGAGTTATCTTGTAAAAAAAATGCGGCCATATCAAAATATTTTTAATTTGCTTTCTTGGCTGAGTGCTGTAACTTTGCCTTTATTTTGACAGTGACTGATTATCAAGATGAATGCATTTTGTTAGAAGTCAATTCCATTAGCACATCATACTTGCAAAAAGCTTCTTTACAAGAAGAAGATCTAGCTACCATAGAACTCTGCCCTATTGATTTATTGTGGTTTTGGAATGAAGGCTTTTTCCGGAAAGCTACATTTGGCTTTATTGTAGTACAGCTGTTGCGAAGTCTTATTCTTGCCATTTTGACTTTAGGCTCAGAGCCATTAACGAGTCCAACATTTAGGGCACCTTGTTAGGCAAATTGAAAGGGGACCCTTCAGGTTGCTGTGTGTGGTTGCCTCCTTCCTGTTTCTTTTGAGTTTCAAATGGAGGAGAGCACTGTCCATCCTAGACAATCTTTCCTGTCCGTCCAGGACTTGTTTATTTTTTAAAAAAAAACAGGTTCAATTGCAAGTCCCAGTCAGCGTCTGCCAGTGGAATAAGTAGGGCTGTTTCTCACCTTCAGTGGCTACTTTAACCTAGCTCAACGTTCAGCAACTTGTGGCTCTGGAGCCACATGTGGCTCTTTCATCCCTCTGCTGTGGCTCTCTGTCGCTCAAAATATGTCTCACAATCACCAATGTGTGACACCTGCTGGCATGCAATTTATTGAGCTTTTCGACTCCCGGTAGGCCAACCATGGATAAATCCAAGAAAAGAAAAGTTTCTGAAGAAAACAGAATGTTTAATTCAACTACATATGCTAGTTTTGTGGCCGCTTAGGAAATAGTCAGGCACGGCAAGGGCTTTGTGGCTCCTTTTCTTTTCTGTGGGAAACAGGTACGAATGGCTCTTCGAGTGTTTAAGGTTGATGACCCCTGACCTAGCTTGACATGATTGCTCACAATCATGTCAATGAGGAATAACTTTATGTCACAGGAACGAGCTTATTTTGACAGTGGAAGTAAGTGGAAATACAACCTGCAATCCTCAAGATTAATATTGATCGTTAATTTGCAAACAGGTCTTATTTAACAGTACTTGGTGTGTACGGTATATTAGTGCATTGATATCAATCAAAAACTGATAAAGGGAAAGATATTCATGTATTTAAACATCTGAATGTTAAATGTCTTCCCTCTATGAGACAGGACAGCATATAACACAAACACACAACAAATAGCTAACTCCTTTAGTCAACCAGGGCAATCTGCCATGTTTGAACATTTGAGTTAATAATTCATTCATGATAGGAGCCTTATTATTTATTATTGTTTTCTTTCACTTGAAAAACCACATTTATAGGCTTCAATACAGTAACTGGGATTTCTAGATCATAAGCTTTACTGTTGACAACCCTTTCATATATTTTTTCTTCTCCTTCCCTACATTTATTTCAGCTGCCAGCTGAATTTCAGGAACGTGTCAGCCTCCACCTAGAAAAGCATGGATGCAGCCTCTCGGTACCTCTGTGTCATACATCATTTGCCGATAACATACCAACTTGTGTCATTGCAAAAGTCCTGGAAAAGCCTGATCCAAACAATTTTTCTCCCCACATGTCAAGCCCATCAAGCAGAGATCTTGCCTTCCAGGAGTCTCTTGGAAAACTTGGCCAAAGACCTCAGTACAAGTCCGACATTTACTGCAGTGATACAGCTCTTTATTGCCCCGAGGAGAGAAGGCGGGAGAGAAGACAGAGTGTAGACATGCAAGTAAAGGGTGTTGGGTTCTTGAGGTCCCAGAATTCCACTGACAGCACAGTTGAAGAAGACGGCTTCCATTCCAGCTTCTCTCATGAAGCTTTCCCAGAATATGTTACCTCTCTACCTACTTCTAGTTCCTACTCCAGCTTTAGTGTAACGTCTGAGGAGAAGGAGAATGCCCAAGCTAGCACTTTGACAGCCTCCCAGCAAGCCATTTACCTGAGTAGCCGCGACGAGATGTTTGAAAGAAAGCCATCTTCAGGTTATGAGCAGGGGAGTCCAAGGTTCGCCAAGGCTAAATCTATTCAGCACATGGAGCTGGCAGATGACAATGAGAACTCCCCTACTTTCACTAGGACTATGTCCCCTTATGCAAGTGAGCCTTATCATTTCTCGGCCATAACAACTCAACAAGCTTTAGCATCACAGAAGATGCGCAGTGAAAGCAGGAACTCCCACTTGTCAGAAGAAGATCTACCTGGACAGTGGAGACAGCTTAGTGTGGAAGATATTGGTGCGTATTCTTACAGGAACAGTGGCAGGCTTTCTCCCTGCAGCTTTTCAGAGCAGTATTACAGAAGTCCTATAAAGAAAGGAGACAGTCGATCAAGTCCCATTTATGCTAGTTACAAAGGTGATAGCTTCTCAGAGGGAGATGATGTTTGTCAAAGTAGACTTGTGGACTCCTGCTTCCTGAGGACAGACAGTGGCCTGAATATTGACATAAGCACCAGTTGTAAGCAGGACAAATTGCCCTCTTATAAAACAAAAGAACTGAGGGACAAAAAAAGTGAAAGAATCACAGTCCAGGTGTGCAGTAGCAAAAGCATTGATGGGAGTCCTGTGTTGAAAAGAGAATATGTTGATGTTAGTCCAAACAGTTCAGCTGAGTCCCTCAACCATAGTTCTATGGAGGCTTCAGAGATCCATCAGTCTTCCATTGAGCAAGGAAGCCATTCAAGCCTCCATAGCAAGCAGCAGCAGCAGTTTCAACGGACTGGAAGTACAGGCTTAAGTCGAAAGGACAGCCTCACAAAAGCACAATTGTATGGAACCCTCCTTAATTGAAACATCTTCCAAAGCTGCAATAAAGAGATAGAGAGAACGAGACAGAACTATATATACGTATATAGTTATACGTATAACTATATACGTATACGTATAACTATATACGTACACATATATACATATACATACGTGTATATACATATACACACATGTATATACATGTGTGTATGTGTGTGTGTGTGTATATATATATACATAGAGAGAGAGAGAGACATACAAACAGTCACAGTTTTAAGCAGGAAAAATGAGAAAACCTGATAAAGGGAAAGAAAAATATTACAAGACACTTTTCACATACAGTAATGACTTTTCCATCTTGGATACTAACCCTTTGCCCACTTTTATAACCTAATATATTTTTATAAACAAAAGGGTATTTATTAGATTATCCTTAGTACTCTCAAGCACTTTGAGTGACATTTTTTTGTTCCCTTCAAGTAAGTTTCTTATTTATTTTTTGTGCATGAGGCCACGTGTGCCTACATTCTTGGAGGGAAAGGGAGTTAAAAGAGAAAGGGAGCAAGAGAGAAAAAGAAGGGAAAAACTTTTGCAAGGACAAATCAGACCCTACAAGATTTTAAAGCGTAGATTGTGTGCAGTGCAAGATATACAAGAATGTGATATTATAAAGAAATCTATTTTTAAATGAAATGGAATCAAAATAAACCACAAAGTTACTTAATACATATGTATTTAGGAGAGGAGAAAACGGGGGGGGGGGGGGGAAATGAATGCACAAAGTGATACAGATATTTTGGTTTGTCTGTCCCATTGTGTTTCAACTTCCCCACACTGTACACTACCTCAAAATTAATTGAGGGGTTCTTTGGTCACTTATTTTTCTGTAAGCTTGCATTTATATTGTCTCAACTGCATGGAGTGTCACAACTAGTACTGTATTTTGCATTACTTAATAAAAGGCACCAGTGAAAATGTTTTGATTTTTTTCTCATTAAAAGATGTTCTGACAGGAAGTTGTTACTGTGTATTCAATGGTTAAGCTATATACAAAACGTATGATACTTATGCTACATCAGACCAAGCCTCATGGGCTCTGGTGGTGAACCGTTCTCCCCATGATGTTTGTCATGAACTCAAGTGATGAATAAATGCAAAATTATGAACCAGGCAGCCATGTTCATAGGAAGCCCTCTGTTTAGTACAGCTTTTCAACAACAGTGCGGTACTTGGAGATGCCTACCAATTTCTATTATGCCGTTCCGTTTATGAACTCCAAAATAGCTTCACCCCACCATTCAGATATAGTAAAATATGCATGATCAGAACATGAATTGGTTATCATGGCTAGGGAATTCTGAACATTTAATCCCAATTGATCTGGAAGATGCCTAAAGACAGCCTATACAGGATCATAGGAAGTTGCTTAATAATGAGTACCTTATGAATAAGTGAGCTCAGTATTGTCTGTATTGACTAGAGCAAAATCTGTAATATCAAGAAGGAATTTTCTTCTTGAAGAATTGGATATGTGTTGGGATCAGAGCTCTTCAGCTGCCTCACATAAACTCCTAAAATCTGCCACTCATCCACAGACCCTTTAGCAATCATCACTAATTGTTTATTCCTGTCACCGTGAAATGTATTGCTGCTGCTACCATTTTGCTTCCATTTTTGGAGTGTCTTAAGGTTTGACTAAATATCTTGTTTCTATAACCCCCTGGATGTATGGTCATTGATTAAAATGAACAGCATTGGATTAAATTGGTGAAGTTCTTCAAGATTCTTTTTAAAGTTGGGGTTCAGCATGAGATAACAGCTGGATTAAGGTTTCAAGGAAATCTTGATTCAAGTAATTGTTCAGCCCTCTAATCCCTTGCCGGCTTTAGGCAAGTTCCTGTACCTTAGCTTAATTTATTGGGCAGGGATAGTTTTATAATTAAATGGATGAGTACCATTTATTCAATTATACATTTTAGAACATTAATTGTTGAATTGTGTTCATGGTAAATGGTTCATTGGGACTCTGTTGCTTAAAGGACAGGCGAAAAGCTATTTTTTTAAAATCCAACATCCTGTTTTCAAGAGAGGCTAAACAGATCCCTCTAGAAAATTTATAATTAGCACACAAATCCTGTAAGCCTTTCCAAGCAAGTTGTTCTAAAGAGAATATTACCTCTGGACACAATAGATTCTGCAGCCATCATCTTAGATTCTGTGATACTGTTCAGTTTTGTTCTTTCATTTTTAATTAAGCCCTCTTTAAGTATTGAAAACAGTTTAAAAGATTGTGTTTTTGTGAATACAAACACTCAAAGCTCATATGCACATTAACCAGGCTGGGCATATAATCTTCATTCCTTAATAATGCCTTCATTTGTGCCTATGATAAGGACATTGTTTCAAATTAGATATATTCTGATGGTGGGTTCAGACATCATACTAAAACCATGGTTTGCTTAATTGATCTGTTGCGTTATAGACTGAATTTACAGCGTACGCTAAGCCATAAATATATGGGTCCACTCAACACACTAAGTCTAAAGTGAAAAAATATCTTAATAAAGTGTGTAAAGTAATCATGCATATTTATAGATATGTGGAGTGTCAACAAACCATGTTTTTTTTTAACTGAGACTATCTAATATGCAGTCTAATAACAAAATAACAGGAAGCTTTCAAGATGAGTTGTGAAAATGATCAAAGGGTTTAATGTAAATGGCATACAAGGAAAGTTTGAAAGAAATAGTCTACAGCGATGTGCATGAAGAAAAGTATATCATTTTCAAATATTTTAAAAATACACAAAATAGCAATTAAACCCTCTTTTTTATCTCAGGCACAGGACATCAAGCATAAAAGAAAGTGGAAGGACTGATAAAAAACAGCTGTGCAAAATGTCTTTCTGTCATCTGCTGAAGAACATTGGGAAAAAGATTCCGCCTTTCTAAGGAAAGACAATTAGTACTCATTATATGAGGGGTATTATTATTTGTTCAGATGACCAAGATAAGATCTTAGTATAATTAGAAGCTGATCTGTAAGTGATCTATAATCTATAAATGCCAACTGCCATTAATTCTAAGCCAGTCATTTCTAACCTTTTGCCCTAAGGCTGCTGATGGCCCCCAAGAGAATGCAGATAGTATAGGGGGCAGGTACCAGCATACATCTTTTTCCAGTGCTGAAACTTCACAAGATAATCGCCTTTAATTTAAAAATATAACAGGCTGCCCTATTAGGACCGTAGCCACTGATTTGGATGATATACAGTAGATCCTTGAAAATGCTATCGGAAAGGACCTGTTTTTCAATAAGTATTGGCTGCCCAGACTTCTTAATGAGATACAAAATATGTTATGAAACGCACATAACTCTAGCTAATCTGCCTGACAGAATGTCTTCCTTTGCATGAACCCCACCAGTCTAAGGTTTTGTCCTTGGCTGCCACCCATTCATCTGATGAAAAAAAAAGGGCCTCCTCAGACATGGCTGCCACTCTCTGCCTTTAGGAAATCTGGAGATACGTCTTTGTTTGCGAGGCTCTTCGCTGTACATTAGTTTACTACTATTTTTGTGTGATTTTGGGTCAGTTGTTCTCTCTTAGTCCAACCCACCTCTCAGGGTTATTGTGAGGAAAATAAACGGAAGGAAATATGTTGGGATATGTTCATTACTTTGAATTATTTGTAAAAAATAATAAAGGCATGAGAAAAAAATAAATAAATAAATCATCTTCATTTAAATAGTAGGATGAAGTATGAATTTAAACAAATAAGGTCGCAGAAAGGAAAAAAAGGCTTTCAGGTTAAGCACAATTGCTTTTAACTGGGTAACTCCAGTTTTTATTAAATCTTAACTCAGCCTGTTACAGGTCCAGATATTTATGACTTCTCTGAGGAAGGCATTTCATCCTTGGGATGCTTCCAATGAGAGGGCCTTCCCCTGATAAGCATCTTTTCACATCACTTGGGAGAAAGCTAAGATTAAACAAGGACATATATTAAATATAAATCAAATACTAATAGATGCCCCTGATAAAGATTTAAAATCTGTTGACAGTTTCTCACATTAAATAATAACAGCTAAATGTATTAAATGTATACAAATGTGTACAAACCGTGCTCTTTCCTTCCCTGATAAAATGCTAGTTTTATGAAAATTTCAAAATTGCCATTAGATCAGCTTTAAGGCATGCAGGCTTAGAAATCTAAATTTAACATTTGCCTCAGTTCATGGTTATAAAACATTCTGAGTTTGCCAACTGAAGCTGTTCCTATGGCATCAATCCAGTCAAAGCTAAATTTGGCATCCCTCCTTTGAGGATAGCTACAGCTAATTTTGCTTTTCAATCAAGATATAGATTTTATCCAATTTGTCTGTGATTCAGTTTCTTTTTGTCCTTTTGCCTTTGAAAACCTCTTCCTTAAAAAAAACCTGACTATGTCCAGGTCAATATTTAATTCTTGGATCAATATATTTTCAGACTGGCTACAATTTGCAAATCCCTTTGTGAAGAGAGCAGTCTGGATTTGTAAGGTATTTCATGGCAGAAATCAAATCTCAGTTGGTAGTCCAAAATGTAATGCTTGTGTGTGTGTGAATATATGGGTTATATTTGTGGACATTTACATCAGGGGTGGATTGCTGCTGGTTTTACTACCGGTTTGCAACCCGCCCGCAATGCAGCGCACATGCCAGAATTTACAGTGTACTGTGCATGCACATTCGCTAAAAACAAAAATGGCAGCAGCCCAGCGGCAGCGAGAGAACCTGTTCGGGGGCGTGGCAGGCCTGGGTCACTGCTGGTTCTGTGACCCAAGCCTGAATTCCACTACCAGTTTGGCTGAACCGGGAACAGCCCACCTCTGATTTACATGCTGCAAGATGAAGGGAGAGAAAATCAAAAGGCAACTAAATATATTACAGTATAAACCTTAATAGGATTGCTAGAAAAGAATAAGTAATCTGAAAGGGTTTGTGTACTCTGCAATGCAAGGGACAAATACAAGAAATGAGGCTTTGCTATTGGGAAAGTTAAATTGTTACCTTGAACACACCATCTCACTATATGGCTCAAATCACCGTGAGAATGAATATATACTGATTCATATCTGATTTGAGATTAATAATAAAAGGAGGTTAGGGTTTGATTGAAGGCGAAGGTAAAAAAAAAATGGCCCTGCAATAGAAACCCAATGAAATTGGACCTCTCAATGAACAACTTAAATTTAATCCAGAGTATAAATCATAAGTATGGTTCTGCCTAAGACTGAATAAACCTATATGTCATTGTAGATTGATGAACATTTTTTTAATTTAATGAGAGTATAGCAACCTCTATCAGAAGGACATAAATTGAAGGGACTTTAAGGTGAAAGGCAGTGGCGTTTACTTGAGACAAAGCAAATCAGACAGACAAAAGTGTTGTGCCATCTTGTTTGAAGCCCTACACTTCCCATAATGTCTCAGAGGAGTAGAGCTTGCAATGCCACAGTGCTGCTTTTGTCATGCGCTTCCCCAGATCCATTTAGTGTACTGTTCAGGGGTCCATCTGCACTCATGATTCTTGCTTGAAGAGCAGGTAACAGCTGTACCTAACCTTTGGATAAATGTATCATATGCACCAACTGAACCTGTTTCTCGTTACAGTCACTCCTGGGTTGTTTGGAAGAAAATAAGAAATTGGTATCTTCAAGTCAGTCATGATTCTTAGAAATAGCTCAGACAAATCCCTGTAATTTTCTTGCTAACTAGTTTTTGGAACTATTGTACCATGTCTCCTTACTCGGGCTAAGACAGAATATCTGGCCCAAAGTCACTTAGCAGGCTTTGTGCCTAAGACAGGACTAGAACTCCTGATCTCTTGATTTGTAGCCCGGTGCACTTAACCACTATATCATTGCAGTTTGCTCCACGTGGAGCTGCCCTTGAAGACCATTCAGAAATGACAGCTGGTATATACTGTAGTATGAGTAGTTATGAGGATGCCACAGTATACCCACATAACCACTACTGTGACAACTGCACTGATTACCAATCAATTCTAGATGCAATTCAAGGAGCTGGAAGTCACCTATCTGACACAGATCTGGATATCTGAGGAATTGTCTGTCTCCAATTCTCTCTAGGCATCCTACAAACTAAAAACTCCAGGTTGGCATACTCTTGATCCCATCAGTTGACCAGTGTATTCTGGTAAAATGTGTAAGTCACAACTTCTTGCAGGGTCTGTCCTATGGAAGAGGGTGAAATTCAGCTGGCCCTGACTCAGCTAGTCAATTAATTAATGTTTTCCCCTCAGTAGTAGAGATGTCTACAGGGTGTTGTTAAAGAAAGTTGAGATGGTGGCCACAACAGTGCTACAGAAGCTCCATTTGCTTTATTATGTGCTGCCATCTTGACTTTTTAAACCACACCTTTGGGTCCAACATGACATGCAAATATGCTATAAATATGTAGGGGTAGAGAGAGATAGTTTGTTAGCTTTGTTCCCGATACAGTGTTTATTTTATTACTGCATTTGTATTGTGATGCTCTTAATCCTATTAAATCGCACGCGCACCGAACCGGCAATAATGCCAACAGAAACTTACCCCTGATCCAGAGATACTCTGAGAGTAGGTAGCCTTGTACATGCTCAGGGTTGATGTGTAAAAGATTTCCCGAAGAGAGATGATTTAACTTGAAAGCCCTACATAAATGCCTCGTTCATGAGCACAATTCTAGTCAATCATTGGGGTTGTTACACATTGTCTTTGGATGCCAATTAATCGTAGGAAGGTCCAAGTAGTTTGATCTTAGCATTTATTTTGAGCAACAATGCCGGCAATTAAACTTACTTAGAAACAATTGGAACTTTCTGCTTTATTGCTTATTAGACCAGCTGATAATCACCAAGTATTTGATGCCAAGTAAGGTGGAGTGGGGAGGCATTGCAAGCAGATTTAATGGGCTGTTTTCCAATGATGGCCACTTGTTTATTGTTGCTAAAGGACAGATGGTGCGCTGTAGCCTTTCCATCAGATCCTCATTTAGTCAACACAGCCTGCCTTGAGGGTTTTTCCATTTGCTTTCTTGGCTTCTACTCGGAAAGCATCCATGTGAGTGACAGGTTTCATTTTGCAGACTCACAACTGGGATTGACATGAAGATGTCCACCCACATCAAAATCAGGAAGGAAGGAAGGAAGTTTAAAGAGGAGAAACTTGAAGAACACAAACTCCTTTTGCATGAGAGAAGGAGATGGTCCAAAAGTTTGGCTTGCGGTTTTTCATCAAGTGTTACAAAAAGTGTTTGTTTTTAAAGTGTCTTTCAAGGGCTCCTTCCTTGATGTGTTTTATTTTCCTTTCAAAAATCATGGTCCATTTTCAGATTTGTCTTTCAGTCTTTTTCACTTTTTTCTCACGGTAGCTTTGAGATTGACTGAGCTGAGGAGTAGTGAATAGACCAAGGCCACATCTCAACTGAGATCTGAACATACATTAGAGGCTATGGCTTTCCACTCATCCTTTGTATTCATAGCAGCCTTAGCCTCCCAGGTATCCTCGGATGTACATTAATGGACGAAAGCCTATCATTCCCACCCAATATGAGCAGTAATGATATTCCAGGTCATCTGTAGCTGATGAATTTGGTAGAAGGAATGTAAAGGTTTATCTGTGCCATTGTGTATTTGCTTATGTGTTCATTTAATATACAGCATTATTATTCTTCCACATTATAATGTATAATTATAATTCCTTGCAATGTGTTATGAGGCTATAAAATTGTTTGCTAGTTTTGTTGCAACAGACAAATAAGGTATGGATCCAAGCTATCTGAGGAAGCGTCTTATCCCAATGGGAGTAGCCTGATCCACCATCATACCGGCAGAAGGAGCATGCTGTAAACCCTATCGGTCAAGGAATTTCAGCTGTAAGATCCAGAAGAGCCTTTTCTGCCATGGCCCCTGCTTTTTGGAACATTGTACCTCCCAAGGTGAGATCTGTGTCCATTCTTTTGGCCTTTCGAAAGGGCATGAAGACATGGCTCTGTCAACTTGCTTTTGGAGCCCCAATGGGGATGTGGCACTGTAGAGATTAATTGAATGTTAAATTTAAGGTCTCTATTTATTGTCAATGTTTCATATCTATTTTTATTGAATGATTGTAAGCCACGTAGCATTATCTTTGGTGAGATGGGCAGCATAAAAGTTTAATGAATGAATGAATTATGGCTTCTCTTTTGAATCTGTGTGAATAGGAGATCACCCGTACCTTTGTTACATTGAATACATGAGGCCCTTCCTAGATGATCATTCTCATCCATGCCATTGATCTAGATCAGGGGTGTCAAACTCGATTACATTGAGGGCCACATCAGCATTGTGCTTGACCTCAGATGGAGTGGGCATGGCCAAGATGGGCATGTTCAGGGAGTGTGGTCAGGGTAGGGGTGGCCAATTTGACATCACTCATGTGGGCGTTTATGGTGGCTCAAGTGCTCTGCCAGCGAAAACAGGTCCAGAGCTCAATTTTCAGCTGCAACAGCCTCCTGCCACTCTCTGCCAGTGAAAATGGAGCTTGGGGGGGCACACACTCCATTTTCACTGGCAGAGGTTGGCAGGATACCATTGCAGTTGAAAATAGAGCCTGGGAGGCCACACACTGTCCTTTACTGTTTCTAGGGCGGCCCCATGGGCCAGATCTAAGCACCTCGTGGGCCTTGAGTTTGACACCCCTGATTCAGATGGTCTTTCTCCAACCTGTAATGCCATCTGAACAGATTCTGAAAAGCAGGGCATTCTGTAACAAGTTTATATAGGCTACTTTGAATTTTCTTTGGTAGCTGCTTTCCCTTGACAAACTCTTTTTTTTTATATCTAGCAATTTGCCTTCAGTGGTTCAAAAAGGAGTTTCTTGTGAAATCCTTCTAACATACGAGACTACCTAGTATACAGTTATACCCTTTGGGTTTTAAAGGTATTGTTCGTTTTGTATTTCTGAGCTTTGGATAGAAAAAATCCAACAGTCTTCCTTTCTATTTTGTTCCAAGGATGGATTGGAAGGCAAAATGCTTTGTGGAAAAGCTAAGAACTTCTCACCTAGACAAACTAAGGTATAGGAATAGGTTTTGCCTGTCTGCTAATAGCTATTTGCTTTCAATGGCAAACTCTTTGAAGAGAAACTCTGCCCACAAGTTTACATTATCCTCCTCTGCCCATCTCAGAATGCTCTCTGAACTTGGTTGTTTATTTGAAGACATTTCATTAACCGACTAGATAGCAAAAGTGAATTCGGGGGTTTGTTCCCTGTTTGTATATCATGCCCTGCCGATTTTGTCAGGGTATGTTTTTTTTCTTTGATTAAGGTTTCTTTGATTAAGGTTGTTTTCTGTTTGATTCTTGACTCTTATAAGTCCTGCTTATCTGGGTGTTAGTTGCTGGAGATATGTTCTGGTCTTTTTGTTTCCTACTTAGCATATTTTTTTGTCTCTGTTGAATAGTGCAGAAGTATGGTTTATTTATATGTGTCTACAGATGCTTGATTTGTCTAGATGCCAGGCTTCCAAGAATTTGGTAGATGTTTTAATTTAGCTTGGTTTGTTTTCTTCTTCAATTGCTGGATCATTGGTCCACTTGAGATGTTTTGGAGGGCTTTAGTTGGTTTCTGTGCTGTGGTAATGTTGTGTGATTGTAATAGTCTTTTGGTTGTTTCTGAGATGTTTTTGACATCTGATGTGTGCTGGTATTACCCTTTTCATAATGTGTTGTTTGTGCTATGAATGATCAAGCACATAGAAATAAATCATCAAAGAGTCAACAATAATTTCAGCTGAGAAATTATGAGCATCCTAAATCAATTAATGGACATGGATGAATTATATTATAATTATATTATATATTATATTATAATTATCATTATAAAATTAACAAAAACTGCATTAATTACATAAATTAAGACTTTGGATTTAATATACATTTAAATTTAATGGACATTCCTTCCCACCAAGTTTCCATTAAATTGATATTTCACTATATTGGGCATTAGAATGAAACAATTTCTGCAGGGTCATTGTTTATTCAACCCTGCTAAGAGAACAAGGATGGATTGCACCATTGTTTATAGTTGTATTCTATATTCCACATTATCCAATTCCAGTTCCACCAATCAAAATCTGCAGATCAATAAACATCCTACCTAGCACAGTTTTCTTTTCAAGTGAAGTATTTTTCTTATTTTTCCCCTAATTCATAGAATTAGAAAGAATATTCTGCTTTCACTTTTTAATATCCAAGTTTCTTCAGATCACATGTTTTTAAATCCTTATTTTAGTGGTGTAAGTATTTCTAAAAAACACTGCTACTGTATCATGTTTATGGGTTTCTATAGTAAGATAGTGTGTTCCAGAAATAAACTAGGACATCATAATATCATTTTCTATTAGCATTCATACTATTATAAATTACAGGTCGATCAGACATATTTGTTTCCCAAAGAATCTTTTACATCCAAAATCATTACCATTATCCCTTTTTCTTAATTGAGAAAGAAAATGACAGTAACATAAGGTAATGAGCCATCTTCCCTCCAGCAATGTTCAAGGAGATCCAGATCACAGTGAATGTAATTTTGACATATTCCTTGTCACATACAAAGACTTAATTTCAGGTCCAATTCATGGGGAGAGGGAGAGGGAAATCATGAAAGTCAAGATGGCTGAAGTCACATAATTGATACCCTGTCTCTGACAATAGATACATTTGATGATAATTTATAATAAAGATAATGACATCATCAATACAGTAGACATGATGCATTCCCATAATATAAAACAGCTCTTCTAGGTGAAAGATGTGAACTAGACTGAGTTTTTAAGTGACAAATTCAGATGACCTGATCACATTCTTCATTATGCATACTACATTCCAGTGTATATTGATTTACCAAATAAAAAAGTAAAAAATGATTGTGTTCATAATCCTGGATCAATTCAATCTGTATCCCTTCTCATCACAGATGCATATGAGCAACTGAACTGGCTTGATGTTTCCTGCCAAAGTGAATTTAGTTTAATGCTATGCATCCCTGAAGTTTAAAAATAGAAATAACAGCAGTTGTCAATTAATTACTCTCCTCAGTTTCCAGCATCAATAGTTGCCTGCATTATTTTATATCCTCCACAGGGTAATTCACAGCAACCTCAACAATAAATGTTCTACCAGAATCCAGCACTCAGAGCAGCTATTTCATATCTTGCATGCCACTTGAATTTAAAGCATATTAAAACCATTGATTGCAGGGGATTAGTAAGAAGGCCAAGACAAAACCGGTATAGAGAAATTGGACAAAGGAGAAAAAATGGATCCAGGAAACTACAAACTGTTGGCTTGACATCAATATCTGGAAAGATCATTTTCAAGCAACAAATCTGCAGACATCTAGAGACAAAGTCATAACCAGAAGACAACATGGATTTCTCAAAAACAGATCATGCCAGAAAAAATCTTGTTGTGTTCTTTGACAAACTGATAAAATTAATGGCCCAGCAAAATGATGTGGATATAATTTACTTGGACTTCAATAAGGCATTTGATAAATCTACTACTTGAAACCAAAAGAAAAATGTGAGTTAAGACAGTATCTCTTTACAATCTGAATAGAGCTGGAAGGGACCTTGGAGGTCTTCCAGTCCAAACCCCTGTTCAAGAAGGAGACTCGATACCATTTCAGACAGGGGCTGTCCAGTCTTTTCTTTAAAACATCCAGTGATGAATCACCCTCAACTTCTGAGGGCAAGCTGTTCCACTGGTTAATTGTCCTGACTGTTAGGAAGTGTCTCCTTGATTCCAGGTTGCTTCTCTCCTTCATTAGTTTCCATCCATTGTTTCTTGTCTTGCCTTCTGGGGATTTGGAAAATAAGTTGACCCCCTCTTTGTGGCAGGCCCTCAAATACTGGAATACTGCTATCATCTCACTCCTGGTCCTTCTTTTCTTTTCTCTGTACTGGCCATACCGAATTCCTGCAACTGTTCTTCACACGTTTTTTGTCTCCAGGCCTTTAACCATCTTAGTTTTTCTTCTTCACACTTTTTCCAAAGATTTAACATCTTTTTTTGTAATCACCCCAAATGGATTTGTAACTGACTGGCCAACCGCACTTAATGGAACTGCATCTACACATGGAGGAGAGTATGCAGTGGGGTGCCCCAAGGCTCTGTCTTAAGACCAAAACTCTTCAATATCTTCATCAATGACTTAGATGAGGGGAGGGAAGGGAAGTTTATCAAATTTGCAGATGACACCAAGTTGACATGAATAGCCAATACTTTAGAACAGGGGTCTCAAATTCAATTTCATTGAGAGCCACATCAGGGTTATGTTTGACCTCAGAGGGGTGGGGGTGTGGCCAGGGGGCGTGTTTGGGGTGGGTGTGGCCAGCTTGATGTCACCCATGTCAGGAGCACCTGTGGTGGCCAAGTGTTAAGACAGGACTTCCCTCAGACCCTTCCTCACTCTCATTATAATCTCCTTCCTTCCTTCCTTCCCTCTTCATTTTCCTTTCTTCTTCCGTCCCCTCTTTCCTTATTTTTCCTTCCTTGCCTCCTGCCACCCTCTGCCTGTGAAAACAGTGGTTGGGGTGGCCATACAGAGCCCCTCCATGCCCCATTTTCACTGGCAGAGGCACCGCGGGTCAGTCCTTTGCTGTTTCCAGGTTGAGCCCATGAACCGGATCTAGGCATCTTGAGTTTGACACCCCTGCTCTAATAGGTAGGCTCAAGATGCAGAAGGATCCTGACAGACTTGAACACTGGCCCTATCTAACAAAATGAAGTTCAATGTAGAGAAAAGTACCCTTTTACATTTAGGTTAAAAAAACAAATGCGTAAGTATAGAATAGGTAGTACATGGCTCAACACTAGTAACTGCAATTAGGGCTCTTGAAGTCCTAGTGGACAATCACTTAAATATGAACCAGCAGTGTGCTGCAGCCACCATAAAAACCAATGCAGTCCTAGGCTGCACTGACAGAAGGATAGAATCAAGATCACCTGAAGTGTCAATACCACTTTATAATGCCTTGGTAAGAGCACACTTGAAATATTGCATCCAGTTGTGGCCTCTGCAATATAAAAATATGTTGAGACTCTAGAAAGAGTGCAAAGAAGAACAGCAAAATGATTAGGGGACTGGAGGCTAAAACATATGAAGAACGGCTGCAGGAATTAGGAATGCCTAGTTCAATGAAAATAAGGATTAGGGTTGACATGATAGTAGTGTTCTGATATCTAAAGGGCTGCTACAAAGAAGAGGGGGTCAACCTAGTCTCCAAAGCACCTGAAAGGGAGGACAAGAAGCAATGGATGGAAACTAATCAAGGAGGGAAGCAATTGAGAACTAAGGAGAAATTTCCTGACAATTAGGACAATTAATCAGTGGAACAACTTGCCTCCAGAAGCTGTGGGTGCTCCAAAACTGGAGGTTTTTAAGAAGAGATTGGATAACCATTTGTCTGAAATGATATAGTGTTTCCTACTTGAGCATGGGGTTGGACTAGAAGATCTTCAAGGTCCCTTCCAACTCTCTTAATCTGTTAAAGAAATCTTAGCTCTGGTATGACTGATAGTCTGATCCTATAGATAACCATTTAAGAAGTAAGTTCCATTGAGTTCAATGCGATTTTAAACTAAGGGTGCAGGATTACAATACATATTTACATAAATCTCCACACATAGGCAGAAATTAATAATCTGCAAAAATCTACATTGAAATTTCTCAAAAGACAACTAAATCATATCACCCCCTAATTCTTCTTTTTATTAAAACTAGACATAGCACTCCTTCAACTATTTTTCGTATGCTTTAGCCTTCAGTCTCCTAATCATCTTTGTTGCTCTTCTCTGCACTCTTTCCAGAGTCTTACCATATTTTTTATATTGTGGTGACCAAACCTGGATGCAGTATTCCAAATGTGATCTTACCAAGGCATTATAAAGTGGCATTAACACTTCAGCTGATCTAGATTCTTTATTCGGGTAACATTTATTCTTATTTTCACAGACCAATATACTGTAACCTAAATCTATGCTCTCTTATTGTACTAATGTAGCTTTTTAGCAGCTCTGACAAAATGTATTCTTCCACCTTTTTGGTGACATCCCACCCCTCCCCATCTCTTATAAGCAGAATGCTTGGTTTGCTTTGAAGTGCTCATCGAGGGCAAAAAATAATTGCTCCCTTAGCTAAGATCTTGTAAGTTATTGTTCTGTGCCTGCCTGATTGGGTTTCTTTTTTCTTTTCTTTCTTTCTTTTTTGGTTTGTTTCTACCCCCCACTGTCATGTTCTCCTGCTTGATAATGGGAACTGGCATACGGCCTCACTATAATAAGCCATGAGAGTCAAAACATTTATTATGCTGCCCTGATCTTTAAATCGTGTTCAAAGAATATCTCTGGGAGAAAGAAGGCTTTTAGCAACATGAATACCAGTTGGTTTGGACTGTGTAGAAGGAGGCATTTGAGGAACAAACATTGTGGAACAATGCCTTTGTCAAAGATGGCTTCTAAATCACTTAGAAACAGCGTGACGTTCAGCCGTCGGCATGCAAAAAGTAAATTGCCAGAAGATTGAGACGTTACAATGAAAGGTGGGACACGTTGCGAGCTGAAAAATGGGTTCACTGAAAATATACAAGATCGCTTTGTTGCAACAATTATTTAGGCAAAACATGGAATTATGCACCACAACAAATTCTTCAGAGTTCATATTGTATTATCTGAAGCCTTAATTATAAAAGCTCATTATTTAGATTCTGCAATGTAGCACAAGCTGATTTTAAGCCGGGGAAATGTAGCCATCCATCACACAGAAAAATCAGTTATTTGGAATATGATGCCAATGTTGATTGTCTAGCCAGCATTTTGCAAGATATGCCAAAAGGGAATGGATGCATGTTAAATGCAGATTGATTGTAGGTTTTTAAGGGTGGAATTGCACTTCTAGTCACTGACATTAGAGGGCAAAGATTGTTCTACCTCTCATCCTGGAGTGATTTAATTCTCCATGACTTTTTTCACACACCGCTCTTAAACAAGGGTCTGACAGTTTTTCAAGACAATGGGCATATTTGAAATTTTAAAGGCATATTGTGGACATTGTCATTAAAAGGCTGTAATAGTAATTGTGACTTGTCAAAAAAGGTAAACTGCTCCTCACCATCCCTTCTAACCTTCCTGGATGCTGTCAAATACCCCAATTTATTTTCTTGGAAGACTACCTCTGAACTATAAGAAGGACTTAGAGAGTTTCTTGAAAATAAAATACTTGAAGATGGCACTTTGCTTCCTCCTCCTCCTCCTCCTCCTCCTCCTCCTCCTCCTCCTCCTCCTCCTCCTCCTCCTCCTGCTCCTCCAAGAAGCAGGTGATGTATACAGTCTTGGAGGTACCAAAGTAAGTATCTATAGGCATAGACAGAATGGCCTTGAATGACAGGAGGAAGAGCCATTACCAAGGCAACAGTTGGATAAGCTTGAGCCCAGGCCAAGAAAATAATTTGACAAACCAACAAAGGGGTTTCAGACAAGCCACTCCCTAGTTCACACAAAATTAAAGGGTGGGGGGGGAGCACATTCTGATTTTCAAGATTCTATTACTATCGTAACAATAAAAGTAGTCATAACCGTATGTCATCAGTTTCTTGGTCCATTTACCTTGTTGGAGTGACACATGGCACAGAAGGTGCCATTGCGAGGAGCAAAGTGCAAAGCCATTCTGTGGTTAAATTAACAAGATTTCCAAATATAAAATAATAGATTAAGTTAAGGTGAAGGAGGAGTGGTTTTACTACTGTTGGAAAACACTGCTGTTGGTTTATTCAACTAAACTTGGGTGTGGCATATCTTCTTAGCCTGAAAATGAGCATTTATCTATAGTTACCTTCTACTTTTTTAAATCTCTGGACAGATAGATGAAGGAATGGCTGCAAAATGAGATTGCTCCAACAATGCTGTTTCTGTTTCTCCCATTTTTTTCCTTTGCCTCTGAATTAGTAATCACCCAATTCAAATTTAGAAGTTTTGACTGCTATCCACCACAAAGAAGACTAAGATATTATCAAAAACAGTGTTTAACAAGCCAACTACTGATAGATTTGCCATCTTTCTTTCTTTCTTTCTTTCTTTCTTTTTTCTTTCTTTCTTTCTTTTGTCAAACGTGTAAAAAAAACAGGTATAAGTATAAACATAAATATGAACACAGTAAATGGGTACAAATAAATGGAGATAGTAGGACAGGGACAGTAGGCACGGTAATGAGCTTATGCATGCCCCTTACATACCTCTTAGGAATGGGGTGAGGTCAACAGTAGGTCAACAGTCTTAGGTTAAAATTATGGGGGTTTGGGGATGTAACAGCAGAGTCAGGTAGTGCATTCCAGCCATTGACCACTCTGTTGCTGAAGTTGTATTTTCTGTGGTATGGTACCACTAAAAAAGTAACTGTTGGAGCTTCAGAATTTGAAATGAAGGCACACCTATAAATAAACTCTGGTCACATCCAGATATTCCTTGAAAGACTGAACTCTTTAAACAAACTGTATACAATCAATTGTCATGAATTTTTTTTTACAAAGGTATCCCTCCCTCAGCAATATCAGCTTTCACATTATCTGAAATGTATTCTTTCTTTCTTTCTTTTTCTTTCTTCCTTCCTTCTTCCTTCCTTCCTTTTTTCTTCCTTCCTTCTTTCTTTCTTTTCCTTTTTGCTTTGAATTGACACATTCTCAAACAAAAGATATCACTTCTGGCTGTGAATTGCACCATTAATGAAAAATTGAGGCCCTCGGGTAGGTGTCAGGTTAGCCAATCTGTTTGTTTTCCGGGTTGCTTGTCCATGGCGAGATTTATTTTCATTAACAGAAACCCCAAAGCATTCATTATCTTGAAAAACCTTGAGCCTGGGGGAAGTCTGGGAGAATGGAAAAGAAAGCTGTAAATACTACTACAAGGGTGTCATTAAAACCTACTGTTGTGGTAAACAAAGAGCATATGCTGCAGCCATGCAAACACTACAAAAAGAAACAGGTGTTACATAGAATCTCCAGAAATTTAGAGACAATTCTATACTGTGTTTTGAAAGGAGATCGAAATGGCTGAGTAATCCTAATATTTATTCGCTTCTTCAGCATCAATACTGAAAGCCCAGAGAAAGATACCATTCAAACCCAATGAGGACCTGAGGCTCCGCTAGTTCATGGATGAAATACACTTGTGTGATTTTTTTTCTTTTCTTCCCCCCCCCCCCAATTACATTAAATTATGTTGAATTCAAAATATTGTCATGTTTTTATTGTGAACCTTGCTTACTGTGACACGTTTCCCCATGTGGTTGTGAATGAACATCCACGTTTTATGAAAGAATATCAACATAAAAAAAGCTGCATCTTTGGAGTTGTTTCTTTTTTATGTATCATTTATAGCATAGATCTATGTTAGATTTTCCTATATTTTAACATTACCCTATTTCTTTTGTGTATGCAGAACTGTATTCATATGATGATTGGGCCCCAAAACACTAAAGCCTTGGAACCAAAATATTGCTAAGGATTCTATTTATATTTTTATTACATAAAAATTGTTATGGCTCGCTGGATTGGACCCCTAGTCCATTTAGTCAACAACCCTTTTCATGTTAATTGAATTTCAAAGTTTAATTACATGTTGTGCAAAAGAAAACACCTTTGTCTGTTGTTTCCAAGATTCAGTTACATTGGGTGACCTCTGATTCTAATACTGTATTTTGTGAAAAGGAAAATAGCTTCTCCTTGTCCACTTTATCCACACAATGCGTAATCTTGTACACCTCATTTATACTGACTGTCATTCACTTACTTTCTAGATAAAAAAATCCCAAATATGTCAACCTTTTATAATAGGAAAGCTGCTTCACTTCTTGATAATCCTAGATGCCCTTCTTTGCACCTTCTCTAGTTTCATTATATCTTTTTTGAAGTGTGGTGAACAGAATAACACACAGCATTCCAGATGAGATGCACCATTAATTTATCTGAGGGCATTATCATACTGGTATCCGTGTTTTCTTATCTCTAATGAATTGTTGGGCTTTATTTTAGTAGATGTTGACGTCTTGATTGAATGGTTTATCATTACTTCAAGATCTCTTTCCTCATCAGTCATCATTACTAACTCTGATCCCATTAGTTTGTATGAGTAGTGTTAGGAATGTAAGCTAACAGTTGGGTTAGCAATATATAAACTAGGATGCTGGTACTGTAGCTTTAAGTACTGCTATAATGTGGTTGGTTGCTGTTATCTCAAGCAGCCATAAGAGGGAGCCAGAATGACTGTTAGCTTTCTGTTTGTTAGACGCTGATCGGATACTGTATCGTGAGTTACTAAGTCTTGCTACTGTTAGCTACTTTGTGTGTTAAACTGATTATTTGATAACTGACTGACTGTACCGTGTATGACTTGGACTGTAAACTGAACTCTGAATAACTCTCTATTTCCACATAGTAAACTACTATATTTTATACTATTCAGTGTCCCTGTATGCTGGTTTGTATGTGATCTTGTATACCACTCTCATTACACTTCTCTGCACACTCGCTCTGCTAACGGGGAGCTTACTTACTTAACAAGTAGTTTGATGAATACCAGTATTCATCACTTTGTACTGGCTGACGTTGAATGATACTGTCATTTTGACATCCAGTCTTCTAATGTGCAGAGATATTTTGACGCTTTTACAGTCACTTGTTTTTACCATTTTGAACAATTTAGCATCAGCAGCAAACTTGTGTCAGGCCTGGAAGCCATCTTTTGCATTGGGCCTTCAGGCCTGCCACATTCAATGCTGTGGGAAAATGGGACGGAGATTATATGGAGTATGGGAGATATATAGTCAAAATAACATTCCTTCTTCAGAGTGTCAAGGTCGTCTTACCCTACACCTGGAGTGAGGTGACTGGGAGGCATCTCCCATTGGGACGGTGCCTGATTGGATCATGTGATGGACATGTGGGTGCTGGGCAGAGTCTGAGACTTTTGTTTGGGTGGGGAAAACCTCAAAGCTTTCAGATTTGGATTTTCCCAGATGTGCCAATATGACATCTCTAATAAAATGGAACTTTGGGGAAACTCAAGCCTCAAAGTTTTCTTTCTTTGGGGGTGTTACTTGGAACCCTGACATTCACTAATCACACCAATTCTAGATAACTTATAAAATACCAGTCCTAGGACAAAGAAGATCCTTTTTTGTTTCAGGAGGCAGCCATCACCTGGATGACTGAGAATCTCCACAGACATTCATTCCTACTACTTTCTTTTCTTTAGACAATTGCTTATCACAAGAGAACCTGCCCTTCTATTCCATGTCTGTTACGTTTATTGAGAAGGCTTAGAATTACACTGTAATATAATTGTGTGCTGCCCCTTAATTCTGACATAATAAAGGCTAGCATCTAAATATTTAAATATGTGTTACATTTTTACTCTTTATAAAAATTTACTCATTAGCTTTTGGAACTTAATGAACATCTCCAGGCAATGATTATCGGTGTGTTTTTAAGTGGTTGGATAAATTCTTTGAGGATAGAAGTATCAATGATTATACACTATGATATTCAAGAACAGATCCATGTACATAGTGCAATGTACTTCTCGATGCTAACTGCCAAAAAGCAAAACAACAAAGGCTGTTATATATGTTGAGTATAAATCACCCCCTAAAATGGAAACTTACAAATATTTAGGGGAGAAAACACTTTGGAATACTTGGGTTTCTAGTTCTTTCTAAAACACAAGAACAGATGGGGTCAAGCATCCCTATAGCAGAATATTTCCCAGTGTAGGATCATCTATTCCAGACCTTGAGTACTTATTAAGTTGGGAGTTCTCAAAGACCCTCTCTAGATGTCACACCAGACAGCCAGATTCAGTTTTGGCAAAGAATATTCCCTGATAGGTACAGATAGATAGGAGAGTTAAGGATTTACTAAACTGTTCTGTACAATTAACCAAGCTAAGGTTAATTGAATTATCCAAATTAATGGATAACAAGTTATATAATCTAGTTTTTATCGTATCTATATATCTTTTATTTATTGTAGGTGGCAGAAGTGAGTTCCAGCTGCTGCTACTGCCGTTTTGCTCAGGGATGTGCTGCGGGTGTCAGTGCATGCTTGATGCGCGCTATGCGCATATGCACAGTACTATAAAACTGCTCTGCAAGCACAGAAGCAAAAAACAAGATGCCTATGGCGCTGATAGAACCGGTTCAGTGGCATGGTCGGCCGAGTTATTACCTACTTGACCGAACTGGTTCGAATTAGTAGGAGCCCACCTCTGCTCAGAGGTGGGTTCCTACCTATTCTGTCTGGTTCGGCCAAATAGGTAGTCACTCTGGGTGACACGTGACTGTACCAGTTCTGTCCTCGGCGGCGGCATCTTGATTTTCTGTTCTGCACATGCGCAGAACAGTCTTCATTGAAAAAATGTAATTTGTATTCCTTTTTAAATGTTGCGTGCATGCGCAGACAGTTTTAAGTGCAAATGTGCACGCCCACAGAATTCTTTGGTAGTAATGGCGGCAGGAATCCACCCTTGCCTCTGGTAGGTGGTAAAGCAATATTGGGGATATCAATTGTTCCTTGTAATGGTCATGCCATGTTCTTTGAAAGCTTTGCAAAACTTTCACGTTTTTTTGGGAGAAAGTATTCTGAGGAGAAGGGAGAAGGAAACTTATCATGATGTAGGTGTTACAAGTCATTATACTGTAAGTGAGAGCTTATAGATGAAAAATAATGTATTTGTGTTATTAAAAATTTTTTAAAAATGTAAACAGATCTTAGATTACTTGAGACTGTGATGATCAAGACATGGTCTTTTTCTGTCCAATTTTACTTTTTTGGAGGGGTCATTTCAAACGTGAGCTGTTTTCTTTCAGATAACAGACAATTATTCCCCAGTACAATTAAAATATATATGCATGTGAAAGGCAGACAACAGTGATGACAACAGGAAGAAAAAAAATCCTTGATAATTTTTACCACCTGTCTCCCATCCCACAGTGCTTCCTTTTTCCAGCTTCAAATTCCATTATTCTTCCTCTGTAGGCCTCCACTCAAAGCTCAGAGTTATGCTATTTATAAAATGAATCTTTATCATGATAATACTGTACTTTTGTTTGGCAAGCCTAGAGGTGAGCAAATTACTTACCTCTTTAAATCTTTGAAACTTTAAATGTACCTAGTTAACTTAAAGAGCTCTAGAGAAAGTCTAAATAAAGAGTCTAACTGGAAAGGAAATAAAAATGCACAACAAGCCAAATATGCTTGTTTTCTTCACTGGATTAGATTGATTTCTATTTTTTTTAAAAAAAAACCTCTTCTACTTCAGAGGCTCTGAGGTGGCAAGAAAGAATGATTAGCCTACGGCTGCTTATTTGTTGCATACTAGTTGCTCAGATTGAGCAACCAGAATAGAATAGAATTATCGTAAATAGAAGAGCAACAAAGATGATTAGGGGACTCAAGGATAAAACATATAAAGAACAGTTGCTGGAACTGGGTATGTCTAGTCTTATGAAAAGGAGGACTAGGGGGGACATGATAGCAGTGTTCAGATATCTCAGGGGTTGCCAAAAAGAAGAGGGAGTCAAACTATTTTCCAAGGCACCTGAGGGCACAGCAAGAAGCAATGGGTGGAAACTAATCAAGGAGAGAAGCAATTTAGAACTAAGAAGAAATTTCCTGGCAGTTAGAACAATTAATCAGTGGAACAACTTGCCTCCAGAAGTTGTGAATGCTCCAACACTGGAGGTTTTTAAGAAGAGATTAGATAATCATTCATCTGAAGTGGTGTAGGGTTTCCTACTTGAGCATGGGGTTGGACTAGAAGATCTTCAAGGTCCTTTCCAAGTCTCTTATTCTAAAGCAAATATTCTAATGACAGGATTTCTCCCTTTGAGATAAATCATGAGCTGAGTCTGTCCTTGAGTCTGTCCATTTCTGCTTGTCTGTAGCTGCTTTTTCCAAATGTAGACAACAACCCCAGCTTCATTCCTTCACGTGCATCCACCAGCCAACAGATTTGGTTATTTTTGGGTCCCTCTGATCGTATAATTTAATTCTGTTCTGGCTGCTCAGTCTGACCAAAAAAAAAAAAAAACTATTTCCTGACAGTTAGAACAACTCCCCTTGAGAAATTATGGGTACTCCAATTCGAAGGTTTTTAAGAAGAGATTGGACAACCTCTTCCATCTGGAATGTTATAGGGTTTTCTTCTTGAGCAGCGGGTTGGACTAGATACAGGGGTGTCCAAACTTGGGAACTTTAAGACTTGTGGACTTCAACTCCCAGAATTCCCCAGCCGGTTGGCTGGGGAATTCTGGGAGTTGAAGTCCACAAGTCTTAAAGTTCCCAAGTTTGGACACCCCTGGACTAGAACATCTTCAAAGTCTCTTCCAACTCTGTTATTCTGTTAAATAAGCCGCATTAGCCTACTCATCCTTGCTTGCCATTAGACCCTCAGTCATGCCATACTTCATTCATTCTGAAGTAGAAGACTTCACTATTTAGTATACTAAAGCTATTCATTCATTCCCCCATTCACAGTTTACTCACAAGCATCCACAACAGCCTCACCTCACCCAGGTCCTTAGCCTACAAAAATGTGGATGTGTAGAAGAGAAAGATAAGAAGACAACCAGCAGGCAAGAAAGTGGGAAAGTACAACTATTACAGATAAGCAAGAGGGTTATCAGCAGTGGTGGGTTGCAGGTGGTACGCCCCAGTACAGGCGTACCAGAGCCAGCCTGGAGTACCGGATACTGTTCTGGTATGGTGCTCTGGAGGGCCCACCCGCCCGAGCTCCTTATTGGTGTTTAAAAGTTTCTGCATTTCCGCACAGGCGCATGGCACATACAGCACCTGCGTGATGCTCCGCGCAGCAGCTGGAGCATTGCGGAGGCGCTGACGCATGTGTGTGCTGCACATATGTGCGTGCTGCACGTATGTGCATGCTGCACGTATGTTCGTCCATGTGGACACCGCCGGCCCCATTCCAACTGTACTGGTTGGAACGGGATTTGCAACCCACCACTGGTTATCAGTCAACTGTCAGAACCACAAGGTATGATAAGCAGCCCATGGGGGGGGGAGGCGATTCCTGCCTGTAGCTTGGCCCAAGCTCAGTAAGAACTAAGGGGCACCCACTCTGAAGCGGCAACTAATCCCAACACGTGAAAGAACTTTTGGAAGGAGGCAAAGGTTGTATGCCACTTTACACAATTTAACCCTTTTTTTAATAAGGACCATTGAAAACTTACTTGCATGCTTATGTTAACTTGCAAAGCTAGAGAAGCAAGTTAATCCAAGGCAAAAGCCTAATGTTATGAAAGGTGGGTCTTCTACTGCTTTGTTGATGATCCTGATTATGGCATGTCGCTGTGACTTTCTGAATGGGATCCCCAAAGTGGCCTCTGAAAGTTACCATGGAGTTTTAATAGTTATCCATAACAGAGTCAGTGTGTTTGATTATGAGAAGTGCCCATCGCAAGAACAATGCAAGGCTGTTGGGAAACTCAGTATGAAGAAGACCCACCATCGATTGGTGAGGAATTCAGGTGCCAATAAACAACCCACATAGCACTTAAGATGTATATACCACCCAGCACTCTCTGGACAGTTTACAACATCAGCATGTTACCCTCAACAATTTGGGTCATTTTACCAACCTCGGAAGGATGGAAGTCTGAGTCAATCTTGAGCTCTGTCAGGATCAAACTCCAGGCTGTGGGCAGATGTAGCCTCCAGTACTGCATTCTAACACTGCACCAACAAGGCTATGAAGGTTTTAATCTTTTCTGACATTCCTCCAAACCTTTTGGGCAAATAGCTGTGAGTTTTCTGCAGCACAGGCAGTGCTGCCATAGTGGAAACTGGAACCACCAGGAGCAGAGGAGGGTGAATCAAATTCTGCATCTGCTGGACCAACTGGAGCATCCTAGCTGACATATTTTGCCTCTTGGCACTGCAGAATAACCTGGTATTGTTAACTGCTGTTCCAGTTTGCAGATCTGATGCTATCCTAGGGGATTTTTCATTGCAGTCCAATGAAACTTTTGAGATGAGTTGACCAGATTAATTATCATGCTCAAAGAACCAGGGCCATACGTTAAGTTTCAGTTAAGAAGTTATATTGCTCGCACCTAAACTTAAGAATCTAGTCAACTAATGGTCAGCAGTAAGTTGGTGCTAGATAAAAGTCAACTGAAATCAAGGGGACCTGAATTTGAATTCCTTGTGGGAACAAAACTCCAAACTGATGCCTCTTGATTCAGTTCCCAGGCTCTTCATCTCCTACAGGTATGGACTATATTAAAGTATGGTGTACAGTTATCTTCTATGCTGAGGTGTGTCCAGTCCCTGGAAAACAACTGTCACAATGTGGTATTAATATCCAATTACCTACCATATTTTTTGGAGCACAGGACATTCCGAAGTACACGATGCACCTAGCTTTTGGGGAGGAAAACAAGAAAAAAAATCTGCCTCCCAGCAATTTGCTTCCTTGCAGCAAATAGCAAACAGCCCATTTCAGCACAGCCTAATTAACACAAGCAGCTGATTGTCATTTGAATCGGCCTCCTGACAATCAGCTGTTTCAGGCTGCAGGGATTGCCATAGCCTACTGCCACCTCCGTGCGCCCCATTTTCAGCCTCCACATCCCATTTTCAGTCTCTGCATGCCCCGCTTTCAGCATCCACACCCCACTTTCCATACATGTTCCATGCAGCAGGGATTGGAATGAGTGAAAAATGAGGTGCGCAGAGGCGGCAGTAGGCAATGGTAATCCCTGCAGCCTGAAACAGCTGATGTTTGGGAGGCCAATCCAACCAGCAATCAACTGCTTGTGCTAATCAGGCTGTGCTGAACTTGAAACTGAAACAAGCTGTTTGCTGCTTGCTTCAAGGAGGCAAATTGCTGGGTGGCAGAGGCCAAAGGGTGGGTGGGGCTATGTTTGGTGTGTAAAACACACCTAAATTTTCACCCTCTTTTAGAGAGGGGGAAGTGTGTTTTATACTCTGAAAAATATGGTAAGGTGTTACTAACATAACATAGAAGAGGGTAGGTCAATAGATTTATCATGATGAAGCCAATTAAAGATTTAACATCCCAGGTATGCTATAGTATTCTCCTTCCTGTAGACCCTTAAACCATTCACAATCAAGGACTTCTTCCAAATTAATTTGGAAATAGTCCAGGAAGTACATCTCTGCTTCTGAGCAAGGAGAGCTAGAAATTCAACATTTTCTAGTTTCTAGCTTGCTTAACACCACAGATCAAGTGAAGTGAGCCTTCTTTGCTGCTTAAAACCCTTTTCCTGATTTAGTTCTGGTTATCACTTTGTCCTAAATGCAGCGAGAGAGACAGAATGAAGAGTTAAGAGCTGTAGAAGCAGCATGTCTCCTTCCACCCTTAAACTAGTATGGATATTGGAGAGCAGCTGACCTTTTAAATCAAAGGCCAGCCAGATGAGCCCAGAGGGAGCCACCTGACCCCTAGAGGTCAATAAAAGAGAAGGGTTCTGACAGAAATTGCTTGGAATACTTTTTGTGAGAGTTGGCTGGATGCTGGATGATGGGGTTACCTGAGGCAAGGTTGAGAGTTAGACTTGCGTTGTGGTTTTTTAAATTTAAACTTTTGTTGATGGAAACTTTTTTTTAACTATAATAAAGGTTTTTTTTTGTTTCACTTCCAATTGGTTGCCTTTTGTCACCTTTTATCAAGCTTGCCAGAAGTACAGATTCTTAGAATTTTGTTCTGTTTTAGTTTCTCTTTGGTGTTTGCCCAGTACAAAGTTGGGGCAAGGATTTCCCCTTCAATTCTCTTCTGGCTTCCCAGAGGGCTGGTGTGAAAGATTGAAATCTAATTAGCCAGTGGCCTATAAGGTAACCAATCAGCATAGTTACTTTATAACCGAAGGAGTTCAGAGGAGGGGCAGGTTTGACCCTCATCGCATGGCAGCTAAGTGAGACATTTGTTAAGTGACAATGTTTGTTGCTCCATTTTATGACCCCTCTTGCCACATTTGTTAAGTGGAACACTGGAAACACAAAGAGGGCTCTGCGTGCCAATAGGTTCACCATCACGGGGGTGGGTAGTGTAGGGCAAACAGGCAGCTATGAAGTACGCCCACCCTGCAAGGAAGACACAAGCTATAAAAATGTCTGCCATTCTTTGAAGTAAACATAGAAATTTATATTTGTGAAGTTAGACGGACAGGAAGATGGATATTTAATGGCTTTAGCAAGATATTAACAATACAAAAATACAAAAAAAAAACTCCCAATGCTCCTTAAATTTTACGACTGTCTACTTTATATGCATGTACAAATGGTAATTTTCCTGCATAATTTTTCAGATTCACAGAATTAAATTGTCCTATCCTCCATATATGCATATTATTCTTTTGCTAGGCCTAATAAATATTTATGATGTGACTATTTTTCCAGCTATGGATCATCAGTTTCACACTGGTACAACCACAAGCAGTATAGAACAATGTGAAAACAAATCAAAACAAACTCCCAATGCTGCTGGTGTTGGTGCTCCTGTAATTCTTATACCATAAGAACTGAGAAATTAAGCTCAAGCACAAAACCAGAAATTGTAAATATGAGAACTTGAAACTGGAAGGCAGAAAAGGAAGACAAATCAAGTAGATTGCATGTGGGATGTGAGCAAGGATTAGACAACAGTGTGAATCTTGCAAAATGATAACAATATTTGAACCACCAAACATTAAAATCTGAAATTAAATTCTGGTTATTTCAGATGAATTCTAAATAAAAGGCACTTCATACATTTTTGTGTATCAAAAAATGCCCAGTTTCTTACTTAACCCATTTATCACATAGCAAAAGCAGGTAAAGCTCATACTATTGCAGAAAAGTTGGTTAAAAACTTTAAATTTGGTGCTCTCTGCATGGTTGAAAAATTCATAAAAGTGGGTATGCTACTCTTTATTAATAGCTTCAAGGATATGTCAAATTCTTTCTGAAAAGGAAACAATTAAAAAGAATACTACACGTTTCTCCATTCAAATGGTTAAATCCACTAATGTTTTCAGGTTTATTAATCTTTCTGGTGTTATGCTTGTGCTGAGTCATCTGCGAAGAAGATATGCCTATTTGCAAACCTTTTCCTACCTGAACTACAGGAAGTGAATTGTTACATTGATCTATTTTATATTTATGGAAAAAATATCACAAAATATCTTTGCATTTGTATTGCAGTATACACAATAGTGGAGCAGCAGTTATAGTCAGAATAATGTCAGGTAATGGGGCCCATATGAAAAATACAGCTCCGCCCATTAAGCATAATTACTGCTGTCTTGTAATTTATTTGTAATACATGCCAACAGAATTCAGGATTGTACCCAACAAGGCAGTTAAATCACAAATCTTACAAAAGCAAGAACACTTAACTCTAAGGCATTTACTGTGTTATGTTGTCTAGAGAACACATTGCTCCTGTATATTGAAGTGAGATGACTGTTTCACAGCAAATATTGGTTTCACTTTATAAGTGGTAAGAAGATGTATTTCTTTTTTATGAACATTCTTTTGAAGTAGCACAAAAATTGAGTGGCAATTGCTGGGTGCAAAAGATTGTATACTTGGCTGATATATTTATTTATCTGAATGATACTAGTGTTTCACTGCAAGGTATACATATAAATAGATTCAAATGTCAAAGTTAAATGATTGCAATTCAGTTTAAAGGTACTCATTGAAGTGAATGCATTTCTAAAATAATTTTATGTGCTTTCTAAATCTTCCAAACAAAATTTCCCTCGGGGAAAATATCAAAAACGCTGCTGATATAACACCAGTCTGATTTATGTGCCACAGGAAGGGCATATTTTCTCCTTTAAAATAAAATAGAAATTAAACAGGTCTAGAAGCATTATGTTGACTATACTGGATCTGAATTACCATTAAAGAAGAAACAATGTAGATTTTAACTAATTTCACATTAAAAACCACATTTCTTTGTGCAGATTTTCTAGCTAGAGATTCTTAAAAAAAATATTGCCTGTCAATACTGAAATATCTTATGCCATTTGCAAATAACATACCTTTGAAAGAGAACAAGCCAGCACAGAAATAGACTAAGTATAAAAGATGACCTCTGCTTACAAGTAGCATCAATTATTCCAAATATTGAACGTTTTTTTTCCCCCAAGGAATGCAATGACACCTAATAATTGAATATTGATCTGTTTGGTTAAAACATTAATCTCCCAAGCTAATTGTGAAATTAAAGTTTTATTTTTTGCACATTCAAAATGTAAATTTTGCATTTACAATAATCAGTTTATTTTTTGCTTTATTGCCAATTTCTAGCATTAGAATATCATTATCTGCTTCAGCCTGGACACAAGAATGGTCCTCTATTGTTCCACCAGAATGTTACAAAGTTCCCTGCTTTACAGCTGAACCAAAAGGATTCAATCTATCCCATAAAACCTACTCAATGCTCACTAGGACTAGGACTCAACATGGCAGACTGTAATCTCCTCCAGAAATGGGAAAAGTTTTCCTCTTTGTAATGGAGCTGTGGTGTTCCAAAGCAGACATACTGTGGAACAGTGCCTTCTGAGTGTACATCAGGGAAACCAATAAAGGAGAGAATTTGTAGCTCAAATGAGGCATCCTTGGTGATCTCTGGGCTTGGTTGTTTTCTTGTAGACGTTTCATTGCCCAAACTAGATAACATTATCAGTGCTGTTACCTAATTTGGGTAATTAAGTGTTTTTTTATCACGGCAACCTGGTCTATCCAAATATGGGATGAAGCATACTGCTTCCACTTTCGTTCCATATTTGGGTAGACCAGGTTGCCGTGATTGAAAAAACAATCTCTTTTCTGGTATAGCGGACAAAGCAAGGAGATCCCATAATTTAGAGATTAATACATCTACCTAATATGTAAGCAGCCTAGGTTCGAATCCCAGAAGGGTATGGCTAGCTGACAAGAGCTAAATAGCTTGGAATAGATCTATACTAGTCTCCCTTTATTTCTTTGTCAGTAAATATAAATTTAATTTGGGTAATGAAACATCTGCAGGAAAACGAATAAGCTGTTGAGCACCAAGCATCAGGGAAACCTCAGAGACTTTCTGTATGTAATTCCATCATGTATTGACCATATAAATACCTTTGAATTTGTAAAGAGAGTAAACAGTTTCACGTTTGCTCGTTGAGAATGTAATTGTGATGTGATTTTTAACATTTTTTTCCATACACTAAATAAATAATTCCATCATTAGTACATTTCCTCTTGGTCTAGGATTCCAGGAATTTTTCTTTTAACTGGGTTTCCATAGTCTGAAAATTTGACAACCTCTGAAGTGCAACGTTGTTAAGTACACTGTGAATTTTCCAAAACTTACTTGCAAAAAGTTGAGATAATGAAATTTATTTGCTTATTTAGTTTGTCACTCATGTACAACATAACAGGAATAAGAATAAACATGAATAAGAACACAGGGAATGGGTACAAATAAATGGGGGCAGTTACGTTAGGCCCCTCGGTACACTTATGCACCTTTGATCTAGAATAGTTCCAAAGTGGCATTACTTGAATTTTATATACAGAGTGATGAAGTGTTCTATCAAGAGAATTAAACCAGTAACCTCTATGTAGGAAATGTGAGTCAAGGACCAACCATCATTATTGGTGAAGTATTGTACACTATTAAATTACTTTTCTGGACATAATGGCTAAAATAAACCACTCTTAAAAGAACAAGTACACTACTTTCATTTTAAAAGTCATGTTAAAAGTTCACACTTTCTTTCTCTTCATCCCTCCCTCAGCAGCCTTATACTTATATAAATTATAGTTTATATTTTAAAAAACGTGATCCAAAAAATTGTACGTAGCTTTATTAGGAAAACAGAAATGATTAGCTACTGGCCAGAATCATCTTACAATTTAGGTTGAAAGATTATTGATTTAGTAATGTAGATGGAATTCTCCCTTCCATACAAATAGTCTTGCATTTCGGGGTTTTGATTGCTTGTGTAACCTTTATAGTTTGTTGATTTTTGTAGCCCAGTTGTGATATACTTATGACACCACAGCCCTTTCCTACCTTCTTGGTTTCCTTATCTACTCTCAATTTTGGTTTCTTGGATTTGGATAGCTACACTGAGACTGAAAGGCATACAGACAGTACTGTCACTCTCCAAATAACTCACAGATTTCATGTTAGCCCAGTTGCTGTTTTGGAAGACGATTCTTTTAATGCCATTTTACTATTGTGCTTTTATATTAAATTACTAGCGGATAATCCGCCATTGCCCGGGTATTTATCTATAGGGAGGAAAATGTCTGGACCAAACATAATTTCTAATGCTGGATTTTAATGTAGGGAAGAATAGATAGGCCTCATTTAACAACCACAATTGGGACTGGCAACTTCATCACTAAATGACATGGTCATTAAGTGAGTCATCACATTACTGCAACTTGCAATTCCACAGCTGCTTCTTCATTATCTTTGCTTGTTGGAAGCCATCTGTAAAGTGCACAAATGGGGACCAAGGGACCATTGAGATATTGTGATGGTCATAGTTTGAGAACCAGTCATAAAGTAACTTTTTTAGTGTCATTGTAACTTCAAACGGTCACTAAACAAGGCAATCATCAACTAAGAATTATAAAAATCTGTTAAAATTTACGTTTTATGAAACGTATTAAGTGCATGTTAAGTTAAAACAACTTAAAAAATAAAAGACTATTAATCTTAGTGAATGTTAGTCTTGCTGTGCACAGGAAAGCTGATCAATAGATACATTCAGTCAATAAAAATATACAAATAGGTTTGATAACGAGTACTTGACAGTTAATATTTTATAAAAATATATTTACAACAGGAAAGTTTTAAGTTACATTTAGGGTACTTTGAAATTTTAATTTTTATGTAACATATTATATATGTATCATGTATATTATTTTGCACATTTTAGCAAACTATAAAAGTACACTCAGTATTTTGCAAAGAAAAGACAGATACATTTTCTAAGTGATTCCGTTGCTGGCTACCGTATGTGAAAGATTAATTTATTAGGTGTGGCCCTGGTGGGCTACCTCCAATGTTTCCATGGAGCACTTTAAACTTTTTACTCTCCTCTCCCTACATTCTGTAGAAACCTAATGTGTTCCTTCAGAGTAAATTTTACATTAATGCAAGGCACCAACAAAAACAGTTCCATTATTATAATTAAATATATCAGCTCCCAATCAGGAAGAAAAGTGTGATTTTGGGAAAAGAAGCTTACTATATCCTTGAGCTTAGCAAAAATAGCTATGGTGCTATTGCTTCCAGGTTTGCTGTAAATTTTTATGAGAAATTTTTTTTTTATATATATATATATATATATATATATATATATATATATATATATATATATATATATATATATATATATATATATATATATATATATATATGAAAATTGATGAGATTTTTTTTATTGCAAGTGTCAACCATACATGCAAATTGTCATAAATCTCTATGGAGATTCTCAAGCATCCAAATCTCTTTGCGCTTCATCCAAGGGTGGGATTCTACCGCTTCGGACCAGTTTGGGTGAACTGATAGCTCCGAAGATGAACTGGGAGCAAACCGGTTCACTCCAACTAGCAAGTGGGCCTGCCCGCCCTGCCCGCTTGCCCCTGCGCTTTACCTACCTTTATCTTCTCACCTGAGTTGTGCGGCAGAGTGGATTGCCGCACCTCAGCTGTTTTCTTTCCCAAGCAGTAATCCAGAAAGTAAGTCTTCTTTAAACTGTGCACACGCCCGCAGTGTGCACAAAGTGTGCGCTCAGCAAACCGGTTGTTAAACCGATAGAATCCCACCCCTGGCTTCATGTGACCATAAAGATATCAGGATCATACCCTAACCACATTACCAATGAAGGAGAATATTTGTCGCTCAGGATTGAAATGAGGGGTCCTTGGTGCTCTGTCAGCTTCCTTGTTTTCTTGCAGATGTTTCATTGCCCTAACTAGGTAACATCATCAGTGCTAGCACATCTGTAAGAAAACAAGCAAGCTGAGAGAGCACCAAGGATCCCACTAACCACATTACTCAGAAAAGCCTTCATGGCTACACCAGTTCTAGCATAGTGTGACTCCACTAAGACCAGATGAAAAGCTTGCCGGATCAAGTAATAGTACAAGGGTAAAGCAGTGACGGAAGCTAAAGAATAGTTAAATTTTAATCTAAGAGTGCTGACTTAGTAACACTAAAGTGATTTTAAAAATCTAGGCTCCCAGAAGAAGTTGGAATGATATTGAATTCCTTTTAATTACTTCTACCAATTAAATTTGTGCATTTCACATCCAATTAAAACAGGCAGAACATATAGATTTAGGGCTTCAGTTAATCTTTAATTCCTTTTTCAATCTAGCTCATAGTGTCCTAATTCCCAGCAACAAAAACTTGGAGAAAGCTAGTAGCAGCTATATATTTAGCAGCTGTTTAAAAGAATACTGTAGCTGTAACGGCATCAAAAAACTCTTTGGAGAAGGGTAACAGTTAAGGGCAAAGTATGAGTGAAAAACAGCGCCAGGCAAATTAATTATTTGTGTAGCATGACTGGAGAATTTTATATTTCCTGCCCCACATAGTTATAGTAAGATTGGTTTAGTATGTATTTCTCAAATCTTAGCTGCTCTAAGTATGTTAACCAACTCACAGAACTTCCCAGCAAGCATTGTGCCTGGGGGATTTTGGGATTTGAGGTCCACAAATCATAAAGTCACTGGGGTTGAGAAGCACTGGTTTGGTGTACCATTGTACAGAACACAAAAGTTCTAAGAAATGAAACTACAAGGAAAAAAAGTATATTTACAAAGTTGGAAAGCCAGTTGCCTATCTAACTTTCCTATTATTGCCAGATCTTGATTATCCCATCCCAGGCACAGGTGGCAAGGAGTGATGGAAGGACTGGATGGTAGACTGCATTCACACAGGCTTGGCTATGTGCTGACATGGTGCGGAGAATTTGAGCTGTGCGATAGTTGTAGAAAAATACTTTGCCATCTGAACTTCCTGTCACAAGAAGTGTTCCATCAGGTGAAAATTCACAGCCTACAGCAAATCCTTCAACCTGTTTGAGTCAAGAATTAAGAGTAAATAAATCAAGATGTTCATTAATGAATTGCAATATGATCTATAGCGTTGTGGAATTTTACACTATAATAAACATGTCAATTTGTACCAAAATGGCCTAATCGCTTCCCTAGGTATTTAATGTGACGGCCACATTTTAGACTTCTCATTGTTAGCAGTAGTTGTCTGTCTATCTGTCTGACTGACTGACTCTTTCTATCATCTATCGATCATTTCTCTCTCTCTGTTTCTCTCTCTCTCTCCTATCTATATCATTTATCACTAAAACTCTCTTTCCGTAATCTTTAACTGAGTGAAATAGTGTATCATAGGGCACCAATTATTGAACCAAGGAACCTCAAATGGGTTAACTCTTATAATACCCAAATTCTAGGGCTCAAGACTCCCATGGAATTGAAATTTGGCTAATTTTCTAAAATCCTTTACGACAAATATGACCATAAAGGAAGGGACACAGTGGCTCAGTGGCTAAGACACTGAGCTTGCTGATCAGAAAGATCAGCAGTTTGAATCCCTAGCGCCACGTAACGGACTGAGCTCCGGTTATTTGCCCCAGCTTCTGCCAACCTAGCAGTTCGAAAACATGTAAAAATGAAAGTAGAAAAATAGGGACCTTTGGTGGGAAGATAACAGCGTTCTGTGTGCCTTTGGCGTTTAGTCATGCCAGCCACACGAGCACGGACACGTCTTCAGATAGCACTGGCTCTTCGGCTTTGAAATGGAGATGAGCACCGCCCCCTAGAGTCGGTAACGACTAGCACATATATGCAAAGGGAACCTTTACCTATATGACCATAAAACTGTTCGACATAATACAAAATATTGATGTTTGATTTTGCTATACAGATCAGCATGGCTATTTTCAAGGCAGTGTGTTAGAAATACTATCACTGTTGAAGTCATTGAAGAATCTGGTAACGAAATATCTCTGAAATGATGACCCAAGTGGTTACGGAATGTCTAGGTGTTAACTAATAATGCTTTTAGTTACTTTACTGCAATTTAAATTCTACATTAACTAAACTACAGACAATAGTATTGACGTCTATTAAATTGGATCCCTACTGAAAAGCAGTAACATAATTTGGTACATAAAAGAAATAAAACCCATTGAAGGATGTATACCTTGTGCCCTTCAAACCTCTTCTTTTTGTTGATTCGATAAGGTGGCAGGCTGGAAAATAAAGCCATGTAGTTGCCGTTTGTCTGAGCAACAAAGGCAGGCTCTTTAGGATGAACTGAAAGACTGGGGCAGGTAAAACGTTCCTGCAAAGAAAATTAGAAAGAAAATGTTCACAGGCTCTGAATCAAACTATACTGTCTATGCTTGCAGGTCATATGATACATCAGTCTCTGTTTGTTGCCCTCAAGATTCTCCCCAAATCAACACCTTCAAGAAATTGATGACCCAACAACAGGTTTAGAATATGATGTAGTGGTGTCAAGAAAGATTGTGATTGTGCTTTAGCTTCAGATCCAAAAAAGGTGCCCAAATATGCAAGGGAGGGGACAGACAATAAGGTCTTGCTTGCCATTCTTCCCCCAGGATCACCTGGCAACTGTAGAGAGAAACTGCATGATTCCAAGAAAATGCACAGCTACCTTAAAGTTGTGACAAGGGCTGCACTCATCCTCCCACATGTTCCAAAACCTCTCTTCTGAATTATTTCCCAAGTGCTACACAATCCTACTATCAATTCTCCAATTTACTTTATGTATTTATTTTATTTTTAAAATAAAACCTCAAATTCTTCAAATAAACGGTTACCCTTTCCTATCCAGTGATATATCTGCATCACTATAATGCCGTCTTCAACCTTTGAGGCTGATAAAAATGCTGGGACAAACGATGTTCCAGCACAAAAAGTAGTCTGTCTCTATTCTACTGCAACCAAACCTGAAACAATTGAAACTCTACCCTACCCCTGCAAAAAATGAATTTATTTCCACCTGCCTCACATTCTAGGAATTTCCTGAAGCTGATTATAATCTATTTAAGATAGAAACTTATCTTTTTATTCCCTTTGAAAATACTATATATTGCTAATAATGGAATGTACAGAAAATTGAGCTAAATTGAAATATCTTGGAAAATAGATTTCATTTTCTGAAAATGTCTGTCTCTCCGTATGCTCATATGAACCACTGCAGATTTACTTAATCCTTATGGATAATATTTTATGAACTCTACATTTTATCACAAGAGAGTAAAATATCTGAGACACAATCAAAGCAATACTTATTAATGAAGAAAGTAGTTGCCATGACTTTGACTCCTAGTAATCTGTTCTAAGGCCTCAACTTCTCTCAATAACATATTGGCAATAAAATATCACTGTATTCAGTATTAAACTGGGCAAAAATTTCTCAGTCAGGAATGGTCTGAGGAAGTTCATTTTGGCCCTGTCCCTAATCTGTTGGAGAATAAAAGTAACCTGTTGGAGAATAAAACAGAAATATTAATGAAATTTATCCTTCTCTTGTTGTTCACCATCCCCAAATAAGTGAAAATTTTCAGGGGTCACTGATATACTTAAACGCTATCTACAGAACATACGTTTATTCTGAGAATGCTAGAAATTCACACAAAATGTCTTGGGGAAAAACAGAAAACAATGCTTTGGCAAGATTTAGCAATCCCTGAAAATAGCAGATACAGTGGAAATGGAAAAAGGTCTAGGATAACTGTTGTGGCCCAGCAGGAGCCGTTGGAGCTGCCACCAGACTCCGACAGCGAGGGTCCCTATGAGTCGGCTCTGGAGGATGTGGAGGACCCTGGGCAGGGTTCTGACTCTGAGCAGGGTTCAGAGAGGCTGGTCGGCCACCAGGAGGCGCCTGAGGCATGGAGCAGTGGTGAAAGCCAAAGGAAGGGGGCTCCTGATGTCATGCCTTGGAGCAGTGGGGAGGAGTCACGGGACAGTGAGTCAGACATCAGCAGTGAGTTGTTAGATGCTTGTTATCGGCGCGCTATCAGGCGTAAGGAGCAATTGCGCAGTTACAGGAGGTAATTGCTCTCAGCTGCTGATAATTAGACTCCTCTCCAGACTATAAAAGGACTGCTTGTGCACACGCCCTTTGCAGAAGTCAACGCAGGAACTAGTGTGGGAGTACAGTCTTGTGAGCGTGGCAGGCTGGATAGCTGCTATTGCAGTGCCGGAGGGTTCTGAAGGTCAAGTTGTGTTGGATTGCTGCCAAGGATCTGTCTGTCTGTGCAATAAACCTCGTGAAGTATCTTTGGCTCAGAGTGTGTCTGTGATTGCGGGGGAAGAGGGGGGTCAGAACAGATAACTAGCCATGGCAGACTTGCCCATCTGTCTTGCTCCATCCATCTCACCATGGCCAATTCACCCTAGCTGACTCGCTGCAGCTAACTCACTGCGGGGCAATTCAGTGCGGGATAACTCAAGAGAAGCTGGGGTGAGCCAGAGCGTGGAGACCCCAGTCTTGAGGACTTCTAATTTGAGAAGGTTCAAACGTAAAGCAAGACAAGGCCCATTGGAATTTACTTGTCCCTCTCTTGAGTTAGCCTGCATTGAATTGCCCCACAGTGAGTTGTGCCATAATGAGTTAACTACGGCAAGTCAGCCACGGCGAGTTGTCCCATTCTGAATGGAAAATGTTCCTAAACAAAGTTTTTTGTGAAACTGAGCTTCAGAGCCTTTGTTTTTTATATGGAAATTGCCAGGCTTCGGTTCTTCTTGACCACTTGTTGAAGCCAGAAAATATCAATAGATATTGATATAGAATAGAATAATTGGAAAAGACCTTGCAGGTCTTATAGTCTAACCCCCATTTTAGACAAATGTTGTCCAATCTCTTCTTAAAAACTTCCAGTGTTGGGGCATTCACAACTTCTGGAGGCAAGTTGTTCCACTGGTTAATTGTTCTAACTTAGTTCTAGGTTGCTTCTCTTCTTGATTAGTTTCCACCCATTGCTTCTTGTTCTACCCTCAGGTGCTTTGGAGAATAGCTTGACTCCCTCTTCTTTGTGGCAGCCCCGGAGATATCGGAACACTGCTATCATGTCACTCCTACCCTTTCTTTTCATTAAACTAGACATACTCAATTCCAGCAACCGTTCTTCATATGTTTTAGTTTCCAGTCCCCTAATCACCTTTGTTGCTCTTCTCTGCACTCTTTCTACAGTCTCAACATCTTTTTTATATCGTGGCAACCAAAATTGAATGCAGTATTCCAAGTGTGGTCTTACCAAGGCATTATAAAGTAGTGTTAAAACTCCATTAACCTTCATGAGATATTTTTCCTAATATCAATTTCCATCAACTTTGTGAAAAAGTCCAGATTTTCCAAACTGAGTTGATGAGCAAACTGTAGATCCTTCCAAGTGCTAATCAAATTGAAATTATTTAAACTTTTTTTATCACAGCTTAAATGGGACACCGATGTCTGAGAGTGCACAAGCCACTTATCTAGAAATTCAGAAGCAGAAATTTAAAATATTAAAGACTATTTCTAATAATTATTAAACACACCCACAACAATTTCTCTCAAACTCATACTTCCTCTGGGGAAAGTATTAAACAACCCCATTCTCCTCTCCAGAGAAAATCATCTTGTAAAAGTTTCTGAATACATCTGAGCACACTGCAGTTTCTTTTTCACTGCACTGTGTTCCTTTAGAAGTGCAAATGCCAAATCAACTACAACAGCTTTCACACAGAACTGTGCATCGGCAAAACTGGACAAAGGCCACCTTGTAAGATAGTGATAGGAACGTTTTATTAAATCATACACTCCACTTTCTACCTGGGCAGAATCTTTCCTTTTCAAAACTGAATGGATACCAACTGACTTTATTCTTTGCATTTCAAAAGAGACTAAACTTGCACTGACTTTGTACAGAGGTTCGGCTATAATTGAGATTAGTATCCTTCCCTAAAGAACATATAAGATCTCTTTTTAAAATCATCAAATGGGCAGCATCTTCAAAGACATCTTCTTCACGTGTTCAGGCTTGACAGTAGATAATGCCTTAGTTATTCTAAAGCTCCAAATCTTTTCCTCAAAAGACACAGAAATAAGGGTCTCTAAATGAGTCTATACATGCACACACAACACCTCTGCCGTCTATTCTCTTTTTAATAGAAAGATATGAGTTTTGGATGCCAGGAAGAAGGGCTCTAAAGCTCAAACATCCCTTAAGTCCCACTGGGTGTACAGCCTACATACATAAAAGAATATTAAAAACTATTTTTAAACTATTTAGTATGCAGAATTCTTTTTTAAAATATTTGTTCCTCCATTCCAATATTAACTAGTCTGCCTGTAACAGGTCTCAAACAGTCTTTGTCATCTTCTATTGTCTGATCCGTTTCTATTCAGACAAGCCATGGAGTGAACATGGGTCCAAAGCAGGTGCCAGATCTTCAAGTCTGTCTAGCATCTGATTAGAACAGAAGTGAGGAACTTTTTAATGGCCAGGGACTGCAGCTTTAATTGTGCCACCCAAAATTAGTATTTTTGCCCAAAATGTGGGAGTCATGGCCTTAAACTGTTCTGCAAGACCTAAAAACCCATCTCTGGAACAGAAGGCAAACATTCCTCAAATCTGGGAAGCCCTGTGTATCCATTACTTTCTGAAAGAAACATAATGCTCTCTTGCATTCCAAAGTGCCAATCTCAACTCCAGACCCTGATTGCAATAAATCACTTCCCAAGAGTTAATAACATGACTCACCCTGACAGATGTTTGATTGGCAGGCATCATGCACCTACTTTGCTTCTCTGCCTTCTAATTTGTATGCTCCAAGCCAATTAGGACTGACCAAACCCATTTATTAAATATTCTGAAGGCTGTTCAGAATGAATTTTGTGATTAAAAGCAAAATATCTTGTCACCGGCAAAGTGAGTTCAAAGTCCTTAGTCTCCTCCATTATAGAACACTGTGACCAAAAAGTTAATCAGTTTCTTGAAAAACACAGTGAATACTGATCCATTCACTGATGAGAATCATCCTTATAAATTCTATTTAAAAAAAAAAAAGATTACTTTGCAAGATTGAATCTGGGTCAGTCACCAGGACCAGAGGTTTTACTTTTCTGAGTTTTCAGACACTGGAGTGCATCTTCAGGGAACTTCTCTCTCTATGGGCTTTGGGCTATTCTATGAGTTGTATTTATGTGGTGCCTTCCTATAGGTTGATTGGTGGGTTTATGGCAGGTGATTGGCTGTTGTTTCCCTGTGCTGCCAAACCCTCAGCTCCTAAGTACCCGAAAAGTTGGTGGTTACAAAGAAACAACCAATTGCCAGCCATCAACACACCAATCAACCAATAGGAAGGCAGCACATAAATACGACTCACAGAATAACCCAAAACACATATTCCAGTAGAGAGAAGTTCCCTGAAGATGCCCTCCAGCATGAGTCCAAAAGCTCAGAAAAATAAACCTCTGGTCCCTGTAGCCAACTCAAATTCAATCTTGCAACGTTATCCTGGGACATTTATATTTGCCTTCGTTTGTGAAAGACTTTTCTTCAACAAAAGAATGATTATGCATTCTGTGAGAAAGTCCCCAAATAACCCTTCCTTCCTCTCTGCCTTGTATTTCCCATCTCTTTCTCTTTCTCTCTCTCCCACGCACACCCTCTCTCCCACCCTCTCTATCTCCCTCTCTCTTTCTGTCTATCTTAGCATTTATGATGGCTTTATCACCAAGTTTTAATCAGCTTGACCTTGTTCAGCTTTTGAAGATCACACACTACCATCTGGGACGACAGAAAGAAAAGCAGTTCACATAGGGATCATGGGAAGGAGGTGGGAAGCAGGTTACAATAAAATTGTCTGCAAATGACACAGCAAAAATGGTCCTCACTTGAGATACAAAACTGGAGAAAATCTTTATCCAAAAATAAAAGGGTGTCACTCCAAGAACCAATTGCCTAGCTTCTGATAGTATGCAGGCTTAGAGAAAGCCTTCTGACCATACCTTTAATACTTGGGTAGATTGCTGAGATTGGCTGTACTTGGGTTTTTTAAAGTCATCCTATTTTGTGATCGTTTGAGAAACACAACAAAGTTCTTTCAATTGCTTCCTAAACTAATTGCTGTTCATGATAAATTTTTTCATACACGGCAATATAAGAACCTTCAAAATAAATAAGTAAGTATCTACATGAAAATATCTCACATGAAAAATTTGATTGGAAATCTTTGCAGCAGTTTGGAAGTCCCAGGCAATGATGGTACGATCAGCTGAATCTTGGCTCACTGCATCAGTGCTGGTAAAAAATTCTTTTCCTTCACGGAGAAACATGATGTCCAAGGTTTGTTGAACTGTGGCTTTGTAGACTTTTATAACCTATGGTTTTAAAAATTCAAAAAAAGACAATATTTTTTGTTAATTCATTATGTTTCTAGCTTCTTTCCTCAGGAAGTGGATATAGCATAACCCTCTCAAGTGATTTCCAACTTCCCTTTTCTGACAAATAGAAAAAGGCCATCTTATGATGATTACAGTAGGTAAATGAAACCTGCCAGTCAAAGAAATGTAAAAAAAAAAAAAAACCACTATCCCTTAGCTCAGGGGTGTCCAAACTTGGGAACTTTAAGACTTGTGGACTTCAACTCTCAGAATTCCCCAGCCAGCCTGGCTGGGGAATTCTGAGAGTTGAAGTCCACAAGTCTTAAAGTTCCCAAGTTTGGACACCCCTGCCTTAGCTGATGGATATGGTAATAAAATGGGAGGACTGAGCTTCTAATGCCAGTCACAGGACTTGTCATATCTATATAAATATACAGAAGGGTAGTCCTTGAAATAGAACAGTTCATTTAGTGACTGTTCAAAGTTACAACAGCACTGAAAAAGTGACTATGACCCTTTTTCACACTTATGACCATTGCAGTATTCCCATGGTCACGTGATCAAAATTTGGATGCTGGGCAACTGACATGTATTTATGACTTTTGCGGTATCCTGGTGTTATATGATCACCTTTTGTAACCTTCTGACAAATAAAGTCAGTGGGGAAACCATTCATTTAACAACCTTGTTAGTAACTTAACAACTGCAGTGATTCACTTAACCCCTATGGCAAGAAAAGTCGTAAAACGAGCCAAAATTGTCTTAACAACTCTTTAATTTAGCAACAGGAATTTTGAATTCAATTGTGGTCGTAAATCGAGGACTATCTGTATATCTATATTATCCCTATGTTCTACTAAGTTACATTACTAACATAAACAGGTGAGTTTACAACTAGGGAAAGATTTGGTAGTTAAAACACCACCATGAAGGAAGTTATATAAGTCTCTAGAGCAGGGGTGTCAAACTCAAGACCCAGGAGCCAGATCCGAACCCGTGGGGTGTGTTTACATCTGGCCTGTGGGGTCATCCTAGAAACAGTGAAGGACTGGCCCATGGTGCCTTGACAGTGAAAATGAAGCTTGTGAGGGCCATGTGCGGCTCTCCTGAGCTCCGTTTTCACTGGCAGGGGGCTGCAGGAGGCCATCCTAGTCAAAAATGGAGCTCAGGGGCCTGTTTTCACTGGCAGAGCGCTCAGGCCACCACAGGCGCTCTGCGAGTGACATCATGCTGGCCACACCCATCCCGGGCTCCGAGATCAAACACAACCCTGATGCGGCCCTCAATAAAATCGAGTTTGACACCCCTGCTCTAGAGTAGCATATTTTAAATAATATTTATTTATTTATTTATTTATTTATTTATTTATTATTCATGCTTCTAGACCGCCCCCTCTCCCAAAAGGGACTCGGGGCGGTGTACAGTCCATGCAAAATATATCAAAATACAATAAAAATTGAATATGTACAGTTGGAATGGAGGAGGTTAAAAATGGAATTAAAAGAACTGTACAAAGCAATATATATAAATATAGGATTTTGAACCCCTAAAACACACACAATAAGTTAAAAACAATACCCCTAAAATAACCAGTTAATACATTTGCCAGGAGGGACAGTTGTAATTATGCCAGGCCTGCTAATCGGAACAGGTGAGTCTTCAATTTTTGCCGGAAGGAGCGGAGGTCAGTAGTGGTTCTAATGTCGGGGGGGAGGTCATTCCAGAGGGTTGGGCCCATCACAGAGAAGGCCCTACTCCTTGGTGTCGCCCGTTGGCATTGCCTAGTAGACGGCACCATGAGAAGTCCCTCTCTGTGTGAGCGAATTGGCCGCAGGGATGTATGTGGGAGGATGCGATCCCGCAAGTAACTAGGTCCCGTGCCATGGAGCGCTTTAAAGATGGTAATCAGCACCTTGAAACGCACCCGAAAAACCACAGGTAGCCAGTGCAGCTCGCGCAGGAGAGGTGTTACGTGGGAGTACCTTGTACTCCCCATCACAGCCCGCGCGGCTGCGTTCTGAACTAACTGCAGTCTCCGGGCGCGTCCCAAGGGCAGCCCCATGTAGAGAGCGTTGCAGTAATCCAGGCGGGACGTCACCAACGCGTGAGTGACCGTGCGTAGGGCATCCCGGTCCAGTAGGGGGCGCAATTGGCGCACCAGGCGAACCTGGTGGAACGCCCCCCTCGCCACGGCTGCCACATGGTCATCCATTGACAGCCGGGCATCAAGGAGGACGCCCAAATAGGTCCGTAAATAGGCTCTTACCTGTGTTCGATCAGATTCGGAGCGTGAGGACCTCCACCTGCTCTCTAGACGTCTCCTATGGCGCTTCATCACCCTCAGCTCCTCGGTATACCAAGGAGCCCGGGTGGGTCGCTGCCGCAGGAGAGGTCGCAAAGGCGCAACCCGGTCCAAGGCCCCAGCCGCCGCCCTATTCCAGGCGGCCGCTAGGTCCTCCGACCGAGCGCGGGTCAGGGCTACAGGTAATGGCCCAAGCTCCGTCTGGAACCTATCCGGCTCCATCAGGTGCTTGGGGCGGTACCAGCTTGGACCATCTGGTCCCGCCTCCTCGCGGTGGGGGGTAGCGCCAGGGAAGTCCAGCCGGAGACATGAGTGATCCGACCATGACAGGGGTGTAACAACAAAGTCCCCTATACCCAGATCACTCGTCCACTGCTCAGATACAAAAACAAGGTCCAATGTGTGGCCACCTTCGTGTGTGGGGCCCTGAATTAACTGGGTCAGGCCCATGGCTGTCATGGAAGCCATGAACTCCCGAGCCACCTCAGACACTGCTCCCGTCGACGGCAGGTTGAAATCCCCCATAACCACAAGCCTGGGGATCTCAACCGCCGTCTCCGAGATCAGCTCGAGGAGCTCGGGCAGGGCCGCTGATGTATAGCGAGGAGCCAAGTATACAATCAGCAAACCCAACTGCCTCCCTGGGCCCCATTTCACACCAAGGGACTCACACCCGGATATCTGAGGAACAGTGAACTCCCTCGGCTCTAGACCTTCCCGTATAACTACCGCCACCCCACCACCCTTACCCAGGGCCCGAGGCTGATGGAATGCGCGGAAACCTGGTGGGCACATTTCCACGAGGGGTAAACCACCCTCGTGGCCCAACCAGGTCTCCGTTATCCCTGCAAGGTCCAGCTCCCCCTCAGAGATCAGCTCATTAATGAGGGGGGCCTTGTTGGTTACGGACCTTGCATTGCAAAGCATCAGCCGTAGGCCCGGGCTCTGTAGTTCCTGGCCACCTAGATTGCGGGGGTTGGTACAAACGACCGGGCGTAGCCAACAGCCACGGTCTCCCAACCGACCTTGTAATCTTCTTTTGTCCTCGCATCCCCCCCTCCCCGCGACCGTTGTAATCAAACAACCCTCTATTGGAATTACTTGTTCCCTCTCCCCCCCCACTCCGCTCACTTCCCTCCTGGACTCACCTGTTCGTCTGGCACTGGCTTCCCTCCTGGCCTGGTTATCCCCCCCTCCCTTCCCAGAACCCCCTAAAAACAATATAAAACATTTAGCTAAAAAGCCCCTCAGCTTCCTCTTCTTCCACCTCTCGGGGTTCACAAACCCGTCATCAAGGCTGGCCCCTGAGAGAGCCAAGGGCCATACCTGCGAAAGAGGGGCCTCCCGCAGGCGGAGCAGATTAATTAAACAACCTTTAAATTTCCTGATAGCATCTTCAATTTCCATTTAGTAGTTCTCTTTTTCTACATGGTTTTTATTCTATTAGCAAAGACAAATTCCTTGTGTGTCCAATCACACTTGGCCAATAAAGAATTCTATTCTATTAAAACTTTTATTAAACTATATGAAATACAAATTCTGAAACAGCATATTGGAGTCATCATTGTCATAGTCATTGTCATACTTGTCACCTATTAATACTGCTACTGCTTAATATTAATTTCAAAGTTAGCTTTCTACACTATTTAATGGATAATCTAAAAAAAAAGCTTTTGATGGTTCTGTTGATGTTCGCTTTCTAACCATTGATCAAATTTCTTTCAAGGAAGAAGTCTGGATCTTACATAGAATCTTTCTGTATGCTTTTAAAGAAAACCTGATTAGATTTCTTTTTTTAAAAAATATATTTTTATTATTTTTACAATTAAAACAATGCAATAACTCGGAGTCGAAGCGGCCATACATTCACATTATATACAGCTAGTTTCAGCCATTTACAATTATTCTATTTAATACATTGTCTGTCCTTCTGTCCAATCACAATATATACATTTGTTCCAGTCTTGTCATCTTGTCTTATACCAATCATAAAATCTGTTCCATACTTCAAAATATTCTGATTCTCCTTTATTTTTAACTTCAAGAGTGAGCCTATCTGCTTCTGCACAGGCCAACACTTTTCTGATTATATCTAGCTCTGATGGTGTATTTTCTTTTTTCCAATACTGTGCATAGGTTATGCGTGCTGCAGTTAGTATATGTATAATTAGATAAAGTGTATCTTTCTTAAACCCCTAGAAGATTTCTGGTTTAAACATAATTTGTTCTCCCACCATTTGTTCTAACCATGATTGAATCATTTTCCAATATTTTTTTGCCTCATTGCACGTCCACCACATATGATAGAAAGTGCCTGGTGTTTTTTTACACTTCCAAAAGTTTGGGGCCAGATTTTTAAACATTTTGGAAAGCCCTGCTGGAGGGATTAGATTTCTTGATGTTTTTATTTTACGCAACACATTTTATTCTAACATTATCCGTTCTCTTTGAACAGTTAACTTCAAAATATCAAGTTATCTTCAAAGAAAGTCTGGCACTTTATTGTTCATGCTAAAAAACAGAAAAAGCATTGAAAAAAGCTGATTCTACAGTGGTAAGAATGGTTATTAGCCTGTAAAACACTAAGCCTGGTTGTTATCCTATAAAACAAGGAACATGTATCATCCAGGTGTTTTTGGATAGAATCCTTTACTATTAGCCATGCTGAATAAGTATGAAAAGAACAAACAATAGAACTCTCATTATCATCCATTTCCTGGAGTAGGAGAGCTCTTGGTATCTGGTAGATTATTTATTTGTTTGTTTGTTTAATCAATCCCATTTAAAATAAATAACATGGAGCAGCGATTATATTAAAAATAAAAGCAAACATACAGACGTAATAAATACTGTACATAGCTGCCATGCAAAATCACAAACAATCAGTCAAGAAAATGTAACACCAGTGAGAGCTGGGAACAAACAGCGACCACGTCTTTAAGATTTGGCCAGAAGTTAAAGGCCTTCAGGCTTCAGAGGGATGATGTTTCAGAGGGCGGGTGCTATGACACATAAAGTTCTCCTTAGCCAACAGGACTCCGAGCACGCCAACAGGACAGGCAAAAACAACAAAGGAGATACGGGTATGGATCTCTAAGTAATCCAGACCCAAGCCAAGAAGGGCCTTGAAGGTGACTGCCAGCACCCTTGAATTCTATCTAAGCAACTGAGGACTTGTTCAGTAACTTAAAAATATGGACAGAACGAATCACTAACACCACAATTAATTCTCAACATTCAAACAGGCTGGGAAGAATAATCAAGTAGGGAAAACATGCACAGCATAGCTAATGGGATTCTTCCTACCACTTTACCAACAGTGAGGCATTGGTATTTTTTCTTTTTTTTCTTTTTTGAATATATTTTTATTATTTTTAGATTTAAAACAATGTAGTACCGCGAAGTCGAAGTGACCATACATTCACATTTTATACAGCTAGTCTCAACCATTAACAATTAGCCTACTTAATACATTGTCTATCCTTCTGTCCAATCACAATATATACAGTTTGTTCCAGTCTTGTCACCTTGTCTTATACCAATCATAAAATCTATTCCAGACTTCAAAATATTCTGATTCCCCTTTATTTTTAAGTTCAAGAGTGAGCCTATCTGCTTCCGCACAGGCCAACACTTTTCTGATTATATCTAGCTCTGATGGTGTATTTTCTTTTTTCCAATAGTGCATAAGTTATGCGCGCCGCAGTTAGTACATGTATAATTAGATAAAGTGTATCTTTCTTAAATCCCTCCGATATTATACCTAGGAGAAAAATTTATGGTTTAAACAAGATTTGGTCTCCCACCACTTGTTCTAACCATGATTGAATCATTTTCCAATATTTTTTTGCCTCATTGCACATCCACCACATATGATAAAAAGTGCCTGGTGTTTTTTTACATTTCCAACAATTTGGGACCAGATTTTTAAACATTTTGGAGAGCCGAGCTGGGCGGAGATACCATCTGTAGAACATTTTATAAATATTTTCTTTATACGCCGTAGCCATTGTTAGTTTCTGATTAAGTATCCAAAGTTTTTCCCACTTAGCCAATTCCACATTATAACTGAAATTTTTCACCCAAGCGACCATAGTTTCTTTGACATGTTCCTCCTCTAGTTTATATTCCAACAAAAATCTATACAACACTTTGATCAGCCTGTTTTCTGTCTGTATCAAAAGTTTATCTAATATTGTGCAATCTTTGGCAATACCTTCCTTCTTCCTATCCTGTGCAAACCTTGATTGTATCTGTAAGTAGGACCACCATTCCACTTGTACTCCTTGTGATGCCAATTCTAATCTAGTTTTGATCTCCCCTTGTCTGTTCAATAACTCTTTATATGTAACTATATTTTCTATATTAATTAAATTTGGGTGTATGTATGCTTCCATCGTAGATAGACAAATGGGTGTTTTGGTATAGTGGTCGTGTTTAATTTTGTTCCATATTAATAACAGGGACTGTCTGATGTAGTGTCTATTGAAATATTTGTGTGCAGATTCTTTTTCATACCAAAGGAAGGCATGCCATCCTACGTGGAGATCATGACCTTCCAATTTGAGTAATCTTTTATTTCTCAACATTATCCATTCTTTTTTTTTAATTGAAAAAGTTTTATTCAAACATATTTTCCCCCTTTAAGCCCCCCACCATACAGTATAAATCCCATACAGATACTATACCCCTCCCCTCCCCCCAGCCCCCCCTAAAGAAAGGAAATTCAAATATTATACCAATTATTTTACCCCCTCCCCTCCCCCTGTCTAAAAGTAGATTACTCATACACATATTGTACGCCCTCTCTTCCCAACAATCACAATATAAATTTCTCTTGGAATAATAATAACCCATCAATCCCTTCTTCTAAACTAATTTAACATATATAAATCATAATATAAATTTCTCTTAAAATAATATTTCATTAATCCCATCTTCTAGTATATTTATACATATATATTACCCCACCCTCCACCCTAACCCACCCCCACCTCCCACTCAACCCCCCCCTGACTTCCACTATACACCACTCTAATGATTCCAAGCATCCCATGTATTATTTACTCTAATCAACTATCAGTCTAAACAATCTTAGCTAAAGGCTACATAATACCTCCTAGTCTGATACTTATTCTGTATATAATCAATCCATTTTGCCCATTCTTGTGTATAATTCTCCTGCTTCTGATCTTTTAAAAAAGCTGAAATTTTTGCCATTTCGGCGAACCCCGCCACTTTCTGAGTCCATTGACCAATTGTCGGTAAAAAATCTTTCTTCCAATGTTGCACAATCAGCAGCCTAGCTGCTGTGACCATATACAGAACCAATTTTGTTTCCCCTTTAGTAAGATCCTTAGCTATGCCCAGTAGAAACATTTGCGGAGTAAATTGTATTCTTTTTTTCAGTACATTTTGCATGACCCACCATATTTTTATCCAAAAAGCCTTAACCTTATTGCAGGTCCACCATACATGAAAAAAGGTAGCATCTAGGCACCCGCATCTCCAACATTTTGGTTGAATATTTGGGTACATGCATGATAATTTTTTAGGATCTAAATACCACCTGTAAAACATTTTATAAAAATTCTCCCTTAAATTCTGTGACTGTGTAAATTTAACATTCTGAACCCATATTCTTTCCCATGTTTCCAACATAACAACTTCACCAAAATTCTGAGCCCATTTAATCATACAATCCTTAATCAATTCACTTTCTGAATCTCTTTCTAACAGTACATTATATATTCTTTTAACTTGTTTTGGGCCAGTCTCTTTTATCTGCTTAATCAGATCCACTTCTTTGTCCATAAAACCGACCCTTCGATCTTCTTCCCATCTCTTCTGTAGCTGTATATAATGTAACCAATTTAAAACAATTCCTTCTTCCAACAGTTGTTCCAAAGTTTTTAACTTCCATTCATCCCCATCAGCGATAAGCACATCTTTGCATAAACAACCCCCGAGTGACTTAATCATAATCCCCATGGTGTCTGCAAGATCCAACCAAAGCGGTATCTTATAATCCCAATTGGGCCGGTGCTTCTTCCATACTCTCATCAGGGCACTTCGGAGAACGTGATTGTTGAACACTTTGTCCACCCTATCTTCATAAAAAAGATATGCATGCCATCCCAGAACAAGATCATGGCCTTCTATATTCAGCAAATCCATTTTTGTTTTCCCAAACCAATCTGCTACATGCGTTAGTACCGCAGCTTCATAGTACAATCGAAGGTTTGGGAGTCTGAGGCCGCCTCTTTCACGAGTATCTTGCATAATCTTCATCTTTACTCTCGGTTTTTTCTCCTTCCAAACAAATTTATTTAATGTTGCTTGCCAATTTAACAAAGTTTTATCTGTTTTAAGCACCGGTATCATCTGGAATAAAAAGATAAATCTAGGTAGAATGTTCATTTTAATTGCTGAG